>NW_026067956.1:5972251-6278021 GCF_014885135.2 Alexandromys fortis
AAGAGACAGAAATATTTAATAAATAAATTTAAAAAATAAAAAAAAAAATAAAAAAAAAAAAGAAATTCCAACAGAGGTGTGGTGGCATTTGGGGCAACCGCAGACTGACAACAGGCAACTGGTTTGGCAGAGGAAGTGCCTGCTACAGGAAGGAGCACGGGAATCGAGCAGCAAGGCAAGGTCATAGCTGGCACCTGCTGGAGCAGGGCGTAGCTCAAAAGACAAGCAGCTAAACACACATCAAGATGAGCTGTGACCTCCAGATCTTCCCTCGCTGAACACAAAGTTTAGTCTACAAAGAGGATTAACTTCATGATTGGACCCAGCAATGGATGAGAACGAAGCCTTGAACTTCCCTAACAAGAGGATAAAATATAGTCTACCCAGCAGAATGTGGGCTCGCACCACGCCTGCAACTGTGACATCCCACGAAGGCCTTTGGCTGATCCACCAGCAAATGCACACTGAGAGGAAGGCAAATGCACAGAAGAAAAATAAAAAGTGCAAAGGCTTCAGGCTCCTAACAGCTAGAACACAAGGAGAGGGAGAGGCACACAAGATTCCATAAACACACACACACACACACACACACAAAGCCTGTCTGCTTGAGAGCTGTTGACACCAAATCAGAAAACAGGAAATACACTAAAGAAATTCAGAAAAGGGAAAGAACAAGAAATAAAGAACCTGAGAGTTGGATGAGAATACAGTTAAACTCTTCCAGAAAACAGAAAGATATGGAAAGCAGGAGGAAACCTGTAGAAATGGAGGCTTACACTGGAAGCCTGTCAACTTTAAAAAGCAAAAATACAGAGAAAATGAACAGAGAAAAGAAAATTCTGCAGAGACGGAAGTGTCTTCTCCAAGAAGAGATCAGAGTTTCTGGGTCATCTGTAAATGGCATGCACATGCTCCTCTGTTTTAATTCATTTAACGTCACAAAGAGAAGCCACACCATGACACCATGCAACCAGGTTCTCACATAGGTCTACTGGAAGAGGAGAGAGAACAAAGAAGGGGGAGGGGGACGGACCACACATATCAGTTCCTGGGGACAAGAGTGGTGGAGGAGAGAGAGAGAGAGAGAGAGAGAGAGAGAGAGAGAGAGAGAGAGAGAGAGAGAGAGAGAAACAGAGAAAGAGGGGAAAGTAGCAAATGTGCACAGGGGTGCTTTTAGTGGCAGCAGCTGAGGATATAACCTGTCGGGACCCCAAGGGCAGGCCCGTACAGATGCCTGAATACTAACAACATCACAATGAAATTCCTGAACCCAGGAAAAAAACCTTCTGGGTGGGGAGGGGAATGTGTATAAAAGTGTGTTTACAAAGGCTTGGGAGTCAGAAATGGCAAGGTACTCAACCCACCCGTGTAGAAGCTGCCTCTGAACCTCAGCCATCAGCAAAGCCTGCTTTCTGAGCTTGCGAAGATGCACACAAGACACATTTAACACAGCACATAAGCTGGGAAGGTAAGTTCCCAAGGGGTGAGGGTGAAGCTCAGGGCAGAGCAGGGGACCCTGGGTTCCAGTATCAGCATCAGGTGTGTGCAGACACACAACATGAGCAAACCCTGCCACCACAGCAGTGTGGACATGTCTCCTCTACCTGCTCCTCACCAAATTCTTCCCATGGGAAGGGCTCACACTGTTCAGACAGAGCCCAGATGCCCTGGGTTCCCTTCCTGCTTTCAGTGCCTGCCTTGGCCCAAGCAAGTGATTCATTTTCTCTAAGTACACACAGGACTAAAGGAAAACTACAGAAAAGAAACAGACCTATCTATTCATTGGCCCTATTATTAAAGAATTTCTGGAAGAGAAAGGTAGGAAAGGAGAATTTCAGGGGAGTTTTCTTATAAAACTTCAAAAACAATAGTGAAAAGTCAGCATGTTTCTGTTAGCAACAGTTTAATGACAAACTTGTGAAGTAAAAGCTTGCATTCACTGCCCAGTGTGGTAGCATATGCCTTTAATTCCAGCACCCAGGAGGCAAAGGCAGGCAGATCTCATGAGTTCGAGGCCTGTTTAGTTTACATGGTGAGTTCTAGAACAGCTAGAGTTACATAGTGAAACTCTCTGGATACTTACAGCATTACCTGAGTTCACTGCACTTACAAAGTTAGAGAAGTCTCTTACCTCAGTGCCCTGCCGGCAGTAGGACAGGACCGGAAGTCTGCCCTTGCTCCGGAAGTTGGAACTGCCCATGATCATTGGCGGGGTGGCTGTCTTTGGAACATACAGCTCTCTTGGGTAAGTCTCACAGACCTGGAAATATCAAATGAGAGTACTTAACTCCAACCGGAAACCGTGAGGACAGTGGAAGCAGATGGCTTACTGTAGATCTTGAGCTCTCCTCCATCCATCCATCCATCCATCCATCCATCCATCCATCCGTCCATCCACTTGCAGTCCCCAAGGCGCATGCCCAGCTCTACAGCAGACCTTCTGCTGTGGTCGCCCTCACTCTGTGCCCACATTCTCAGGAAGCTAAGCAGACCCTGGTGGAACACCCTGCTTTCCTCCCTCCTATGAACCCACTCATGCTTCCTGCCCATTCCAAAGTGTCAGCTCCCAATACCTAGAAACACATTTTACCTGCACCCCCAGTGACCACACTGTGATCACATTCTCCTAAGAACCAGAGAGGAAACAGTAACCAAGGAACAAAAGACCCACCCAAGAAAGACAAAACCAGACATCAGCACCTAGAATTACAATCACCCCAAAACTAAATGGCTAGATGTCAGAGTGAAAGCAACACTACCAGAAGGCTGTGAGTATTCCAACACCGATGAAGCACAAGAGAAAGACCTTGAAACAGTCTCTATGAATACAGTAGAAGTCTTCTAAGAGGAAATGAGTAAATCTCTTAAAGAAATCTATGAACACACACACACACACACACACACACACACCACTAGAAATAAATAAATAAAACTGATCAAGACCTGATGGTGTAAATAGAATTAATAAGGAAAACCCAAACTTAGAGAAGTGTGGAAATGAAAAATTCAGGAATTCAAACAGGAACATCAGAGGCCAGCTGCAGCACCAGAATACAAGAGATGAAAGAGAGAATCTCAGACATTGAAAACATGGTAGAAGAAATGGATACATTGGTCAAAGAATATGTTAGCTAAAGAAACTCCTGCACAAAATATCTAGGAAACCTGGGACGCTATGAAAAGACCAAATTTAGGAACAGAAGAAGAAACCCAGATAAAGGGCACAGAAAATACTTTCAACAACATCCTGGAAGAAAATTTCCCTCACCTAAAGGAATGCCTATCAAAGCACAAGAAGCCTACAGGACAGCAAACAGACTAGACTAGAACAGAAGGTCCCCTCAGCATACATTAATCAAACCACTAAATATACAGAACAAAGAAAGAATATTAAAAACTGCAAGGGAAAAAGAGCAAGTAACACATAAAGGCAGATCTATTAGAATTACATCTGACTTCTCAATGAAGATTCTAAAGCTACTAGAACCTGGACAGATGAGCTGCAGACTCTAAGAGACCACAGATGCAAGCCCAGACTATTATACCCAGCAAAGCTTTAAGTCACCATAGATGGAGAAAATTAGACATTTCATGATAAAACCAAATATAAGCAATATTTATCTATAAATCCACTCATACTAAAGGTGCTAAAAGGAAAACTCTAACCTAAAGAGGCTAACCATACCCAAGAAGACACAGGAATAAATAATCCCAGACTAGCAAAATCAAGAGGGGAAGTACGCACATGCTTACAATCACACATGCATGTCTAAGCATGCATGTATATGTGTGTGCGCACACACACACAAAAGCACCATCCCCACCACCACCATTAAAATGGCAGGAAACAAAAATCATTGGTCACTGATATCTCTCAATATCAAAGGTCTCACTTCCCCAATAAAAATACACAGACTAACAGAATGGATGGGAAAACAGGATCCATTCTTCTGCTGCATCCAAGAAACACACCTCAACATCAAGGATCTATCACCTCAGTAAGGGAAAAAAAAATAGAAAAAGATATTCCAAGCAAATAAACCTAAGAAGTAAGCAGTGTAGCCATCTTAATATCTGGCAAAATAGACTCCAAACCAAAACTAATCCGAAGAGAAAGGGAAGGACACTACATACTCATCAAAGGAAAATCCCACCAAGAGAACATTGCAATTATTAACATCTATGCACCAAACACAAGGGCACCTACGTCCATAAAAGAAAGACTATATCTTAAATCACATATTGACCCCCACACACTGAGAGTGGGAAACTTCAATATCCTACTCTTACAAGTAGACCGGTCATCCAGACAAAAACTGAACAGAGAAATGCCAGAGCTGATGGACACTATAAACCAAATGAACCTCACGGATATTTACAGAACATTTCATCCTCACACAAACAAACATGTCTTTTTCTTTGCATCTCAAATTTCTCTAAACTTGACCACATATTCCAACACAAAGCCAAGTCTCAACAATACAGGAAAATTGAAATAATACCTTGCATCCTATCTAAGCACCATGAATTAAAGCTGGATATCAATAACAGAAATAACTGAAAGCTTGCAAACTCATGAAAACTGAACAACTCATGACCTAATATGAGTCAAGAAAGAAATTAGACCTTCTAGAATTGAATGGAAATAATATACAATATACCCAAACTTATAGGTGTTGCACAATATTTGACCACACTATGAACCCCAAGATTATGTTATTTACTGGAAAAACCTTCCTCTAGCTGCAGTGTGGCCCAGCTCTAGTACACATCCTTAATCCAAGAGCTTTCTGCTTATGGTAAACAAAATTAAATAAAATCAATCATAGGTCAAGAGGCAGAGCAAACAACCAGTTGACAGGAAGTAGTCATAGAGAGTCAGAGGGAGTCAGGAAGACGGATAGATGCACAGGAAGTAGTAGGGAAGGACTTTGAGTTTGGCAGTCCTTTTTGGTTTGGGGCAACAGAGGAGGAAGGTCAGCTGGCTGCTTCCTCTGCCTTTCTAAGCTAGCAGGTTTTCACCCCATTGGCTCTTCAGTATTTATTGGTAAAACAGAAGGACAGAGACATAGTTAAAACAACATTCATCTCTCTAAATGGATGCGGCCAGGCGGTGGCTGCAGTGGCTCAGTCAGCAGCTGAGGCAGAGGTAAAGATCAGGTGTAGCAGCTGTGCCTCAGACATAAAACAACATATGGGACCCAATGAAGGAAGTTCTAATAAGAGGCAAGTTCATAGCACTGTCTACATAAAATACTGGCGAGATTAAAACATTAGACAAAAACCATGAGGCTAAGTTAAAAAAAAAATCCAGAAAACTTGAAGACATTTAAAGAAGTGACAGCAGCACACTGTTCAGAAGGCTGGAGCCCCGCTGCATGCTGCCCGCTGGAACTAGGTCTTGACCCGCCCCAGAGCTGGCTTACCTTGTACTCTCGGTTGGCATCGGACAGTTTCCAGTTCTCATTGGGCACGCCCATCCTCTCATATTCCTTAGCAAGGTCAATGACCTGCCAACCCTTCCGTCGTTCAGAATCATTTTGTTTGGGATTATAAGAGAATGCATAGAGATCTTCATATTTTGCTGTAAAACAATAAAAATCAATACAATGTAATTTATAAGGCAGTAGACTACAAACAAAACTAATTTCCAGGATTTTTCCCTATTTTTTTTCTTTAGAATTTTCAACAAAGAGGTGGCTAAGACATGTACATATCTGAATTTAATATTTTCTGAGTTCCATAAAACCAATGACTATAGTTAAAGGAATATGTATAGACCCAAGATTTATGTCATAGCAAAAAGTGTCATCAAAGTTAAATCTTCTATTGCATGCTTTTCTTTTTTCTTGAATATTAAATTTTTAAAACAAAAATAGACACATCTTACTCATCCTTTTCCCCAAATGCAATGGAAACAAAATACCGTAACAAAAAACTAGAAATGGCCAGGTGTAGTACCCGCCTAAAGCCCAGCATGCACAAGACCCAGGAGGACTCTGCTTGAGAGCAGCCTAGACAACACAGTGAGAGCACTTCTAAGAAGGACCGGGAAGGGTCAAACAGCAACTAACAGGATGGAGACGGCAGAGAATAGGAAACTGCATTACACATTGTCTCAATTACTCTAACGTGTATGGCTGTTCTGTTTGCACCTAAGTATGTGCAACACTTGTTCC
The DNA here is from genome assembly GCF_014885135.2 of Alexandromys fortis. Classification (NCBI taxonomy): domain Eukaryota; kingdom Metazoa; phylum Chordata; class Mammalia; order Rodentia; family Cricetidae; genus Alexandromys; species Alexandromys fortis. The sequence goes on from NW_026067956.1 coordinate 5,978,431, forward strand.
TGGCACCTATGCAGGCCAGAAGAGGGCGTCGGATCCCCTGGAACTGGAATTACTGATGGTTGTGAACCATCTTGTGGGTGCTGGGAATCAAACTCAGGACTCTGGAGCAGCAGACAGTGCTCTTAACCACCAAATCATCTCCTCCAGCCCCAGAATCACCCATTCTTATAGGTCAGTAGAGACCCAAACCAGCAAGGCCATCGGCACATAGCTATCTCTGTTATATACCTTGATTCCACTAGGACAATGGAATGTATCAAGCTCTGTGTGCTCAGAGAGAACATGGACCTGCTCCTAAGTCATTCATGAGGGCCTCCATCTAAACTGAAATCCATGCTAACAAGTAATCCAAGTCATGCTGGGGACAGAAGTGTGGGGCCCACAGAAGGGGGTCTGCTCTACCTTGACTGGAGGTCAGAGAGCTTAAGCCTACTCTTACTCTTTCAAAGTCACTGAAAAGAAGTCTGACATAAGGAGCGGCTGCAAAAAGATATCCTGACCTAGGGTGTGGTTACTTGGTGTTTTGGATATTAAAATGGTCCATAGAGGTGGATCTGCTCTACCTTGACCAAAGGTCAGAGAATTTAAGCCTATTCCTTCAAGGATATGACAGAGATCTGAGGCAGGGAGTAGCAGCCTACAGAATGCTTGGTCTAACTGGTTATTACATATCCTGCCTAACAGAATACTTAAACTAAAGGATATAGTTGCTTGATATTTCAAGTACCAAAGCAAGAAATTGTTTCGTTTGTCCTTTGTGTCATGTTAAAGCAGTCTTTTGCCTTCTTCCCCGCCCACTTTCTGGATTGGAGTGTATAAGCATATGGAGAATAAATGCGGACGTATTCGGTATTCACTCGATAGCTCTCCTGGTACTATCCTATGTCTCTGCATTCCTTTTGTATCTCTGTCCTTCCTCCCTAATTTTTCTAATCCAGTCGCCCCTACCCTGGAAGGTACAAGCCCCGTCAAGGCTGGACCCCAACATAGAAGCCTTCAGAGCCCTAGGCCTGGGTAATGGTAAGATTCATTTTTAGGGCTTCTATCCTTCCCAGCCCTCCATCTACTAAGACAGGATTCACTCTTGTCTCTGATACATCTACCACCCTCGCCACTGCTGCTAGAGGACCATGACCTTCTGGGACTTTCCATTTAGTAATACTGCTTTCATTAATAGAGAACACCCACATTTAAAACACAAGAGAGCAGCTAGGGAGGTAGGCTGGTCAGTAAAGTGCTTTCTATGAAAACAAGAAGACCTGAGTTCAATCCCCAGCGTCCAGGTGAAAGGCCAAGTGTGATAGCACATGGCTAGAACCCCAGTGCTGGAAAGGTGGAGCTTGCAGCAAGCCAGCTTCACCTAGGCTGGCAAGTCCCGGGTCCCAAATGACTGTCTCAAACAACAAAGCGATGGCTCCTAAGTAAAGGCACTGGACCCTGGCCTACATACACACATGCACACATGTGCCGGCACATAGGCAAACACATGAAGTGCTAATATAATCTAATAATATAATCTAAAGTAACATCAGGCTGTACTATATAAAAGTCTTCCCTTAACATTGTTCCTTCATTGGACACCATTCTTACAGTTCAAAGCAATTGTTTCTGTTATTTCTAAACCACGGTGGAGTATTTCTAGACCACTGAGGGGGTTGACAGTACATACAACCTAATTATCATGTAACGATAAAATAATAGTACCTTAAAGTAGGCTGGAAACCCCATCTCAGTTGAGATTGAGAGCTTGGCTCTCTAAGAAGCACATACCTTGTTTTGACAGTTGCAGCAGAGAGTTATAGATATCATGGCAATCTCTTTCCCTGGGAACGATGAAATGCACAATCCTGAAGTTCTTGCACTGGATCACGAGTGGGCATCCAGAAGTGGTGAGAGCAAGCTTCTCCACAGAGGCAATATGGTGGTGTAGTATCTACGGCACAAACGAACACCGCGTCGTCATCAACACACAAAGCACTGAGGCATGCTCTTCTCCCGAGTGCATACATGTGAATGTTCCAATGACACCTCAAATGCTATGTGCTATCATACTTAACACATTTCAGTGACTTGATGCCTGAGCCAAGACTATGTTGTCATTTTTGCTAGTTTTTTTTCCATGTCAGTATATGCTGGCTGGATGAGGAGCTGGAGCACAGTTCAGCAGCAGAATGCCTGCCTGGCATATACAAGGTCCTGGTTTCCAGCCCAAGCACCTCAAAAACTATAATTAATTAATGTTTACCAAGTGTAGAAATAAAAAGGTCTCACTATAGACTATGTCTTGATGGCATTTTGAAAACGTAAGATCATCTCCACTGCTACTGACACTTTGTTTGCTACTAAGAAATTTTACTCTTTCTTAATACCATTCCTAGCCACTTAAAACATTTAAAGAAAAATTTCTGGAGAAGAGGTTTTCGGTTCCTGAACAATAAAAACTCAGTCACAGAAGAGCTCCAGCAGTTCTAAATGCACCTTAAAATGAAGCAAAGGGGCTGGAGAGATGGCTCAGTGGTTAAGAGCATTGCGTGCTCTTCCAAAGGTCCTGAGTTCAATTCCCAGCAACCACATGGTGGCTGACAACCATTTGAAATGAGATCTGATGCCCTCTTCTGGCCTGCAGGCAGACATACAGACAGAATATTGTATACATAATAAACAAAATGGCGCACGCCTTTAATCCCAGCACTTGGGAGGCAGAGGCAGGCGGATCTCTGTGAGTTCGAGACCAGCCTGGTCTACAAGAGCTAGTTCCAGGACAGGCTCCAAAACCACAGAGAAACCCTGTCTCGAAAACACCAAAAATAAATAAATAAATAAATAAAAATAGAAAAATAAACAAAATATTTAAAAAAAAAAAAAAAAAAGAAGCAAAGGCTGCAGCAGCAAACTCCACCCCGCTGAGTAGGCTTTGTTTTGTATCTGCTCGTCTTCAGTCGAAAGGTGAGGGACAGATGACTTAAGTATGGTTATATTATGCTAACATTACCAGTTATATTAACTGTACATATTAAACCTAAGGCAGACATGCAGAATAAGTAATCAAGGAAAGCTTGAAAGAGCCTTAATGAGATACCGTGTCCACGAAAACTGCACAAATGGCTCACACAGAGAGCTCACACTCGGGAACTAGCTCGATTAACATTTGCACAGAGTTGCTCATAACCATCTGACAGTGCCATCTCCACAGGGAACTAGGGACAAGAACCTATAAGATATATGACGTAGAGAGAATATTGTATCATTATTAGGATCCCAGCTAAGACCCCAGATCATTTCAGGAGAGTGGCAAAGGGGCCTGACATCATGTGAGTGTAAAAGAAAGCCTAAGTGTACAGAGAGAAAGAGGGCCCAGTGTCAGAACGGCTGCTTCTAGGACCACAGTGCTCCTGCTACACAGACCCCAGGAGAGACCAGCGGGCTACACTGCTACGACAGTGTAGGCAGGAGAGACAGAGGAGAGGGGGCAGCAGCATCTCTTCGCTGTCCCTCAATCTGCTAGCCCTTTATCTTACTGCACTCACACGTCAACGATGGCCAACTCTACAAGAGAAAACAAGAGCCTGCGTACTCTGAGCTGTACTGCAGGTGTGTGTGGTTCCCTGGGAGGCAGACACGACATCTCATCTCAGTTCTGCTGCTCAGAAAAGGCTAAGAACAGCTGGGATTTACTGAGCTGCTACTTTAACAGATGCTTTGCCTATTTTCTCTTATTTAACATTCACAAAAGTGTTCCATGATGAGTGATAGAAACTACGCCCTTCACTGAGAGGTGTCAAGCAGAAACACTCAGTCTGCCATTCCCTTCCCTTCTCTCCTTGCAATAATCCATCTTCACCAAGATACCAAAAATGTCAGGACAATGGTGGTGCACACCTTTAATCCTAGCACTCGGGAGACAAAGGCAGGCAGATCTCTGTGAGTTCCAGGCCAGCCTGGTCTACAGAGCAATTTCCAGGACAGGCTCCAAAGCTACACAGAAAAACCTTGTCTCTAAAAACCAAAAGGAAAAAAAAAGTCAGGAACCTGCATATATATTATTTACATAACTATTCTGCAATGTTTAGTTACTGTATTTAATTACTATACTTAAATATTTAACACTGTAAACATCATTCTGTAATATTTAGTTATTTCCTCCTTCTGAGGCTGACCACCAATGTCCATCTATCAAAGAATTGAAATCCAGCAATCAAAAGCCCCTTTGACCCTAAATAATAAATCTCCTAGTTGTAATATGGCATTAAAATGCTATAGAATATGCTATACAATCCATCTGATTATTAATGTGCACAAACATTACCTAGACTTCTAAAAAAACTAAAGGAAGAAAGAGGCATTTTTTACAGATGTAAAAAAAGTCTAATATTCTACACATTTCCATATTACAAATGACATAAATGACCTATAAAAGGGAGGTAGAAGTCACTTGAGAAGAAAAAATTTGATTGATCTGTGAGTGGCAGCACAGGCCTGTAATCCCAGCTATCCAGAAGATGACAGACTGCAAATTCAAGGGCAGCCTGGGCCATTTAGCAAGACCCTGTCTGAAAACAAAAGCAAAACTAACAAAAAAAAAATTGGTTAAGATAAATAACGAGTGATTAAACAGCCGTTAGCCCATTGTCACTGCGACGGTAGACAGTCCTGCCAAGGTCCACCTTACCCAGGTCTCTTTTTGCTGAGTGTCAATAAACAACAGATGTGTGGCCGTAAGATACAGGGTTCCCGTCAGTGACTTGTTGTTGGTACTAAACCGGTCAAGTAACTTCACTTGTTCAACCTAAGAAAGAAAAAGATGTTATTTTTCATTTCAAATATAATTATTTTTATTTCTGTTGCTGACCAAAACACTGACCAAAAGCAACATAGGGGAGAAACAGGTTTATTTGGCTTATAGTTCTAGGTCAAAGTCCACCACTGAGGGAAATCAGGGCAGAAACCTGAAGCAGAAGCCACGGAGAAACGCTGCTGGCTGGCTTGCTTGTGTGCTCCCAGGCTGACTTAGCTGGCTTGCTTACACAGCCCAATACCATCTGCCCAAGGAATGGTCCTGCCCACAGTGTGCTGGGCCCTTCTACATCAATTAACAATCAAGACTCAGAGACATGACCACAGAGCCATCTCATCCTGGCAATTCCTCCATGTGGATGACCCTACCCTGTGCAAAGTGGATAATCAGGCTCACCAGGACAGTAGCTGAAGTGCTCTAGTAGGCCTGAGCATGGCAAACAGGGCTCTGGCAGGCCTTGCCCTTCCCCGATTTCCTCTGCCTTGCTAAACTATTAGATTACATTTCTTTTTTTTTAATTTATTTATTTATTATGTACACAATATTATTCTGTCTGTGTGTATGTCCGAAGGCCAGAGGAGGGCACCAGACCTCACCACAGATGGCCGTGAGCCACCATGTGGTTGCCGGGAATTGAACTCAGGACCTTTGGAAGAGCAGGCAATGCTCTTAACCACTGAGCCATCTCTCCAGCCCTAGATTACATTTCTAAAGCTGGCCACCAAGGTCCATTCCCTTATTTGGCCACTTCCTTCTCCTGAGGCTGACCACCAAGGTCCAGCAATCAAAGTATTGAAATCCAGCAATCAAAAGTCCCCTTTGACTACCCTAATTAACATGTCCAATTAAAATTAACTAACTCATCCAAACACAGGGCTTCCCTGTTTAACTTTATAAACTGTCATTTACCTGTATCTGTCTCTTCTCTAACCACAGGCAGTTCTTTGTCCCTCTGGGACAAATATCCCTGCCCTTTTCCCCTTGCTCCCTCTTCTTCTATCTCCTGTCTTTGTCTCTTATTCCCTGTCCTCTGACTCTCTGAAGCAAATAAATCTCCTTTGTGCTGAGAGCTTAGTCTTGGGGTGTCTTGTCCCAACTCTGAGGTCCTTTCAGCAATATAAATGAAATTTTTCTAAGCCCAGAAACCGCACGCATCATTATGTTTTTTCCTCCTCTTTGTCCCCAAACACAATAAGTTAGTTGATTAATATTCAGGGTAAAATTTCATCTGTCCTTGGAAGAACACAAAAAAGTCACAAGCAACACAGATATTATTTAGATGCCAATGCAAACCAGGGAAGATTTTAAGAAACACCAACACTAATATACAAGAAGTGTGCATTGTGTGAGCAAAGTACTTTTCACATCTAAAAGCCCATTTTACTGTATGTGTTGCCAAAGAGTATCTATTGTGCAGCAGTTTCCTCCAAGATTGAAACATTCCCAGTCTCCTTAATCAAGAAAGTAAACAACTCAAAAGAGCGTCAGGAAGTCCCTGAAACTGACCAGATTCACTAAGCCCCTCCCTTCCAGAGTAAGCAATAAAGTTGCTGAGAGTCATTCTTTAGACAAGTCAAGCTACAAAGCAGACTCTGTGCCCAGATCCTCTGCCTGAAAGAAGTAGAGACTAGAAACCAGCTGAGCTGGCTCAAAAAGGTTTAGATCAACCAAACTGCTTAGAAGGGACACTCTCAGCTGGGCAGTGGTGGCACACACCTTTAATCCCAGCACTGAGAAGCTGAGACAGGCAGATCTCTATGAGCTTGAGGCCAGCCTAGTCTACAGAGCAACTACAGAGCAAGTTCCAGGACAGGCAAGGCTACACAGAGAAACCCTGTCTCAAAAACAAAAAACAAAAAACGGGTACTCTCCAACCTGCAGGTTGTGTAGTGTGTTCCAGGTACCAACTTTTATGTAGTGTGACCAGTGTTGGGATGGGCTTTTGGTGTGGGAGGTCCTTCTGTATATGTGTTACTTTTATTGGTTAATGAATAAAGAATCTGCCTTGGCCTGTGATAAGGTAGAATAGAACTAGGAGGGGAAAACTAAACTGAATGCTGGGAGAAAGAAGGCAGAGTCAAGAGATGCCATGTAGCCACTGCTGCGAACAGACATGCCAGAACTTTGCCAGTAAGCCACAGCCACATGGCAATACACAAATGAATAGAAATGGGTAAAATTAAGATGTAAGAGCTAGCCAATAAGAAGCTAGAGCGAATGAGCCAAGCAGTGATTTAATTAATACAGTTCCTGTGTGGTTATTTCAGGGCTGAGCAGCCAGGAACAAACAGCGGCCTTCCACTGTTTGTTTGGTGATGCAGCTGTCTTGGAGCCATGTATGATGTTGTGAGTAATCCTTCACTTACATTGCTGTAAGTAACTACAATAAAACTCATGGTTCACCAAGTTGAACTTCGGTGGTATCCTGTACTTTGGGCTGTTGTGGGCTCCCTATCTGAGCTGAGTAGAGATGTATGTAGTGTCTCCTCAGGAAGTTTTGTCACATGACACTATCCAATCATATACATTTCTAGAAGTATATGACTGGGCAAATTAAACCATGAAACCACTGTTTGCGAGCTCCAGCTTATGTTCTATATTCTCCCTGCTGCACAGACATGGCTGCTGTGCAGCCAGCTCTGGCTCTTGCTCTCCTATCCTCGACTCACCAATGCCCTACCACCAAAAGTAACTCTTACTTAGAAAGTTAATTTGTTACTTATATCACCTTGTCTCTTTGCTCAGTTCCCTAACACAAACTATCCTAAGTTGCATTGGCTTCCTATGGTATCCAGGATGCTGAGATCTACAATATGTTATACAGAAGTATAACAGCATTCATGTCTATTAATACTGGTGTAAACACACAAACACACACAGAACTGCTACAGGAGTGCAGAGTGGAACTGGGACTAGACAGGAGACTATAGCTTTAAAATTTAATGTCATCCATTTTATAGGAAAAACATATAAGTGTTTAATGTCCAGCTCTGTCACAGGAGGTTGTGTAGATCTTCGGACCAGAGAGCTCACCGTTCTATCATTAATTCTATACTTACCTGACATGTTTACTGTTCTCCTACCAGCTCAAGAATGATACACTCCCATTATGAAGTGGTTAATCAATAGCCACCACTCAGAAGGCTGATCATCTCACCCTTCTTCACTCTCTAGAATTTTCTTCCACGGAGAATGAGCACTTATAATACCACTGTTCAAATGAGTCAAAACTTCAATGTAATTAAAAATGTTTAATACAAGACTTTATTTGTGTGATTAAGACAATAAACTTATTGTGGATACTTCCCACTGGAAACTAAGAGATATAATCTAACATGCAACTCAGGTCTGACAGTGGATCTGACATATAACAAGTGATCATTTTACATAGACTCTTAAGAACACAGGAAAGCCAGGTGTGGCGGTGCCCTGGAGTGGCTGAGGAAGGAGGATCAGAGGTTTAAGACCAATGCATGGGGAGGAGGGTGGTAAGAAAGTTTTGTGCTCATGAAGATTTCTCCTAAAGGTCAACATTTCTTTAATTGTCTAGGCCATTTCTTTCTTAAGTAAAAAATATGTGTAGTGATATTTCATTTGTATTTTAATAAATAAAGCTTGCCTGGTGTTCAAAGAGTAAAACAGCTGCACTGATCAGTCTTACAGACCAGGCAGTGGTGACACACACCTTTAATCCCAGTAGCCACACGAGTTTGCCAAAGAAACCGGGTGGTAGTGATACACACCTTTAATCCCAGCACTAGAGAGAAATATAAAATGGGAGGAGACAGCTCTCAGGCCCAGTCTCATTCTGAGGTTCCTGGAGGCAGGATCGCCATTTCAGACTGAGGTAGAGGTAAGAGCCAGTGGCTGGCTGTTTTGCTCTTCTGACCTTCAAGCTGAACCCCAATTTCTGTCTCTGGGCTTTTATTAATCATGCTATCAATATGGCTTCATTTTATCACACTGAAAACTGAAACTTTAATTTATATACCTTTAAAGATAAACATTCCTCTCCAACTGTCAAGAGCTGGCTGAAAAGGAACAAAGCTAGCAACCAAGACCAGACCATGGTGGGCTCTCAGGGCAGGCTCTCTTACCTCACTTCCTTTCACAAGAGCGGTAGTGAACACGCATGGAGCTAAAAAGTATCAACACCACTGGGAAGATCAATGACTGGAGTACTTCAAAGAGTTCCTCAGAGAAAATAAAACAGGGTTTTAAAGGGTGTGGCTATGAGCAAACAGGAAGTCTGCTTTAAAAGGAAGCCCATGTGAAGCTAAAGACAGAAATGCTTCTCTAACTCCAGCCTTAAACTGTCATTTTATTTCCATATTCGGTGCAAATCGCAAAGCTTGTCTGTAGGGAAGACAATCCCAGTTTCCACTCCATTTTAACTACTGGTCCCTCGCAGCTCTGCATTCCAGTACAGACTAATACATCCTATGCTGTGCTGGCCTCCTGCAGTGCTGGAGACAGGGAAGGGCTGCATGTGTCTCTATGGAAACTAGTGCACATCAACAGCCAGTTTCAAATTGAGGGAAGAAGAAAGATAGGAAGCATCTTATTCACCCAGATGAAGATTACACCTACTATTCACTATTACTTTTTCTCCTTTCTGGAGGGTACGGGAATAGTTTTGCTACGTAGCCAAGGTTATATTGGACCTTTCCATCTTCTTGATGCAGACTCCTGAGACTTGGGATTGAGGCATTACAGGCACACCTTGCCTTAAGCAGCTAAGGGTCCATTCCCCATATGAATCTTATCCATTACCATTACATTACAATATATTATCACTACATCATTAGCAAATCAATCTATTTGCTAATGACTCCCCAAACTCTGACTGAACTCTCCGAGTTCTTACTGTTTGCTATACATGTAAAAATATTTCCTTGCCGGGCAGTGATGGCACACACCTTTAATTCCAGCACTCAGGAGGCAGACACAGGCAGATCTCTGTGAGTTTGAGGCCAGCCTGGTCTACAGAGTAAGTCCCAAGACAGGTCCATAGCTAAAGAGAAACCCTGTCTCAAAAAAAAAAAAAAAAAAAAAAAAAAAAAAACAAAGAATATTTATTTCCTGACAAAGTAGTATGATAAATTCTTGCCATCCATTATTTTCATTTTCACAAGCCCAGTGGGGACTTACTACCGACACACAACTAGCAGCAGCTAGCTGCTAACCAGGACAGATGTTCCAACCTTGTGTGGGTTCACTCCTGAACTACAACACTTGGCCTAGCATTATGTTGTCTGCACTTGAACATCTTAGGAGTCACAAATCGCTGATTCCCCCCCCCACACACACACACACAAACACAATCCTAATTCTGCATTTCACACGTGACTTATATCATGCCATCCTCATCAAGTCGCCAGCACTGGAAATCACCCTACTGATTTCCTGACTCATCCATCACCCACTCAAACTCTGCTCCTCCTACCAGTATCAGAGTACCGACAGAGCTAAAATGACCGCCTCTTCCAGTGCCTGTCTCTCCCACTAAAACTGGAAAGTATCTCAGGGCAATCACTGCCTCCTTTTTCCTTCTGAGCCCCTCCAAAAGGCTAGAATAGTGTTTGATACAACAAAAGTTTACTGACCTGGATGAACTGCCACTGAGAACTTACTTCTCATACGGGAAAAGCAAATGGAAGATGTAACACAACACCTGATGACGGAAGTCACAAAATAATCCCACACCAGTTCAGAATTATGAATAATAAAAGGGTTTTTTATTTAAGGGGAAAACTTATAGATCACTGTCCTAGACAACAGTCCTCTGCACCAACAGGAGCTGAGTCTAGCAGCCAGAAGCAGGAGCCAGAAGCAAGAGAGCAGGCACATGCTTTACAACTGCTTTTAGAGTATCAGAAACCACACCTAAGTGGGCTGGTATCTTAAAGGCTATTGGCTCAAGGAGTAGAATGTACTCCCACAGCACCTCCACCTTTTGTTTAAATAAGAGAGTTCCAAACCCAATACAAAACTATATACACTAGGAACAGATATCAAGTATAATTAGAATTACAACCAGCATAAACAATATTAAGCAAGGAGCCCATGTTAAATGTTTTAATAAACATTCTATCCTAAGGAGTCTAAGTCTTGTATAGGAAATGGCTTGGCTAGATCATAAGAGGGTGGTAATTATGACTATCTTATCTTCAACCCCATTGAAGGCCTAGAAGGGAGATAATATTACTTGAGCAGGCAGGAAGTACAATCAAGCAGCTTCCAAAGCAAGCAATATATGACGGAGACAATTAGCTACCTGAGCAATCACCCAAACTCTCATTTGCAACTGGGATGGACATAGCATAAATATGATAGCAATAATCTGGAAAATGCCCTAGCAAAGATAGTCATTGTACAAGATAGCCACAGCAGTCGTCTGGCTGATGGCAATTCCGGAGCAGCCACTACAGCCACAGTGATCCCAAAGTCTCTCTCAGCTGGGGCAGCTCCACTAGGCCGGGCACCACTGGGCTGGGGCAACGTGCCTCCCACCACTGCTGGAGGGGCTGAAAAGATTGCTCAGCGGTTAAGAGCACTGACTGCTCTTCCAGAGGTCCTGAGTTCAATTCCCAGCAACCAAATGGTGGCTCATAACCATCCATAACGAAATCCGGTGCCCTCTTCTGGCCTGCAGGCAGACATGCAGGCAGAACACTGTATACATAGTAAATAATTCTTTAAACATACACACAGACATGTCCCTGAACATGTACATAAATACACAGTATTAAAGAAAGGGCACTTAATGGGTCTCTCAGTAAAAATCTATTGGCTATTAACTCAAGGCTAACCCATCTGGGTCCCTCGCCTGGAACACAAAAGCAACTATTACTAAGGGAGGAACAGGTTATACAGTGAATGCCAAGTATTATACCCTGGGTGTCCTACAAATAGAGGCAATAAAATAAATGAAACAAACCTTCACAAAATTACAACAGTTATCTGGTAAGGCAGCCTGTGGCCTACATGTCCTCGTTTTACCTATCTGAGCTCAAAAAGAGAAAGGAAAAGTGTACATGGTGTTTAAGATGGCCCAGCAAGTAAAGATGCTCGCGTCTCTCCAGGCATGACCAGCTGAAGCCAATTCCTAGGCCCGCACATGGGGGAAGGGGGAAACAGGCAAAGTTGTTCTTTGACCTTCACACTCGTGCCATGGCAAATGTGTACCACAGCACATAGTCCTCATCCTACCTTCCCCCCACACAAAATAATTTGTTTTTAAAAGGCAAATTTAGTACTTAATTAATTAAGCTGTAATGTGGAGTAAACAGAACTGTCGATGGAGGAGCCACAGCAGCGTTGTATCTGATGGAGGAACACAAACCGGCTTTTAAGTGCCCCAGTTTCAACAGGGAGGGGAAACGCTGGGCCGGGCGAGGTAACCATCAGAGACTAAGGAACTGCAGATGTGGATGAGGGCGACAATCGGGCCTGAAGTAAGCAGAGCAGAGAGTCTAATAATTCTGGTCTAACAGCAAAACTGATGTCAGGAAGGAGAAACTGAAAAACCCTGTTTATTCATTAGTGTCGCCTTTAAGCTTGTCAGAATGGACACCGAGAAGGGAAAGAGTCAGAGAACAGCCAGTCTTGAGTACGGTTGATGATGGAGTTAATCGCTGCCTTAGTAAGGGCCAGGTTACGTTCAGACCAGGGACTACAACCGTGAAAATAATGACATAACCAGCAGGTTCTACAGCATCTTGGCATACAGATGTTACAAATGGAGACATTTACTCTGAAGTTAAGCCAAAACATTTACTTTCTGCTTAAAGTTATAGAGAATATAAGAGTGGTTTGTGGGAAATACACTCATCATTCTGTCCTTTGCTGCAAATCAGCCTCCAAAAGCCAGAAGTACACCATTTTCTCTGCTATAATCATCAGCATACAAATTACAAGCCGGACTAGGGCCCAGCACCTCCTTTCCATTTCCCCGCCCTGGGAGGAAGCACCCAGCTTCTCTTGCGGGTGCCTAACGGTACCTGTTTTGGAAGCAACTACAACTATTTTAGGTCACTACCACTGAAGCATCATAAAAACAGCATCAGGACCCTTAGAAAGCAAAAAGTAAGTGGGGGAAAAGGTAATGGCAAAAGAATGAAAAAGTAATGGGGCAAGGAGAAAGAAACTGGAAGGTGTGGTCACTTTGTCCAGAGGTGATAAGTGCCAGCCACGTTACTTAACTGAACTGTTACCAACTACAGGCTCAGGGCCTAGAGGAGAAATTCAAACTTAGCTGACACTGGAGATAAAAACACAGGCCATCACAAACAGAAAATTATAGTATAAGAAGTTCAGACCCTGTTCTTCCTTCTCTGTGACGGGAAGGGACCAAGGGCCTCCTTTGACCAAACTTCTGCGACTAAGAACTGTGGCTACTCTTAGCTATGCTACACTGTGGGCGATGGCTCCGGTGCACAGACCACAGTTAGCTACCGGGAGGACTCAGCTTCCTCCCTCCAGCCAGACCGCTCCTAAGACATTGAGACTGTTCCACAGACATCCTATGCAGAACTAGCCATAGGAAAGGAAGAGGACATTACACTGGTGTGTACGCGGCAGACATTAAGTGAGGCACCGCCTCTTCGATTCCGTGTCCTCAGTTGCTAGGACATCTGGCAGCGTAAATTACCAGTAAAGCAATTACGGACTTCCTAAGACAGGAAAGAGCAGTCTCGGATCATAAGTCCAGTGGGGACTTTTCAGTTCTGTTTCACTTGCTCTTCTGCAGTGTTGAGCACAGAACTTCCTATCTCAGAGAGAAAGCAAAGGTTTATAGAGGTGGCTCCATGGGTAAAGTCACTTGCTGCCAAGCCTGATGACCAGAGTTCAAATCTCAGGACTCAAGATTGAAGAGAAGGGTAGAAGAGACATCTCCTGAAAGTTGTCCTTTGACTTCTATATATACAATGCAGCGCGCATGTCTGTCTCTGTCTCTCCCTCTCTCTCACACACAAAACTTTAAAAAGTTAAAAAGGTTTTACAGTAGCTTGCCCTCCCCCAATTTTAACACTCTATAGAAACCTTTATTGACCCCGCTCTGGCTTCCTCACTAACTAGTTCTTAGCTACGAGGCTGGCAAAGGGGAATGTTGTTGCCTCTGCTGCCCGCCCCCCCACCCCCTTCCGATTTCTGTTGTCCATCCCACACGCCCTGGTAACCTCCAGAGTCCCTGCTTGCTTCATTTGCTCTCCCGCCTTTTCCACCACCTATCACAGCGTAGACCCGATCCATCAACTCTATTTATTATTGTCTTTCCTGATTCAAAATAGATTTTCTCAGAACAGCTTTTGCCTGTGCAGTTCACTGCCATCGGCCTTGTTTCCTAGTGTGTAGGACAGTGCCTGGCCGGGGCAGAGCGGGCACAGAGAAGGGAGTTAGGGCAAGGACGGAGCTCTCCGGCCATCTCACTCACAGGTGAGGTGGCTCTTCCACCTCAGCGCCCCAACTTTGGCATGCACCTGTCTGCAGGTCCCTGGGCCCTAACACTCCTCTTTTCACCGGAGTCTCAAAGGGTTCTCTTACACACTCTCCATGATTACCTAGACATCCACACCCGCTTCTCTCCCTCGCTCAACAACCTCCCGACTAACTGGTTACTACACAAAACCTCACTGCCTAGCTGCTCTGGTGAATCTCTCGGTCTCCACTCCTACTCAGCTGCCCTGCCCCCACCGTCTAACCTCTTCACCGGGGAACTATTCTGTTATGCAGGTGACTGTGGTAGTGAGAGAGGCCTTGTACGAAAGACCTGGCTCACAGAACCCAGCTCCTACCAGCAACCAGTGAGCCAAAAATTCTCAGGCAGCTGATACAGGATGAGTTCATCTGACAAACTGCAGGTTTCTCACCTGTAACATGGGATAGCACTAAAGACGGACAAAATGGTGTCCTGCTTGGGGCAAGTGTTCAAACGTGTCTCAAAATCTAAGATCTCAGGGGCTGGAGAACTGGCTTGGGGGTTAAGAGCACTTGTGGCCCCTTCAGAGGACCTAGGCTTTGGTTCCCAGCACTCACACGGTTGCCCACACTCATCCCTAACTCCCGTTCAAGGACATGACCTCTGTGGGCACCAGGCATGCACGTGGAACACATACATCTATGCAGGCAAAGCACTCGCACACGTAAAAATAAATCTTTAAACACAACTGGGGACTAGAGAGATGGGCCATGGGGTAAGGGCATTGTTGCTCTTATAGATGACCCAGGGTCAGTGCCCATTACCCACATGGCATTTCACAACCATCAGTAACTCCAGTTCCAGGGAATCCAACCCTCTTGGCCTCCTTGGGCACCAAGCATACACATGGTGCACAAATATATACATGGGCAAGCATTCACATGTAAAAGAAATAAATCTATTTTTTTTAACTGTGCTATACATTTTTCTCTGCTCCCCTCTCTCCTTCTACTCTCTCTTGTGACCCCCACACTATATTTAGTAAGGCCATGAATTTGGGAGTATGGGGCAAAGGAGGAATTGGAGGGGGATGAAAGAAGTTGGAGGGAAGGGCAAAGCTTATGTAAACAAATACAGTACTTATGTATGAGGTTCTCAAAAAAACATTTTATTAGATTGATTTTTTTACATTTCCAGGATGTGTTAACTAATTACATTCCGGATTGCCCCTCATCCCTGCCAGTAGTCATTTCCCAATCTGGAGCCTCTAGCTGAGACTTGTAGAGGAAGGTACTTGCTAATCAGGATTCTAGATCTAAGTCTTCGATTATGGTTCACTGTGTTTCCTTCGGCCAGCCTTGACTTCTTCATTTGGTAAATAGGTGTGGCTGTCACATAATTAGCATCAGTACAGCACCAGTAATAAAGTCCAATTGGATGGTGCCACAAAAATAAAATAAAAAATAAATCTAATTAAAAAAAAAACTTAAGGTTGCACGGCTGGGTAGATAGTTCAGTGGGTAAGAGAAATTGTTCTGCAAGCACAAGTAACTGAGCACAAGACTCTTAGTCTCAGGGTTGTCGGTTTGAGCCCCATGTGGGCACCATTTTGTAAACAGACTGCTCTTTTGTTGCCAAGCACCCAGACCCGAAAAATAACACAAAAACTATATTAATTACAACACTGCTTAGCCTGTTAGCTCAGGCTTCTTACTAACTCTTACATCTTAAATTAACCCATTTCTCTTTACCTGTGTGTATCGGCATGAGGCTATGGCTTATTGGTAAGAGTCCAGCGTCTGACTCCTTCAGCAGCTACAGGATGTCTCCCTGATTCCACCTACTCTTTCTCTACATCTCTGTTCAGATTTCCTGCCTGGCCTTGCTCTGCTAAGCCATTGGCTAAAACAGCTTTATTCATCAACCAATAAAAGCAACACATATACAGGACATCCCACATCAGTTTGAATTTCCAGCACCCACTTAAAAAGTTGCACGGTCATGCGTGACTGTGGCCCCAGCCTTGGGGAAGCCAGACAGGAGACCAAAGGAGCTCAGGCAGCCTGTCTGCAAGGTTGAGCTTCTGGTTCAGTGAGAGACACTGTTTCGAGGCAAATGTGACGAAAATAGGGCAACATACTTAACACTGCATTTTGGAGCTAGTAAATTATTTAATTAGTACTCAGCTAAAAAACTAATCTCTAAAGCAGACCACAAAGCAAATAATAACTCTAAATGATGAAAAAAACAAGAATATAAAACTATTACTTATTATAAATTTAAAAAGGAAATCCTTTTAGCCATTATTTCCTAAGTGAATACTAATTTAACAATTTTATTAAAATATTCATTCTGGGAAAAGCACACCTAGCTTTTGAAATGAGACATCAGTTTAAACTCTGACCGCCGTACTGTATGTGGCTAACCTGGCAGGTTGTCCAAACTCACCAATGTCTTCCTTCTCTAAAACCACTGCCAGCATCCGGTCTTAAATCAGTGACTGTCCTAGTTCCATTTCTGTCACTGTGATAAAATACTCTGACATAAAGCAAGGGTCACAACCCACCATTGTCGGGAAGTCACAGGAGCAGGGGCTCGAGAGTCAAGAGCAGAGAGAAAATAAATGCATGAAAGCTGTCCCCTTACTTTCTCTACTTTATACATTCAGAACCCAGACCACAAAATGCTGCTACCCACATCAGGATGGACCTCTACCCCAACCCAATTAAGAAAAAAAAATCAATTAGGAAAAAACAAAACCCCTCACAAGCATGTTCTCAAGCCAACATGATCTAGGCAGTCCCTCATGTTCTCAAGCCAACGCAATCCAGGCAGTCCCTCATCGGGATATGCGTGTTCCCAGGCCAACGTGACCCAGGCAATCCCTCACTGGAACAAGCATGTTCCCAAGCCAACAAGATCCAGGCAGTCCCTCATTGGGCCTCCCTCCCCAAGTGATTCTATACTGTGGCATGTTGATAATTAAAAGGAACCACCATAGTCATAATATCTAATGAATTAACATGTTTGTGAAATGTCAACATTGGGGAATTATGACAATATTACATAACTGTGTCCACTGATATAATTGCCAACAAAAGGTAACTATAACTTTTCAAAAACAGCTGTTAAACAACATAAAACATCACTAAACAGTCGTACAGCATTATAGCCAATTAAAAATGTTTATTACTTTTCCTCGGGGTGGGGCAAGGCGGGCAAGCATAGGCCATGTGTGGAGGTCAAAGGGCCACGTTCAGACAGCGGTTCTCCCCTTCCACCATGTGGGTTCTGGAGAACCAATTCAGGTTGTCAGGTTTGGCAGCTGGCATCTTTTCCCACTGAGCCATCTTGACGATTCTACAAACAATTTCGGACCATGCTAACTAAATTACGCAGCAGAGTTGAAAACAGCAATTTATTTCCGGCTTTGAAATACAACTTTTTTTTTGCAGCAAATTAAATATGTCTAGATGAAAAGTACACATAACAAAACCAAAAATGCTGGCTATGTTCAAAGCAATTGTGTAAGAATATGCTCTTTTTCCAAACAAGGACTTACGGTAATGGTACGGTCTATATGATATATACACAGTATCAGGCTACATGGCGAGGTTCGTGTTGATCTTGCTGTGGTCTGCCTAGTGTCAGTCAAGTGTGTACACACTAGTACCTAGCAAACTTCTGTTCCACTGTAGTCCACATACACCCACTTAAGATTATTCCAGAGAAGTGATTGGATGCCACAACAATCACACACAGTAACAAAGGAGCTCCCCTGAGAAGCAACTTCAGTAGGAAACCAGCCGAAAAGCTCTTAGCCTTTAAAAAGACCTTAAAGGACCCTTATCCAAACACCAGCAAAAGCAGCCTACCTAACGCCAGCATGGGCCAGCCATGAAAAGTCAGGCTTAATCAAGAACAGTCTTCAAGATCATAAAAGCTCCAGTTACACACACACACACACCCCAAAGCCAGAGATATTTATCAATCATAAACTGAAGGAGGCCATTTCTTAAATAATAAAGCGAATCATCGAGATTTTTTCACCAGTGTTGACTCTCGCCATTCACTTAGCGATAGGGCGTGTTCTGCTCAGTGGATTCAGTGTGCTTTCACTGTGTGTGTGTGATTCATAGCAGCAACCAAATGAGAGCTGCAATGAGGTTCAAAGAGTAGAAGGCAGTTTCTGCGCCAACAGCTGCTAGAGCCCTATGACAGGGACAAGAACTGGTTCTCATGCCCACTGATCCCTTCCCTACCTTCTACTGGGTATCTAATCACCCTCCCGTTTCAAATTTTAAATGTCAGCTACTTAACCTCCCCAATTATTTTATTTTCCTTCTCCTTAAAGAAAAAAAAAAGTCTTGGAAAAGGATTGAATTTTCAGCATTTCCAATTTTACTATAAACTGGTTAGGCAAACTCCAAAATAAGTCCTAACAACAGTCCGTGTTATGTTATCCACAACACAGAGAGCTGTGAAATGTTTTGCAGAACAGTGAAGATAATTCAGCTTGTTCCCAAATGACCGGTAACTTTAAGACCTTTAGGACAGGTAGCAAGTGACTGGTATGGCTTTAGCAAAGCCAGGAGAGCTAATTTTCCCATTTTTTTTTTTTTTTGGTATTTTTTTTTTTTTCGAGACAGGGTTTCTCTGTGGCTTTGGAGCCATCGTCCGGCTAATTTTCCCATCTTAAAATGATATTCAAACCTATTGATCTCCGTTTCTGCTTTGGTCCTTCCCTTATGAAGCTGGAGTTTGGCTAACATATTGTTGGTAACAGTCCGGTGTCATTTCAGCTTTTAAACTTAAAACAAAAATCATTTTTAAAAAATCGTTCATTCTCTAAATTCCTTTCACACAGAAAAATGAAGCACGAACTTGACAAGCTCGGTTATGGGGAAATTCCATGGACCTTTTACAATATGACACAGCCTTTCCCCTTCTGCGTAACTGCTGTCAAGCTGGCTCCCGACACTTAGGACAATGCTGAAAGTTGGAAGCACAGAAGTACCAGATCTAAGTGACTGGCGGACTGGAAAAGTGAGCGGGCTCGGATGCTCTAACCTTAGCACCCCGAATGAGCGGGCGAGGCACGTAAGCTAGAGTATGGCCAGTTCAGCCCAAGATGCGTGAGCCACCCGCCCGGGGGCGAGCCAGCCGGCGATCGGCCGAAACCCCAAAGTAAAAAGCAGCCCCGATCTTGCCCAAGAGAGTGGAGCTCCCTGGGCTGCCACCGTCCGTCGACTCCCCAAGCACCTCCGCCAAGGCGCCTGCGCCGTCCTCACGGCCTCCGCACCCCCAAACTGCCGGCCCGCAGCTGAGGCCCCGCACGCCTAAACTGCCCGCCCGCCTCCGCCGGATGGACCCCGGCGGCCGCGAGGATCTCCGCCGGCTACCTTGGTCGTCCGGATGTGCTCCATCACGGGGCGACGCCCGCAGGCAGCTGGCTTCAGGAGCGCACCATCGGGAGAGAAACGGGGCGGTGACAGCCACCGGCAGGAACTCCCTCAACCCGCCAGCGTCAGCCAGCCCGCCGGCGGCGACCACTGCGCAGGCGTCGTCCGCGAGCGCTGTCGCCTAGAAACACTTCCGCAAACCCCAACCACCGAGGGGATCCTGGCTGCGAGCAGAGCGTCTCCAACCGAGATGGGCGCTGGCAGGGTCGCACCCGTGGCAGATTATACAGCGCCCTCCCTGGTGGAGGACTGACATTGCCAAGGCCGACCCTTGTTCCAGTCAAAGACCAACAAAAGCTGGGTCCCTAAGAGGCTAGAAGACATTTCTAGGTTTGAAGATCAGTCCGAAAGGAATTGGCCAGTGAGGGAGAGACTGGATGTTTCTAAACTCCATTACCATTCCAGTTTAAATCGCATTTAGAAACCCACGGGGCACTGGGCTGGTGTAATGAACTATTAAAATCCTATTATGATTATTAGTATTAAATCTGAGTACATTTTATTTGATCTCTGTTGCCAAGAGTTAGGATATAACGCTTAGAGGTTTGTAGGCACGTCTGTGCTTTGACTTAAGATGCTACATGAATGCCTTTTTTTTTTTTTATTTGAAAGACATTTTTTTTTTCAGGGCTGGAGAGATGGTTTATCAGTTAAGTTTGTATTGGAAACTTTCCTGAGGTTTTGTTTTCCCATAAATAAGCAAAGGTAGCTGGGGATAAACAGTTTAACTTCCTAATAGTTGTAGACCCTTGCTCCTCTGGCTGCCTTCTGCAAAAGACTCTTCAATTAAACCAATGCTTTTAAAACTGTGCCAAAGCAACACAGAGAAACCCTGTCTGGAAAAAAAAAAACTGTGCATGGGTGGGGGTTAGCTGACCAAAACTTAATTAAAAACCAAATATGCAGCCAATCGGAAGGATACAACTGTTTCTGGCATTACTTTTCTTTGTGGACTTCGTTCATGCCAGTAACCACGGGTGCAGTGCCCCTGCTCAGATTTCATCTCTATATGTTAGGAACTGAAGTGTTTTCACCGTTCGTACAAAATGTTCTGCTCTTACAGAAACAGTGATTTAACTACAGAAAGCAAAAACTATCATATTTTCCTGTTATCATTCTTTAGTGCTGTCAAATTAGTGTATATTTGGTTTGAGCTGTGTTAGAAAAACATACCCATCTCGCTTTTAGTCCTTAATAAGTAGTTACAACAAATGTATCCAAAAGAATTGTTTTAAGAAACAATTTATGCTCGGGTGTATTGGGGCATGCCTTTAATCCCAGCGCTCCAAAGGCAGAAGCAGGTGATTCTCTTTAAGTCTCAGGCCACCCTGACCCACACAGTGAGACTGTAAAGAACAAACAAAAATATGTTCAGCAAATGTCTGATTTGTACACACACACCCCCACGCCGTTAACACTGCCATTTTCTATGCAGACTTTTTAAAAGTCACTAGCACATCATTGGGCAAATGTCCAGATGCTGAATTCAGCGTTATCTTTTCTTCTCCTCTCCCGTTCTTCATTTCACCATCGTCATCGTCATCTCCCTTTAAAATGCATTGTTTGCTATGTGGACATTGATAGTGCAGTAAGTCAGCGCTGCTGCAGGCGGCATCCTCAGAGCTTAAGAGCTAACATCTTCATCAGGGCAGCTGTGATGCTTGCACACTCAGGCCTGTTGACAAGCCCTCGACGGAGGAAGGAGCAAGGAGGGTCATGGGGCCATGAGGTTCCAGCCAGTCCCTCCAGAACCTCCTATTGACATTTGTTGTATGTTTCTGCCCTAATTGCACATTGTCTCAAGTCTCCAGACATGCTGGAGTACGTAGTGTGAGAAGGTTCACTGACAGAGGGACTTCATCTGTGCAGCTGGAGAAGTAGGAGGCGAGAGCTGCTGGGAACATGAGAAGCAGCATTGGGGTCGCCCATGCTCTGTAAGTAATTCGCTCACTGGTTTGTCAGGTTAGACTTTGGTGGAATCACACTCGGGGTTTGTTGGTGGTGTCCTGCAAGGAAGAGGCAGACATTTGTTGAAGTCTCCTCAGAGAAAGAGTTCCTCAAACAGTTAAAAATAAATTAAATGGAGCCAGAAAGGTAGCTCAGCAATTAAGAGAACTGGTTGCTCTTCCAGAGGACCCTGGTTCAATTCCCAAAACCCACATGGCAGCTCACAACCATCTCTCACTCCAGTTCCTAGGGATCTAATACCCTCTTCTGACCCTCACAGGCATGTGGGGTACACACATACATGCAGGCAAAATACCCGCATACATAAATGTATAACATTTTTTTTTTGAGACAGGGTTTCTCTGTGGCTTTGGAGCTAAGAGGCCCTATTTCTAGGCTCATCCCAGAACTGTGACAACTACACAGCTTTGCATGCCAGTACCTGAAGCCTGCATGGAAACTTAACTCTTAGTGGCTCCTGCCTGCGGAGGCTTTCACCAAGTTGTCCTCAGCTATCAGACGCTGAGGGCTACACAGACTGTCAGAAGACCAGCTTGTTCCTGCTCACTCCAAGATTTCTGTACAGGTCTGTGGTGAAATAACCTTTTTGTACACTGTGAAGATGTGTCTTTGCCAAGGTGCCTTCTGATTGATTTAATAAAGAGCTGAATGGTCAAAAGGGCAGGAGGTTAGGTGGTACGTCCAGGCAGAGGGCAGAGAGAGAGAGAGAGAGAGAGAGAGAGAGAGAGAGAGAGAGAACACATCTAGGCAGAAGAGAGCCAGCAGAGGGCATGGAGAGGAACCAGGAAATGCAAAAGAGGTAAAAAGACATGAGGCAAAATGTAAATTAATATAAATGGGTTAATTTAAGTTATAAGAACTAACAGAACAAGCCTAAGTCATAGGCCAAGCTTTCATAATTAATAAGTCTCCATGTCTTTTTGTGAGTTGGCAGCCCAGAGAAAAATCCATCTGCACAGATCAATTTAAAGGACCCAGCCAGTTGGTCTGAAACACTTGCATTTCAGTTTGAGAAGCAATTCTACTACCCCCTAGGATTTACTTCAAAGAAATAAGACACTGTAGTTTTATTTGAAACAAATTCCTCATTTCCTCGTAACTGCAGTACATTCATTCAAACGTTAGGGTAGACACCCATTAAAACTGACCCTGGGGAGGAGGACTGTAGAGGAGGGAGAGGGGGATGTAAGGGGGAGTGGGGGAGTGGGGGGTGGGCTAGGGCTGGAGAGGTGATTGGTGGCTTAGCAGTTAAAAGCACTAGCCGCTGTAAAGCAGAACTCAGCTTTCAGCACCCACATCAAAGTCAGATGTGGTAAACCAAAAGCTGAGGGCAGATGAAGACGGGATGGCCAAGGTCTGCTGACCGCCAGCCTCACGGACAAACACCACCTTCAAGTCCAGTGATAAATCTTACCTCAGAGGAACGAGGTAAGAGTGATAGAGGTGGTCACCTGATGCCTGCCTCTGGCCTCCGTGTATGCCCCTCCTCCACACACACCTCATACACATAAACTAACTCAAACGGTGATGATGTATTTCTCCAGGAACAAAAAGCTAGCCACAGTACAGCAAATTCAACGAGACCATAAAATAGTTTGTAGGGGTTGCAAGCAGAGCCACGGGCAATTTTTGTAACTCCTCTGACATCATTTAGGAGCGTTTTCTTTCCATGGGACGTAAAATCTGAAGATGTTTTTGTTGTCTTGGCTGGGGAGGTTGGCATAATACCACTGACATCTAGTGGATCCAAGCCAGCTGCAGTGTGCCAGAGAAGCCCACACAACAAAGTCCTCCTTCCCACCCTAGAGGGCACCAGTGGAGAGGTGGAGAAGGCTGCTCCATGCCCTTCAAGACTTCTAACTCAGCAGATTCACATTCGTAGGTAGAAAGTGGTACTTTTAGGTGGCTCAATGTGGAAAGCACTTGCAACAAAAATTTGATAATCTGAGTTCAATCCCCAGAACCCCAGAATCCCCATGTTCTGCAGCACAATTGTGACACACACACACACACACACACACACACACACACACACACAGCTCTGCAAAGAATGGAAATGAGGAGAGTACAGAAAGGCAAATTCCACTGCATAACACATAGCAAGATTCCTACAAGGAAACTTTCATGTCGTTTTGATTCAATCTCTTATCTGCTTTTCACCCTCCCCCTCTTACTTCCTGACAGTTCCCATTTTCTCTCTTCCAAATGATCAGGCGGTAATCCTGATGATAGCTAATGTCTGCTGTGATTATAAGGTAACAGGAGGGCTGGAGAGATGGCTCAGCAGTTAAGAGCACTGGCTAACCTTCCAAAGGTCCTAAGTTCAATTCCCAGCAACCACAAGGTGGCTCACAACCATCTGTAATGAGGTCTGGTGCCCTCTTCTGGCCTGCAGGCATATGTGCAGATAAAACACTATATACTACATAATAAATAAACCTTTAAAAAAAATTAGGTGCGGGCCGGGCGATGGTGGCACACGCCTTTAATCCCAGCACTCGGGAGGCAGAGGCAGGCGGATCTCTGTGAGTTCGAGACCAGCCTGGTCTACAGAGCTAGTTCCAGGACAGGCTCCAAAGCCACAGAGAAACCCTGTCTCGAAAAAAAAAAAATTAGGTGACAGAAAGGACACTAAGTACCATTTCAGTGTTATGGGGCAAGTGCTGTCACTTCTCTTATTTCAAAGATGACAAAGCTGAAATACAATGAAGTAAGTTGTCTGATATGACAGAGTAGAAAAAGCCAAGAGTCATGGCAGAAAGCCAGACAGCCTGACTCCAGAGCCTGTGTTCTTATAAAACATTCTATATTGACTTGCTTTTCAAAACCCCTATTAAAGTTCCATCTATTGGTAATATGAGAGGCCAGAAAAATCATTCTGCTTAAAACAAAGCTCAAGTAATGGAAAACAGAAACTCAAATTCCATGAAGCACTGAGTAACTGGTAAGATAGTTAGAACGTGTATATAGACATCTGAAGGGATGTGTGAGTCCTCAGAGGCCAGCAGGACACTGACGCTGATGCCGCAGGAAGACCAATTCAGTCAGGCCAGTTGACTGTTTCGATACCCTCCCAGCACGCCCAGTTAAAAGCCCGAGTGCAGGGCCCAATTTAGGCGGGAATCTAATAGTCAGAGAGACACTCTGAAGAAGGAAATCTACCTTGGCATTGAGACGGGAAATGCCTGACATTACAACATAACAATGTCACGAGACAGATTTACATCCTAGATTCATTTTCAGTTACCCAAGAACTGAAAATCAAGTCCTTTAGAGGTAAATAGAGTTTAAATGGGCCGGGGTTAATTGCACCTCAAGACCTTATTGTAGCAAACACAAATCCTTCCTGGTAGAATATGCCTCTAGTAGTAATAGAGAGAGGGGGCCTGCTTTTCATCCCAGCACCATTCTGTAACAGGAGGAGCTGGCTGTCTCCTTCTGCCTGGCCAGCTTAACCCCCAAAATAACCACACAGAAACTGTATTCATTAAATTACTGCCTGGCAGGGCTGGAGAGATGGCTCAGTGGTTAAGAGCATTGCCTGCTCTTCCCAAGGTCCTGAGTTTAATTCCCAGCAACCACATGGTGGCTCACAACCATTTGTAATGAAGTCTGGTGCCCTCTTCTGGCCTGCAGACATACACACAGCAGAATATTGTATACATAATAACTAACTAAATAGAAAATATATTTATATAAAAAATTACTGCCTGGCCCATTATCTCTAGCCTCTTGTTGGCTAACTCTCACATCTTGCTTTAACCTATTTCTAATAATTTGTGTATTACCACAAGGTCATGGTTTACCGGGAAAGATTCTAACTAACCAGTGTCAGTCTTAGGTAGGAGAACCATGGTGTCTGTCTCACTGCCCTTCTTCCCAGAATTCTGTTGTGTCTTCTCCTCCTACCTGAGTCCCACGCTATCAACTAGGCCAAGGCAGTTTCTTTAATAACCAATGAAAGCAACACAAATACAGGAGGACCTCCTACATCAACGTCTGTAATGAGCCTCAAATAATTCTTATAATTAATCTCCTAAGGAATTTAAATTAAAACCACAGCAAAGTAGCATAGGAGGAAAAGATCTTGAAGTAGGAGCAACACAATGACAAAAAGAGATTATATAACGATCAGGCTTAGCTTACTAAAAAAAATATGCTAGATATGTATAAGAAAATAAAAGACAATAGAAATATGTGTACTTAGACCATCCTTGGAGAAGGCCTTGTTGCTTACACTGGACTATGTTCTGTGTGACCTTGTCCTAGGGAGCTGTGAACGAACGGCCACTCACTAGGTAGAACACAAAGGACACACCCCACCCAAGTCTAGTTTGGGCAGCCAACAAATTCATTGGGCTTACTTTCAGGAACAGGCTGGGGGCGGTTATGAGCACAAAACAGCTGCACACTGAAGTCTTAGCTCAGTACGGGGAGTGACTCCCGTCTCCACAAGTGTGTAGATGTAGTGCTCGCTTCACATGGTGTATCTTTACACACTACACACTCCAGCACCTCCTGACACCACCTGCTGCCGGGGCAGAACTACTATGAATGGGAAGTGTCAACGGAGACAGGACTTTTTAAGTTTGCTGTTCCTGGTAGCATGCCATAGGTAATACCTCCGATCAAACATTCCAGGTTGTTTTTTGTCTATGCCCCGAGTCTCTGTGGAATATGGGGCCACTTATCACTGTAGAATAACTGGACTTCGCCATACACCAAACAAGAATATCTGAAAATTTTATTAAGTTGAAAGAATAATTTTCTTGTTAACTTGGAGGGCTCATCTGAGAGCACAGCTTTTCTTCTTTTTCTATTTCTTCTCCTTCTCCTTCTGCAAAACCTTTTATTCGAGTTAGGTTGAAATGTTTAGTAAACTTTGAATTTTAGAGTTATAGATTTACAGATTACTGAGTGTAGTTGTTTTTGTTTGTTTGTTTTCTTTTGGGGGGCCTGCCACCCAGCTGACAAAGAAATACACGAAGACTTATCTCTACTTAGGAATGCCTGGCCTTAGCTTGACTTGTTTCTAGCCAGCTTTTCTAACTTAAACTATTCTACTTCTCCTTAACTACAGTTTGCCCCTGGGCTTTTTTTAACTTTCTTTATCTATATCTTTTTCTTTCCTTCTTACCCCATGGCTGACTGTGTGGCTGTGTGGCTGGTCCCTGGCGACTTCCTCTCCTTTTCCTTTTCTTGATCTGCCCTTTCTTTTCCCCAGATTTTTTCTATGTATTCTCTCTGCCTGCCAGTCTCGTCAATCCTTTCTCCTGCCTAGATCCTGGCCAGTCAGCTCTTTATTAGACCAGTCAGGTGTTTTAGACAGGCAAAGTAACTCAGCTTCACAGAGTTAAACAAATGTAGATAAAAGAATGCAACACATCTTTGCATCATTGAAACAAATATTCCACAGCATATAAGAAAGTAGCACATCTTAAACTAATATTCCACAACAACTGTTCCAATATGCCCACAGCCAGTTTTTCTAATCATGAACTTGCTCGTCTCTACTATATTTTAACATAATCAACCCTTCCCACTGACTTCATGTGTCCTAAGTGCCAGACATGTTGCTCTTGCTAATTTTATGTTGGTATCTTCACGCTTTGGAAAGAGTACATTTGACAACAAAAAAGACTATCTTTCTATAAAAATCTGGGCTCATCTTTAAATTTTTTTTTCAGTCAAAAGGAAATATTCTCAATTGTAAGACAGCCCTACCCTCTAGCCATGGTGTTCTCTAGATTTTAAACATATGATAACTATTTGTTTTCTCCATTTCAGCAGCTATGATTTTTCCCATACCAGTTCATGTCCCTTTTCTTTAAAAAAAAAAAATCATTTCCACTATCACTTTTGCTTCGAGTGCTATTTACTTTTCCTCTAGCATAAATTTTTGTTCATTCTTTGATAATTTCATACATGTAGACAACGTGTTTAGGTCATACTACCCCCCCATTCCACGTTCAACTCCTTCGATATCCTCCACCACCACATGCTCCCCCCAACTTTACAGCGTCTTTTCACAACCCAGTGAGCCCCATCAGCACTCTCTTTGTGTGCGTGTGTAGACCACACACTGGAGCACGGGTGCTCTGATAGAGGGCACCTCTCTGAAGAAAACAGACTCTTCTACCCCAGAAATTAGCAACTGCCAAAGCTCCCTAGCTAGGAGCAGGACTCCACGAGCCCTTCTCTCACCTGCACCGGCATTTTGGCTGCTTGATCTTGTGTAGGTCTTGTGTGGCTAACCATATCCACTGAGTGTAATGGATTTTACCTCTCTAGAAGCAACCTTCTTAAACCCATCTTTTATCTTTCTGTCTCTTCCTTTAAGATGTTCTCTGAGCTACGTGTGTGTGTGTGTGTGTGTATAATATAAATATCTTATTTAGGAGTATGCATTCCAACACCACTCATTTTCTCCACTCTGCTAGCTGCAGGTCTATGCTAATTTCTGTCTGCTGCAAAATTAAGCCTCTCTGATGAGGATCGAGTGCTGCACTAATCTTTGAATACAGGACTAGGCATTAGAAGGGAGTTTGTTCTGATACTATGCCTGGTTAGCAACATAATATCAGATTATCCTCTTGGCCAACCATGGGTTCTTGGCCAGTTTTACAGTGCCAGGCATGAGTTCCACCTATGGATTGCATGTCAATTTCAAGCAAAAGGGGACTGGTTACCTCTATATCCTTCATGCCACTACTGCACCAATAGAGGTATCTTACCAGGTTAGTTCTTGTAGCTTGCACAGTTCACTGCTGAGAAACTGTTGATTTTTCTCACTTAGTAGACTGCAAAGCACCTTCCGGCACTATGTACACTAGCCGGCAGGAAGGAAATTTTCAGGTCAGTATCTGCTTTATCCCTTCATATTCTGTGATCTAAGTGTGTGTGTGTGTGTGTGTGTGTGTGTGTGTGTGTGATATCTTCTCCAACAGGGTCTTACCACTAGTTCTGGTGAGTAACCAAGAGAAAATGGCAATAGCCCTTTTTGTTTTAGTAGTCTATGGGACCCCTCTTTCAAGGCATAGATGGTATGTTAGTATGCTTGGGCTACTGTAACTAAATGTGTTCTTACAAATGCAATATACCAGAGTGGTAAAATACTTGCTTCTCACTGCGTTGGAGCTTGAAAGACTAAGATCAAGGTGTCCACAGACTGAGTTCCTGCAAATGGTCTTACTCCTGCCTTTCAGAAAGCCCCTCCCAAGGTAGAGAGCTCTGTAATCTTAGAGGGTACTAATCTCATCATATGCAAAACACACCTTCTGATGTCATCTAACTTTAATCACCTACCAAAGAGAAATGATGAGGAACAGCGCGTTAACATTGTAAGTAAAGGGACACTAGCCCACTGGAGCACGTGGCTCTGGCTTGCCTTGCCCTTCTCTCCCTCTGCCTTGCTAAAAACCCTATATTATTACATTTGGAAAGCTAGCCATAAAGTCTGTTTCCTTATCTGGTCACTTCCTCCTTCTAAGGCTGACCACCAAGGTCTAGTTATCAAAGTACTGAAGTCCAGCAATCA
Source organism: Alexandromys fortis (assembly GCF_014885135.2). Classification (NCBI taxonomy): domain Eukaryota; kingdom Metazoa; phylum Chordata; class Mammalia; order Rodentia; family Cricetidae; genus Alexandromys; species Alexandromys fortis. The sequence goes on from NW_026067956.1 coordinate 6,007,614, forward strand.
AAGCCCCGTTTGGCTCCTCTAATTAACATGTCCAATTAAAATTAAACAGTTCATCGTAACCCGGTGTTTCCCCTTTTACCTTAATAAACCGCCATTTTTCTATGGGCCATGCTGTCTCCTCTCTGTTCAGAGCCAGTTCTTTGTCCCACTCCGGAACAAATATTCCTGCCTCTCTCCCTTATGCCTTTTCCCTTCTCCCCTGTCCTCTATATTCTGTCTTTGTCTCTTGTTTCCTGTCATCTGTCCCACTGGGACAAATAAATGTTTGTGCTGACATCTTGGTTTTGGTGTATCCTTAGCCTATATACCCTTACAATAAGTATTTGGGGGACAGGATAGGACTATACTATGGATTTGGATGATGCCCTAATTCAGCCCACTGCAGGTCGCAATGCCCAACACAAAAGAAGTGCTGAATTATGGTTGAATTGTAAGAAAGAAAGTTTCAAGAATTTGTCATATAGAGGGCACTGAGTGCTAGATCTAGAGGCCTGTGAGCTTTTGTTCAGAGCACGACCATGGTAGGTTGTGCTTTAGAATAAATCTGAGGGATGGGATGATGGGATCAACTTCGTTGAACGTGACCCTGCAGGTAGGCAAAGCATTTGCAGGAACAACACGCCAACTTCTGAGGGAGAGCTAAGAGCCACATCATGATGGCGGCGCCTCTAGACCGACCACCTCTAGGAAGCTTTTGGTGCTCATGTTACACCAGGCCCCCGAACATTCTCTTAGAAGTACGTTTCTGTTGTTGTATTTTCCACTTTGTAGTTCCTCCAGTAAATAGCCCAAGGTGTGGGAAACACGCGACCACGAAGCAGCCACTAGGGAAGGTCCCCAAGAATGGCAAACGTCACACCCCCAGAGTGGCAGCGGAGACAGGGAGTGCAACGCCGCTCGAGAGCCCATCCGGAGGCACACCGTGCGCGAGTCGGGAGCATAGGGAGAGGATCTGGCCGGAAGCGTGTGTGAATTAAAACCTTTGGATTTCCGGACCATCAGAAAGTAGACACTCTTTTATATGGGGTGCAATGACACCCAACGAAACCCAGATGCCCCCTTGAAGGAATATGAGGGGGGGATGACCAAGATCCTTTCCAATTCTGCGGAAAGAAACAGCCCTTGGGGGTCTTTATTCAGGAAGTAAGGCACAAAGTACCGCGAGACTCTCCGGAGCAGTCGGCACTCCGGTGTTTATCTCTTCAAGAGAGTAGGCGGGGCGCCCAGCCGGGCAGCCTGACGCTAGGACCACCTCCAATCCGATCCCAGGGTTCCTTGCGCGGCGGGTGCGCTTCCGGTTCTGTCGGCGCGGGCGGACGGCGGCGCGCGTGTGGCTCCGCCTCCTCCGGTCTCGCCGCGCAGCTGCAAGGGTTGAACTTCCCGCCTGGTCCCTGCTGGGCCACGGCGATGCTGCAGGTCCTGGCGCGGCAGTGAGGGGACAGAAGCGTCCCAGGTCTCTCCACCGTTGTTGACGGCGTCGCGCCCAGGGCCGCCATGTCCACGGGGTTCTCCTTTGGGTCCGGAGCGCTGGGCTCCACCACTGTGGCTGCCGGAGGGACCGGCACGGGCAGCGGGTTCTCCTTTGGGACCGGCACGTCTAGGTAACCGTGTTAACAAGTCTTCAATGGCCTGCTGCTTCCCCGCGTGGCTCGGCTTGTCGAGCTCTGCCTCCAGGCTGCCTGGCTGCCCTGCCAACCCCGCAGCGGGCCGGCGACGGCGGGGTTGGGGACCTGTGATGCCAGGGCTCTGCGGTCCCCAGCCGCGCGGAGGCCCGACTGCGGGAGGCGGCCTGGCATCGCGCCTACGCCTTCGCGACACCACGGTCTCAGGAGTGAAACGGGTGTCGAATGAATGACAGCTTGTTGCTGGCTTTTCGGAGTAGAAAAATAGGAGGGGCTAAGTAAACATTTTCCCTTGATAGTTAAGATTTCATTAGTGTTTACGATTACGGTGCATTTTGAATTTGTGATTATTTTTGTTTCACGAGATTTTCAAGTTTTTGTGCCACAGAGGAACCAATCCCGCCTTTTTAAGCCTTTATAGCACTTATTAGTAGTAATTTTGTACCGTATGCATAACCTAAAGAATTTTGTATTATAACCATCAACATTGTTTCCTTTCACTCCAAGCTTAAGTACATTCATCAGTTTGTGTAATATATTCAGGTCAAGTGACAGATGCATAGCTAGGGATTTCAGACGGCCATTTCAATGAAGGAGCTAAAGGTTAAAACGCAAGTCTTTTGTAAAGAGTTGATAAAATCAGGAGCTGTGTACTGGAAGGACAGGGTATCACCTGAAGCTTAACGATAATGCGGATGTAGACTAAAATGGCTAGGGATTTAATATCCCAAGAAAGCTCATTTTTTCCCCCATCCCATATTAGATACAGAAGATCTAATAACAGTACTATCAGATACGCCTTCTTGTACTACCTGTGTGCTGTCCGGACACAACCCACTGTATGCTATATTGTCTTTTTTTTTTTTTAAACTTTCACTTTTTTCTTGTTTGATTAATTGGCTTTAGGTTTGTCGTTTTAATGGTGTCACTTAGTTCTTTCTTATTGTTTTTGTTTAATGTGTGTGTGTGTGTGTGTGTGTGTGTGTATGTTTTGCCTGCTTCTGTGCACCATGCCTGTACATTGCCCTCAGGGGCCAGAAGAGAGTGTCAGATTCTCCCCAGGCCTGGAGTTAAGGCCCACTGTTGAGCTCCCACGTTTTAAATTTAATGTGTGTGTGTGTGTGTGTAAGTGTGTAAGTCAGACCGTGCTTGCTACAGATCAGAGGCTGTGGTAAGTCATCTCGTGCGGGTGCTGAGACAAGAAGCACTTTACCTTGCCTTTTTTACACTGCCCCATCTCTCTAGCTCTACTTGGTTTTAATTGTAGTCAACAGTATGTTTTACAAATACTGGTTTCGAGCCAGTGGAACGACCAGCACAATGGAGTGCTCCTGCTACTGAACTCAATCCTGAGTTCCAGCTCTTCAGGAAGCTCCTCTGTCACTACGAACCACTCATTAGACTTCATCTGCTACTTCAGCTTCCGTATTGAACCCATACATTCCTACTGCTTGAATTGCAGCTTTCCCCCTTGGGCTCCTAAAAGTGTGCCTAAAAGTGTGCCGAAAGCTGAATGACTCAACTGACTGGGATTGATGGTTTCTGGACTTCAGTAACTTGGAGTGATTAATAATCTGACCAGGAGTGATTGTCTTAATTTAGCTAGCCAGCAGTATGTTTGTTGAGTAGGAGCTGTCTTGGGGGTTGGTTGCACCTGAGGCTTTGTGCTTGGTAGGTGAGCCTCCACTCCTGAGTCATGCCCTGCCTCTTTTTAGGGTTTTCAAACAAGTATTCTGCTGCATTCAGCTGAAGGTGTTACCCATGTGCTCCATTACTGAACTGTATCCCCAACATCCTTTTTTATTTCATGGTAATCTGAGATGTCCAGGTTGACCTTGAACTCACTCTGTAGCTCAGGTAGGCCTTGATTTGGCAACTTTGAGACTCTCTGAGTTGCCTAGGCTAGCCTCAAACTTGTAATTCTTAATTCTCAGCTTCCTAAATAACTGGTTGCAAGCATGTTAGCATGCTTGGCATGATTTTGGTTTTCTGAAAGGGCAGAATTAGAAGTGATGAATATATATAACATGAGTAGTGAGATTGTAGCATGAATAATAAAACCCAGAGACAAGGTTCAACCTGAAGATCCGAAAAGCAAAGCAGTCAGCCACTGTCTCTTACCTCCTCTACCTCAGACCGAAATGGCGGTCCCACCTCCACAAATCTTCAGAATGAGACTGAGCTGAGACCTGTCTTTTCCTGTCTTATATTCATTCCTCTTTAGTGCTGGGATTAAAAGCTTGTGCCACCATCGCCCAGCCTCTATGATTAACTAGTGTGGCTACTGGTGTGCCAGCCGGGTGGTGGTGGTGCACGCCTTTAATCCCAGCACTTGGGAGGCTGAGGCAGGAGGATCTCTGTGAGTTCAAGGCCAGCCTGGTCTACCAAGGGAGTTCCAGGACAGGCTCCAAAGCTACAGAGAAACCCTGTCTCGAAAAACCAAAAAAATAAAAAAATAAAATAAAGGTGTGTGCCACCACTGCCTGGTCTGTATGGCTGTTTTACTTTCTGAACTTTAGGCAAGCTTTATTTATTAAAATGCAAATGAAATATCACTACATAAAATTTCCGATTGTGTTTTATGTATAATCTATTAATTTCCTACATGATTTTCAAGGTGTCAGATTGTTGAAACTTTCTATTTTCACAACCCCTCCCCCCATGGATAGCAAACACGGGCCTCTGAGGCTTGCTATGAATAATTAATTAAGAAGTTTTGAACTTCCCATTCCCTGTTTTTACCAGCTGTTCTTTATTCAGGTTTCCAGAAGTCTGTCCAGCTTCTTCTGTGAATACAGTCTTGACAGAGGACATGGTACTTACTATAGCAGTGATGGGGTAGCAGTGGAGAGACCTAGAATATTGGACTGTGTGTCTTTCCACATGTGTGTTCTCACAACAGCTACGTGAGCAGCTGTTGAACTGTTGTACTTAAGTGTGAACTGTACTTAGGTAGTTCAAAGGAAAAAACAATCATTTTTGGCAATTTCAAGTATTCTAGGGTTCAGATTAAAAACTTCAGAGCCACATGTTTGTGCCCCTGCTGCTGATTGTCTTACAATCCAGTCCTCATTGTGAAGTAGTGAAGCGGTAGGGTCACGTGCTCCCTGCTGCACTGTACCTCAGGCCACACGGTTTTCTTAAGACGTGGTCCCATTAAGCTGCCCGGACTGACCTTGTACTCACTCTGTGGTCCAGCCGTGAAGTTGTGATTCCTTTGCTTTAGGCTCCTAAAGAGCTAACAGGTTCAGGTGTGTTTCCATATTGTATTACTTAAGATTAACTTTACATTTGGCTTGTTTTTAAGGAGAAAAGGGAGGTATTTGAACTTGTTAGGGAATATTCTTTTTTTTTTTTTTTAAATATTTATTTATTTTGTATACAATATTCTGTCTGTGTGTGCCTGACGGCCAGAAGAGGGCACCAGACCTCCTTACAGATGGTTGTGAGCCACCATGTGGTTGCTGGGAATCGAACTCAGGACCTTTGGAAGAGCAGGCAATGCTCTTAACCACTGAGCCATCTCTCCAGCCCGGGAATATTCTTTTTAATATCTTTTGGATCAAGATGTTATGAGAGAAAATTCTAAGCAGTTGTTTTTTTGTTTTTTTTTTTTTCCAAAGTAAATACTAGCCTTCATAGCCTTTTTGTTTTGTTTTGTTTTTATAAACAAGCACACCTTCTGTGGGACTCAACTTTGGAACTCTCGGGAGCTCTGCCACCCCGGCATCTACATCCGCTTCTACCAGTGGTTTTGGAACAGGATTCTTCGGAGCTAAGCCTTCCACTGGCTTCACTCTAGGAGGAACAAGTTCAGGTAAGGTGGATAGTTTTGTTCTCCAGGGTAAATGAGGTATTTCTTTCCTGCTTTCCACCTCTGTTTAAGAGGCCGTCACTGATTGTAGAGCTCTAAAAAGAAGGAAAGATTTGGAGGATTGGGTGAAGGCGCAGCTCCAGACAAGCACTTGAAAGTAGCAAGTGTGAATCAGGAGGATTCTTGTAGTAGATTATATAATGCAGTATATTTTTCTTCTTTAGTAAAGATTGCTTAAGGCACTTTTACCTATTTGTTTTAGTTTTTACTATTAAACCAGTTGTTTTAGCAGAAAAATGTCATTCTTGAAAATTTCTGATATACATTTGAGTGATAGCTTTTGTTTCTAGTACTTCAGAGCTCTAGTACTAGATGCTTCAGATAGCTGTTTCCGTATTTACCGTGCCTTTTTCAGTTACAGAAGTATTTAAAGCATACATGGCTTTTGATGTGGAGGTTTATGTCACACTACATTTCCAGGTATATGACTTTAGTGGGAAAAGTAGCAGACTAGGGGAGAGGTTTAGGATTAAGCTCTGGTTGCATCTCTGAAAAGCTTTGCGTTGTTAATTGTCCTATCCTATCTTGGAGCAAAGCTTTTTGTTATCTCTAATATTATAGAGTTATTGGACATGGGACATAGCTCAGTGAAAGAACACTTGCTCATTTGCATGTGGGAGGCTGTCAAAATGAAAAAAATACATTAATGAAAAATTTGGATTCGCTTCCCCCTTGAAGACATGGTAGTTTCTTAGCGATAAGCTTAAGGGAACGTGAACAACTAGAGTGTCAGCCTGTCTTTGGGCTGGGTAGCAGCAGATAATGGGTGGCCACAAAATAGAAAGAGTGAAGGGATGTTAAAGCCCGGTGTATGTCTGTAGTCCAAACACTCAGGAAGATCACAGGTTGAATACCAGTGTGGGCTATTCAGTGACTCCTAGGCCAGCCTAGGATAGCTAGCAGGATTGTCTCGAGAGAGAGGTGTATTACGTGTGTGTTAAAAGTCTTGTGTAAGATTAAGGTCATCATTGGCAGACTTTCCAACTGTTTGCCAGTTAACTAATAGTTTTGATAGCATTGGCTGTGAGGGCAAACAGCAGACCTTGTTCTTGTACAGCTCATCCTCACATAATTGTAAAGCACTGTGCCTGGTAATAAGCTCCCAGTTGTCCTGAGGGCTACCCAGCAGCCTGGCTCCTCACTTCTCAGTAACTCCAGGAGAAGCTCAAATATGGGTTGCATTTCTTCATTTAACATGATTTGAGCAGTTAGTGCTTCTGAACTGTGTAGCCTGCATATACATTATGCCTTGGACATTCAGTAGTAACTTGAATTTACAGTGGCGAACATGGTACTAAGAAGATGATTGTGTCAACTAGTGCAGGGACGAGGCATTTGTGAGCTCTGATATGGAAGAACATGTTCTTGTGTCTGATACAGTACTAAAGGACAGGGATGGCAGTGTGGAAGACAGAGGAGAGAAGGCTTATCTGGAGTGGGAAATATTTTACACAAAGCAGATAGAAATACAAAGTTGAAATTATAAAACAGTTTAAGGGAATGTAAAAAATATTGTTCTTGAAGCTTAGGATTCAGAGGTGGAAGTGGAGGAATAATTGATATGTGAAGATCTGGTTAAGACCACAGAAGAATGAGCAGTGTTTTGCCAGGCTCTAGACTTTTAGACATGCTTGAGAGCTCATGGGATCTTTAAGGTGGACAGAGTTACCAGATGTTGTAGAGCACTGTCCTCTTAGCTTTTGCTGTTTCAAAATGAGGTTAATTGTGGTCAACTACCTGGGCTCATAAGATTGGACTCACTAACATTCCCTCTTGGGGAGGGGAGGCTCACTTACACTGGGTTGCTTGCAAAGGCAGGCCTCAGGTCCTAAGAGTATATAAACAGTTTGTAAATGCTGTGGGCAGAGAAACTTTTTCCAGTGTTGTAGTTGCCCATGCTCCTATAGCTAAGCCATCAATCACTCGTGCTTCTTTGGGTCTCCCCAACTAAACTCATGGTTGACCAATGATTTCTTTTGTTTGTTTGTTTTCATGTGGGATGAATAGACACTAGCTCATGTCTCCTAAAGGAAAGTTAATGCCAACACCAAGATGCCGTTAAAGTGACTGAGAAAATACTAAGAGTAGATGAGAGATTGGAAGAGACTGACAGGTTAAGAGGTTGTTGTTAGAGATGGCAGGTGCCAGTAATCCAGCAATATTTTTGAAATAGAATTATTAATAAGATTTGGAATTAAAGCAGTGCACAAGTAGGAAAAAGTATCAAGATTTCTGCCTTGAGTGATTGAATTGACTGAGGTGAGGAACTTAGTAAAGTTTTGTTGTGGTGAAATGCATGAGTCAAAGGGACATTAAGGTCCAGCAACCAGTGGGGATTCAGGTAGACAGATTTAGACTCATAGGGAGGCTAAACCAGCAGCTTTGTGAATTCAAGGCTAGCATAGACTACTTAGTGAGATCCTGCCAGTAAAAAAAAGAAGCTGGTGGTGGTTAGGGCTAGATTCATGTACCTGTAGTTGGAATGATGACAGTGGAGAGAGCAGTGGAGGAAGCAGCAACAAAACCTGGGAGTACTAAGGCCTGAGTGGAGGAAGGAGATCTAGAGGCACAGACGGGAAAGGCAGAGTAGGAAGAAGCTTGGTGTTGACAGAAGTGGGGTCCAGGAAGAAGAGGATTTTCAGGAGTATAGAATGGTGCTTGTGTAGTCTGGGAGAGCAAGGAGAGTGAAGGGGATAAGTGCTATTATAGGTGAGTGTCTCTTTTTCTTTGTTTTTGTTTGTTTATTTTTTAGATAGGGTCTCACTTTGTCTCTCAGGCTATCCTGGAACCCACTCTGTAGACCAGGCTGGTCTAGAACTCACAAGAGATCTGCCTGCCTCTGCCTTCAGAGTGTTGGGACCAAAGGTGTGTGCCACCACACCCATCTTGCATTTCTTTTCCAAAGGACCATCTTTTTTTATATTCAGCATGATTTAGTCCCAACTTAAGTCTTTTGTTTCATACCTAAAATCCTTTTATCCTACTTATGATAGAGAAAAGGATCACAGACATAAGGATACTAATTAAAACCAGCCTAATATCTATATGGTTGAGGTAAAATGAGATTTTTTTTAAACAGGAACACCAGCTACTACATCTGCATCTACAACAGGCTTCAGTTTAGGATTTAGTAAACCTGCAGCATCTGCCACACCATTTACCCTGCCTGGTACTTCTACCTCAGCGAGTGGGCTCACTCTTTCATCTGCTCTGACATCCACTCCAGCAGGTGAGACAGAATGGGAAGAAAGTTGAATTAGAAGAAAATTACATTAAAATTTTGTCCAGTTAGAGAGCATCAGTAACCATTTATATTAAACATAATATCAGGCAGGGGAGATGATTCAATGGGTAAAGTGTTCATTGTACAAGCATAAAAAATTTTAAAAACAAGCATTCTTTGGAAATTTTCTAATTGGATTAGTTAGCAATTTTGTCTTACTGAACTATTGGCTTTTTAGAGCCAGGTTTAGTGGTCCACACCTAATGATTTGGGAGGATGCGTCAGTAGGATGTGGAGTTCAAGGCAAGGTTGCCTATGTGATAAGACTTTATGTGGACTTAAGTTAGCACGACTGCCATTAAAGCAGTAGTGGCCATCTTGACATATGGCCTCTACTCAGAGTAAAGAGGATCAGAGGGCTGAAATGCAGAGATGTTTTATCTTTGTTTTCAAGGGATTGTTTATGGCAGAAAGTATAAAGACATTCAGAAACTCACCCGGCTCAGGATTCCTTTGCTTTTAAAGGCTGGGATTATAAACTATTGCTGTTAAGAATCAGTTACTGGATCCATTGTAATAGTGCCCAAAGCTATTTTGTTGAGTGAAGGGACAGAGGGCAGGGTTCTGCCTTGAAGCTACCATTCCTCTTTATTCTGAGTATTTCCAAAGCTTTCTTGAGCAAGTGGTTTCCCCAAAGATTCAGCTGTGTCAATGGGATTCTGTTTTTGAGAATGTACTATTTTTCTGTGGTGTTAAGTGCTATTTCTATATGAAGGCTTATTCTTCTCTCTCTCTTTTATTCTCAGCATCCACAGGATTTACTCTAAATAACTTGGGAACAACACCAGCCACAACTACAACAGCATCAACAGGGCTTTCTTTAGGGGGAGCCTTAGCTGGTTTGGGAGGCTCACTTTTCCAGAGTGCAAACACAGCAACATCAGGTAATTGATTGTATTTTTTTCCAGAATAGTAAATACTTGTATTTAAATTTACTTTATTTTAGCTTGTTAAAAAGAACACTTTTTAAAGATAATCTATTTTTCCTTAAGTATAGAAACCAAAATAATGGTTTTCCCATGTAAGGGAACATCTTAGCCATGTTTTAGAATAGTTGTCCTTTGTCCCCAGTGAGCCTGTTTAAGGAAATATTCAGAAAGCTTCCACAGAAATTTGTCTTTTAAATGAATGTCAACTAAGTCTTGGGCAGGGGATGTGGCTCAGTGGTGAAATTTGCTTAGTTGGAGTTATAAGAAAGGCTTACATCCTCACTTCATGTGGTATAGCCAGGTAAGCCTGGTTTTCTTTCAGGAAGTCTAGAGAGGGCGTTTTTTGAGAGTAAGTAAAGCTTTCCTGTTACTTGAAGACATTGTGTAATTATTTCACATAGGAATGTAATTTCAGGAGTTTCTGGTTAATGGTTCATTAATTAGAAAAGGTTTATATTTATTTAAATTACAAAAACTTGAAAATATATCATGGGAAACAAATTTTGTAGAAAAAGTTAAATAAAAATTACCTATATCAAATTAGATATAGTTGGGCCCTTTGATAATGAAAGATCCCCAACTTCCAAACTAAATATATTGTTAAACCCAATGAGATTATCAATATTTACCCAAATCCTTTGCTACAGAGTTGTTTCATGTTATCTTCCTAAAACAGATAGTAAGAAAATTTGTATCTTAAAGTATTGAGTCTTTGGTCAGTAACAGGGGATTCTTTTAAAGTCAGGAAAGTTGATAAATGGTATTTGGTTCATTTACAGGCCTCGGACAGAATGCTTTAAGCTTATCTTTGGGAACTACGGCACCTGTTTCAACTGCAGGCAATGAAGGCCTTGGTGGTATAGATTTTAGCACCTCCTCAGATAAAAAGAGTGAGTGATGTTACTCCAGTTTCCTGTAATGACAGCACTGTGAAGACGCTTCCTCAGTTCCTTCCTGAAAGATCACTAGCTGTATAGCCATTAGTACCTTTAAATTTGTTTATATTATCATCCATATTTCACAGATTTGAGCATAAAGTACTGGCTTTTGTGAATAGTTTAAATTTGCATGTGTATATGTCTTACATAGCTACAGTAATGTGAATGTCAGTGCTTATTTATAAATCAAGATCATGATCAGTGTGTTTTGTAATCTACTTTTACTCAGCTAACGTTGGAAATACTTATGTCAGCAATTTTAGTTGATTTTTTTTTTTTTAACTCTGAAGAGAGGAGTAAGAGAAATGTACATCTTTATTTCCTTTCTTTCCTGATCCCTCCCCATTGTCCTACTTTTATCCTGTGTCTGCGCTGGAGTAGAACAAAGATGATGTGAGAATAAGTACCCATGGTCACATGTACCACCTTCCCTTTCCCTTCGTTGGGATTGTCTGTTAGGAGTAGTTTGTTAAATCACGGGATGTTTTCCCCCGTTCTCTGTTATGTGTGTATGTGTGTGTATTGGAAGATGTAAAGGCTCACAGAGTTCAGAAAAAGAATCAGATCCCCTGGAGCTGGAACCACTGACACGGGCTCTAGTAACCTAACTGGGGTTCTGTGTGAGAGCAGTACATGGTCGTGGTCCACTTGTGCTGGTTAGTTTTGTCAGTTGAGAAAATGACCCCCTTAGATTGGCCATGGGCAAGTCTGCTAGGCATTTTCTTGATTGTTGGTTGATACAGGAGGGCCCAGCTTACTGTGCACTGGGCTGGTGGTCCTGGGATCTCCAAAATAAACCGTTTCCCCATTGTTGCTCCCATTGTTTTTTATCACAACAGTAGAAGCCTAACTAAGATACCATTGATTGTGTCTCCAGCCCCAGGTGTCTCTTTTTGTCTAGTAGCTATAGCAGTTAGCTCTGGACTTATATCGATGGGATTTAGCCAAATGGAGGAAGAATAGTAGGAAATAAAGAAGAGGCAACGTGGAGTAAGACTTTGCCCTTCTGAAGAATTAACAGAGGACAATATAGGCACCGGCATCAGATGTCAGAAGTTATTAATGACTTTTTATACCACATTGAGTTTTGTAATTAAACTGGAGGGTTTTGATGATTTGTTTTAAGATTTCAGAATATTTCTTACTGTTCATTTTAGTCAAGAGATGAAACCAGCCTAGATATCAGCAGATGAATGGACAAAAAGAAAAGGTGGCATATTCACAGTGCAGTTGGGTTCAGTTGTAAAGAAGGAAATGATGATACTAGAGTAAAATTAGGTGATCCTGGAGATCATGTTAAACAGATAACCCAGATATCCCTTGATTCCCTCCTGCTTCCCCTCTCGTGTAGGGGGTGGTGGTCATGAAAGGAGAAGAGGACTAAGGTCTAAAGGAATGGGGGAGCAGGAGCAAAAAATAATCAAATGTGTATGCCATGGAAGCAGGAGTGGGAAGTGTTTGAGGGGAAGAAAGGGACCACTGGGATGAGAGATGGGGAGTGAGGAAATAAAGCAAGTTTAGTGATGTGTGTGTGTGGAAAATAAAAGGGGGGGAGTGGAAGGTAGAAGGATGAAGGACATTTGGCTGCGTGAAAAGTAGCAAGCCAAAGACTGCAAGAGTAGGATAGGAATGTTTCTAAGTATGTTTACTGAGGCAGAGTGGGTGGACGGATAGGGCCTATGATAATGTAGCCCTTTTTGCATGTTGTATGTAGAGAATTATAGCGCAAAAGTAAAGTATCAAAGAAGCAGCACATGATGAATTACTATTCTATTGCTGTGTTATAAAGGCAGCATCTAGAAGAGTTTATTTGGCTTACATTACAGCTCTAGAGGGGTAATAGTGTGTGTAACAGAGCAGAGATGGTCGGTGGCAGGCAGCTGGAACAGCACTTGAGAGCCCACATCAGGAACAGCAAACAGGAAGTGGGGAGAACAAACTGGGAATGGCGTTTGGCTTTTGAAAGCTGAGCCTGCCCCTGGTGACACACCTCTCCAGCAAGGCTACATATCCTAATCCTACTCAAAAAGAAAGCACCACAAACTGGGATCCAAGTATTCAAATTCCCTAGTTGATGGAGGACATCTCAATTCAGACCACCATAATACATCAGTTTTAAGAAAATGTGCTATTTGGGTTAAAAAAAAATTAAATTCTTATTTTTATTACCTTGTCTCATCAAATCTTAGACATCATTTATAGAAAAGGAAGGTTCCAAATTCAGAAACGTTGAGCTGTGAAAGATAATGATGACCTAATCCATATTCTCGTGGGAAAATAAACATGAGTAGTCATATGGAAGAACTAAGTCAGAACTCATCTGTATGTAAAGATAAGTGACATTACAAAGTAGAGGACTTGATTTTTGCATGTGTTCTCATATTTTAACATCCCTGAAATCAATATGTGTCTTATAGATCCAATTTTAGAAACAGATGAATGAAATGTGATATGTCTGAATCAAAAATACGCTTAATATTGAATAGCTTGACAGTAATGTATGGCTCACAGGCGTGAGCAGTTCACAAATGTAGGAAGCGTATTCATATAAAGAACATTTGAAAAAGTGTTTCCCTCATTACTGCTGTAAGAGAAAGGTAGATTGGCATTTAAGAATGATGCCCGTTGCTGAGAGTGAGATGCGTTCTGTGTTTGGGCAGATGGAAATGTACATGGACACAGTTAGCTGTCTTCAAGGATTAACAGAATGTTTTATTGAATTGTTTTAGGTTGGAGGCTTTAGGGCATCGATACTGGTGATGGTGGTATCTAAGTGTCTAGAGTTAAATTGATGGACAGAGACATGAAAAACTGTCCATGCAGGAAACTTTTTTGAAAAGTTTCTTCTTGAGGGAAGTGGAAGCAGCTGAGCTCTGTAATGTGTTTGCTTGGTGTCAGATCACCATCATCATCCTGTGTTCTTCTTCCGAGTTTAGGACAGGGAAATCACATTGCATGATGTTAAAATACGTGTGTTTGTATTTTATTTAATTTCTGTCCATTTAGAACTTGGAATGTGTAAATGTATTGTTAAATGACCTATTTTTACATTTTTATCTAGGTGATAAAACAGGAACAAGGCCAGAGTAAGTTTAAAATTTGACTTTAACATATTTTAATTACATTTTATTACTAAATTGTTGGCAGATTGTATAGAAAGAAGTAAATTATTACAAAGTATGCATTTAGAAGGCAAAAATTAGTGTCTACCAAAAATGATAAATATATGTTTGGGAAAACCTGAAATGTCAGATCTTTGAGGAAATATAAAGCCGTTTTTCTTTTTTTGGAAAAGGTAGTTGACATTTCCCAAATAATACAAATACTTTAGTTTTAGCCTTCTCAGTATTGAGTATTGAGCCCAGGGCTTTGTGCTTGCTAAGTGTGGGCTGCACTACCGAGTTATTCCTGCAGCTCTTACACTATTGGTTTTCCACCCACAAATTACTATGCCAGTACCATTTTACTCCTTCGTGTCTTCAGCCAAGATCATGCCTTCCATATGCATTATGTGCATGTCTGGACTATGATCGCTGCTTTACTCGCCAGCCACTGAATTTCTTTATTGCCAATTACCCGCCCAGCTTGTGTTCTGTCAGTCATTGTGAGGACATGTCAGGTCCACTCCTCAGAAACGTGCATTGCTCTAACCTGTTAAGGTCGAGTATCCATGACACCAGAAGTGTTTCAGATTTTGGGTATTTGTATAGATTAACAAGTTGAACATCTATCTCTAACCCCAAATTCAAAGCTTTAAAAGTTTTGAATGAAGCACCTGAGAGAGATTGGGGGTTCTAGCCAGCATTGTAAAATGACTTTCTTAGAGTGTGCTAACCTTTATTCTCTGTGTTATTTGTAATTAAGTAAGTAGGCTGTATTTTCCCATTTCAGAGAAGGTTATAAAGTACTAAACTATGTTGAGTACCTTGTGAAAAATGCTGTAGGTTTTCTTTAATTAATATCTTTCTGTTTTTTAATTGAATATCAATCATAGAATCTTTGAATAAGTAGAAACATAGTTCAACATTTCATTCAGTCTAGTATTTTCTGATTTTTTTCAGGCATTTATTTAAATATTTGTAAGGATATTTATGATGGACACCAGTCTTTAGTAAGAAATGTTGGTGTCAGATAAATTAATAAAATTATTTACAAGTCAGCAAAATTATTTTCTTTATAAAGACTTTGAAATCAAAGAAAATATTAGTAGAGAACATTGCTATATTTTCATTTCTTAATATAGGAAAATACAACTCTTTGTCAGTTCTTAGAATCTGCATAGTAGTGATGCATTTGTGGATGGCATTAATGTAGGTGTGACTCTTTCTTAGGGATAGTAAAGCACTGAAAGACGAGAATCTGCCTCCTGTCATCTGTCAGGATGTTGAAAATCTCCAGTAAGTACCAAGTGTAAATAGATAAATAAAACTGGAAAATTCTTGGGTACATTTTAGGGAAAACATCTTTGTGCTAAATATTTTGTGGACTGGGCCTTCCCACATTAATTAGAGAGAGAGAGAGAGAGAGAGAGAGAGAGAGAGACACCAACCCAACAGACTTGTCCACAGGACAATCCAATGGAGGCAATTCCTTAATTGAGGTTCCTTTTCTCTTTATAAGTGTCTCTAGTTTGTGTCAAGCTTGTAAAAATTAGCAGGCACACACACAAATAATGTTGAAAAAAATTTAAGCGGAAAAGTAAGGATTATAACTCTTTTAAGTATCACGCTGTTAAAAATTGTGAATTGTAGTTTCGAACATTAGACTTTTGACCAACTTATTTTAAGTGTACTTCTTTTTCTCTAGGAAAAAAAACTTTCTTTTTAAATTTTGGTTTCTTTTAATTTTTAGTTTTTTTTTTGTTGTTGTTGTTGTTTTTTTTGCTTAAATTATTCTTCTGGAGATTTACTTTACATGTATGAGTATTTTGCCTGTCTGTATGCCTGCATTGTGTGTGTGCCTGGTGTCTGCTGGAAGAGGACCTTGGACTGGAGTTAGAGCTAGTAGTGGGCTGAGTGTGAGAATAGCATATTGCTCTTCCTGGCAGAGCTGTCTACGTGTATATCATCTTCCTCCCTTCCCCAGCTCTAGCCCCATCCCCATTCCTGTCATTTGTTGTGTTCTTTTGTTCTTTTAGGAAATTTGTCAAAGAACAAAAACAAGTCCAAGAAGAAATTAGTCGAATGTCTTCCAAAGCGATGCTTAAAGTCCAGGAAGACATCAAGGCTCTGAAGCAGCTTCTGTCGCTGGCTGCCAGTGGGCTGCAGAGGAATACCCTCAATATTGACAAACTGAAGTTGGAAACAGCTCAGGTATGCCAGTCATCAGCCATATTACTGTGTACATTTGGTTTGATTTTTTTTCACCCCGAAATAAGCTGAAAACTCTTTCTAAAGAAGACAAATTAAACTTGCAATAAATTTTATTGAAATTCTTTTTGAAGAACTGTGCATAAAATTCTGCAAACTGATAAAAATATTTTCAGCAATATGTATAGCAGCTTGTTCTATTCCGTTTTTAAAGCATGTCTATCCAATTGTTTGACATCGCAGTCCAGAAATGGTTTGTATGCTAGCCTAACTCTTACCTATGCTTTTTTGTTTGTTTCCTATATGTGTTTAAAAAAAATCTCTGCTGTATTAGGAGTTAAAGAATGCTGAGATAGCTTTAAGAACCCAGAAAACACCTCCTGGACTTCAACATGAAAATACAGCTCCTGCTGAGTAAGTTATTGGGTCTTTTTTTTTTTTAATGAAAGTTTTTCATTTAAGCAGAGCATTAATCACATACAGATTTTTTTTGAGAAGGCTTAACTTGAATCTTTATTTTGATTTCTCCTAATTATCCTAAGAGGCTAGTTTATTTCTGGCTCACTGCAAAGAAAGGCTAAGTAAGATCTGAATTTCCAGCCGTCTTTGCTAAGATAGCAGCATGAAATAGTCCACATGCTCACCTTGGTCCTGAGCTACCCCATCTTTCAGTCTGTGACTTCTAGTCTTCATGACCTTGGAGTTCACAGAAGCTGGTCAGAGTGTGTGTGTGTGTGTGTGTGTGTGTGTGTGTGTGTGTGTGTGTGTGTGTGTGCCTGTGTGCGTGCGCATGTGATTCTTGCCCCTGTACTTTCCCACTTTTTACTTTTCCTTCAGAAAGTTATTTTAGAATTGCAGAAAATTTCAACAACAGAAATTTCCTATGTACCTTATCCAAATTCCCTACTTCCTAAATTTATCTTGTGTATTTTGTTTTTATATTCTGTATGTTTACATCCCTGCCCCAACACCTTGCATTATTTGCAAACATAATAGTTTAACTGTGAATTTCTAAAAAATAAGGATAATTGCTTACATTATGCTATAGTTACTCAAGTTGAGGCAATAACTGTGATACTGATCTTACTCAGATTAACATGACATGCATCCATAATGATTTCATCTTGCCTTTTTCATACCAACAACAGAGTTCATGTTGCCAAAAGCTTTCATTCTTTCCTCCTGTCCCCCTTTCCTCTTTTTCCCTCTCCCCTCCGCTCTGTCCCATTTTCCTCCTCTTTCCTGGCAAGTAAGTGCTTCATCACTAAACTGCCCTTCTATCTGTTACCCATTTCTTACCAAAAAAAAAAAAAACAAAAAACAAAAAACAAATTTCCTTTATTATTCTAAAAGCTGTTAAGTACTTTATTGTAAAATTTAGTGATAGCCACACTTTAATTTTAAACTTTACACTTTCAGAGAATTTATAAAAATAGTAGTACAAAGAATTTGCATAAATTCCTTATTTCGTTGTCACCAATATTAACATATTATAGAACTATAAAACTAACATTGATAAAATGATTTTTTTTGTTTGATTTTGGTTTTTGTGTTTTCCGAGATAGGGTTTCTGGCTGTCCTGGAACTCTCTCTGTAGACCAGGCTGGCCTAAATTTAGAGATCCACCTGCCTTTGCCTCCCAAGTGCTAGGATTAAAGGTGTGCACCACCACTACCCAGCTATAAAACGTTTGTAACTAAAACAACTTATTAGAATTTTACTGATTCCCCTCCTCCCCACCTAAGCTTCTGTTGTGGGGTTATATTGCATTTATTTGTAGTTTCCTTAATCTCTACCTGTCTGTAATAGTTAAGTTCTAGCTTGTGTTGGATGACCTTGCTGTTTCTAAAGACTGAAGTCACTTTGTGTAATTTGTCCTCCATGATTGGAATAGTGATACATCAATAATGTTTAGTGCTTGGGAGTTGCTTCAGTGCTATCTGTGAATTGTATCTTCATCCTAAACTGAAAGCCCCACTTAAAAGAGGACAATTACTACTTATTTTTTTTTTTTTTTGCTTTTTCGAGACAGGGTTTCTCTGTGGTTTTGGAGCCTTTCCTGGAACTAGCTCTTGTAGACCAGGCTGGTCTCGAACTCACAGAGAACTACCTGCCTCTGCCTCCCAAGTGCTGGGATTAAAGGCGTGCGCCACCACTGCCTGGCCTACTTACTTTTTTTTTTTTTTAAGTATAAAGGAAATAATGTTTTAAATATTTGATTTAACTTTTTATAGCTACTTCAGAGTCTTGGTTCAGCAGTTTGAAGTACAGCTTCAGCAGTACAGGCAGCAGATTGAAGAACTAGAAAATCACCTTGCCACTCAAGCAAACAATTCGCATATAACCCCTCAAGGTAATATCCCTACCATGGCAGATTTTGAGGGCACCATTATGTTTATTGGTGGGTGGTTAAACTTGGATAGTAGACAGGCATACAACTCCTAGTGCTTGTCCTAAGCTGCTTTAAGAAAATTTCCTAGAAAGTTTTTGGTAAGTCTTGGTTCCCTGGAAATTTACAACAGTCATTGCTGTGGTAACGGGGGTGGGTGGTAGGGGGCTTGGGGTGGGGAGCCTTTCCAGGTCACTGATGGAAACGGCCTTCTCTCAGGCTTAGTCTACTGTCTTCTGTAGTTGTAGAGGAACATTGATAGAGTCTTTTCTAAAACTAGGACTGAGTAGTAGAAAAACAAAATAAAAATTATTACATATTTGTTTCATAATTTTCTGTTACAGATTTATCAATGGCTATGCAGAAAATTTATCAAACATTTGTAGCTTTAGCTGCACAACTCCAGTCTATTCATGAAAATGTCAAGGTAAGTGTTCATTGTCAGTTCACCATCTGCGTATGTAGATGCCAATATTTACCTGGTAACGTTGCCGTGCTTTTTCAGGAACAGCTCAAATGATGTGTAAGTAAGAAGGCCAGTACTACTCTAACTCATGATCATACCCAAACACATTCATTAATAAAAACTAAAAAGAAAGAAAAAAGCTTTAAATTAGTACCTTGGGAATAATTTCGATATCAATGCCCATTTTCCCTCATTACTGTTTTTGATAATTTACAGTGATTGTGTGTTCGTGTGATGCCTGTGTAACCAACATTCAGGTTTCCATCTCTTTCCCAGTATAAATAGCACTATAGAAAACAAATATCCATAGTGGCAAATTCTTTTTTATGCTGACCTAGTCTAATTGTGTTTTATTAATATTTATTTATCATAAAGTTAAAGAAATTTTGCTTAAAATTCCTTCTAAGTAGAGGAAATCTTCTTACCAAATAATATATTTGTTTAAGTAACGTATATTGAATAATGTAAATGAAGTAATTTTTCACTGAGTATTTTGATCTTTATGTAATAATGCTAATTTTAAATTTTATTTATGTACAGACCAGATAGATGGCCCTCTTTTAAGTGAAATGTAAAATAAAGTACACTTTTCTTATTTGCAGCTAATTAAACAAATATAAGTTTTTAGTTACCTATACTACAGAAAAACCTTGAAAATTCAAAGAAACTAAACCTGAATCTAAGTAAATTATATGAACATTTCATTGAGTATGATCATATCTGCTTGCTTTGTGATAATGGAGTTTTTTTTTTAGTTAACTTTTAAAATGGGTCATTTTTAAGCTTTTAGCACTTGTGAACAGATTGGAAACAAAAGCATTTTTAATTTCAGTTTAATTTCTGAATGAAGGTTATATGATTCTTTAAAATCTCATCACTATAACAAATGTTGCTTTAAGATTTTAAACTGATAAAAATGATTTTGTGTTGAGGTATGTGATGATATTAAAATTAGTTTATCGTGAATGTTTCTAAAACAAACAAAATAGTAGAACACTGTACAATGGGTGCCTAGGTTCCTCTGTTTCCCCTCAGCCATCACCAGAACCTGATTGTTTGATGATTATGCCAGTCTCAGAGCTTTTGCTTCTTTGATTATTTTAATTTTTTTTTGTTTTGTTTTTTCGAGACAGGGTTTCTCTGTGGTTTTGGAGCCTGTCCTGGAACTAGCTCTTGTAGACCTTTTTTTAGAAGTTATTTTTATGTGTATGAGTGTTGGCGTGCATATGTGTGCACCATGTCTGTGCCTTGTGCCTATGGAGACTGGAAGAGGGCATTACCTCCCCCTCCCCCGGAACTGGAGTTATAAATGGTTGTGAGCTAATAAGTTGCACAAGTCAGCCTTGAGCTCCCTCTACATCCCAGGCAAGCCTTTAGTTAGTTATATCCTGCTTATCCTTTAGAGTATCTGGGATTATAGACCTTTGACACCAGGCCTCATCACAAAGTTGTCTAAAATGGACTTCTTCCCCTCTGGTTTGAAAAATAACCTTTTTAGTAATGAGACCAGAAAATGGCTGATATTGCCATAAATAGATATTTGAATAGCCTGTTGTCTTTAATCTGCTTTCTGTTTGAGTCAGTGTCTTGTATATCGCTAAATAGGCCTGGAGCTCCTGTTGCAGCTCCCCTAGTTGTTTCCAAGAACTAAAGATTTTACTCTGATCAGATTCATTATGTGTCTTAGTTAGGGTTTCTTTGGGGTGAAAAACACCATGACCAAAAGCAACTTGGGGAGGAAAGGATTGATTTCCTCTTATAAATCTCTGGTCACACTCATTACTTAGGAAAGTCGGGATAAGAACTGAAGCAGAAGCCATGCAGGAGTCTTGCTTACCAGCTTGCTTCTTATTGCTCGCTCATACAACTCGGGATCACCTGGCCCGGGTTAGCCTAGGTCCTCTCACATCAATAACTAATTAAGAAAATACTTGATAGACTTGGCAATAAGTCAGTTTTATGAAGGCATGCTCTCATTTGAGAGTCCGTCTTTCCAAGTGAGTCTAGCTTGTGTCTTGATAGTTAACAACTATCTAGGAAAGTATTTTACCATTTATCTTCAGCTGAAGTAGTAAGTGAGCTAAACATAGAAGCTCTACATTTGTTCATCTTTGCAAATCTCACAAGAAATTGTCCAGCACACCCCAGTGACATTAACAAAGTGGGAAGTTTGAGAATTCATCATATAAACCGAGACTGGTGTTAGGTATGTGGTTGGTCCCTTCCCCCCCCATGTTTTTGTAGTCTTAGGTCATTATTTCTCATTGGAAGTTGTACTATATGTGGGAATGTATATGAAATGCAGGGAAAGTAAGAATGGATTTGAAGACAGTAATGAGATTGTTTCCTTCACCTGCTGCTAATGCCACATTTGTTAATATTCAGTTCTTAGCAGGTCCACTTTGGTCCTTTATAACAGTAGTGAAGCTTGGAACTGGAATATTAAAAATGGACAGCCACACAAAGGGATGATAATTACTTTAAGTTCTATAAGTAATAGTAAAATTTTAAGTGTGTTTCTGGTAGTGGTAAAGAGCTTAATGTTTAAGAAAGGTAAGAAATATGAAAACTCTACCTCTCTTTAGAACTATATAATTAAGTTACATCTGTAATAAAAATGTTTAATAATTAGTGTGAAATAGGGTTAATGGCTTTAATGGGGCTTTATATTGCATTAGGTAACTTGGTAATTTTTTTTACCCTGGAGTTGTAAAACTCCAATCTTAGGGGTGAGAAGGAAGACTTAGGCATACAGGCTCACATCTCCATTGTGTAATCATCGATTAGAGTTAACAAAGTTGAAGCTCTGCTTAGACCCTCAGCCTTTCTGTGCTAAAGGTGTAAAATGTGGTTCCCACTCATTTAAAAATGTTTACTTAACTGGTATATATTTAGTACTTCCATCTAAAAGTTATAAAAAAAAAACTGGTTGCTTAAGGGGAAAGTTAGGTGATAAACTATAGTATCTGTTTAACTATTCTGCTTGCCTATAATGTTAGCCTAGGTGGAATATTGTAAAGATTCGTGACGGCAGTGACAAGCATTGTTTAAGGTGGTGCTAGCGCTCTCAAGCCCCGCTCTTGTCTTGTCAGGGTCAGTGGGTCAGTTAGTAGTTTTATTTGTAGCTCACCTGGAGCTGGAATGTCTAATATGGCCACTGCCTTGGACTTTTGACAGCTTATTTCATATGAATACATATTCTCAACCTAGAACCTAATTTCTTTTTCCCTCCCTCCACTCCTTTTTTTTTTTTTTTTAGGTGCTTAAAGAACAGTACCTTAGCTACAGAAAAATGTTTTTGGGTGATGCAGTAGATGTGTTTGAAGCCAGGAGAACTGAAGCCAAGAAGTGGCAGAATGCACCCAGAGTTACTACTGGACCTACTCCTTTCAGCACCATGCCAAATGCAGCAGCCGTTGCCATGGCTGCAACACTTACACAGCAGCAACAGCCTGCTACAGGTCTGAACGCATTCAAGTTATAGCTTCTTACTGTTCAAATGCAGAGAACATTATGTGCATTTTTATAAGTCTTCCTTTTGTGTGAGCACTGACAAAATTTCTATCAATAGTTGTTCTAATACAAATCTAAAAATTGTGGTAGACACAATTATAAACACACCTGAAACAAAAGGCAGGGTAGTCTAGCAATAATTATACATCAGATGTTGAATATTGTGAATTTAAGTTACTGTTACTTGCTGTATTGCTATAGATGCCCTTTAGAACATAGTGTTTCACTGCTGAATTACATTTAAGAAAAACATTAGATTCTCAAGTTGTGATTGTATCCTTTATTGGTTTAAACTCAGAGGTAATCCCACCCATACGTTGTGTTTTTTAATGATAATAATAGATGGTGCATTCTTACTCTCATACATATTGATTGCAGAGTACTTGTATTCTGGATGCAGTATCTTTCTGTTGACTGTTGGTGTATTGAAGGTCAGTAGGTTCATTTGGTTGTTATTTGACTGGAAACAAAATAACAGGTTCTCTATAAGAGTCCAAACCAGAGTTGAAGAAGATGCATGCTAGGGTTTTTATAACTCCAGCATGGACTGAACAGTAGCAAGATTAGGAAGAAGGTTTGAGATGGATTGTACATTATGTAGACCTTAGTGGTTGAACACCATTTGTAGTGTTTATGAGATGTGATTCCTTGGTGATTCATTTGGAATTTTGGAAGTTGCTTAGTTGCCTTATTCTTGGTAGTTTTTTTTTTTTTTTTTAAATTAGGTTTCATGTTTGACGTAGAAAGTGCAGTCTTAATAGTTTAGCTTTTTTCCCTGGTCATTTACAGATTTTTGAGTGAGGCTTACTTATTCTGTATAATATATGTCTTTCTGACAAATTCTGTATAATCCAGTAAATTGCAATATTAAAAAGTGAAAACCAAACAAAACCCATGTTTGGATTACATTCAGGCCACCTATACTAAAGAAGCATGCTCTAGTTACTGTCTTCATATTTGAATGTCAGCATTGACCCTCCATCAGTAAAGAGCTGTTGATGGACTTAGGCCAAACCCTCCACATTCCATCCCTGCATCTGTGTAAATGGTGGTTCCATGAGCACTATCTAGTAGCTCTCTAGCTAGCTGGAGTATAGACTTCTGTGGACAGATTGTGGGGAGTCTTTGCTCTATAGTAGGATTTTTCATTTTCACTGTTTTAACAGCTAATAAGTCACAATTAGTCCTAAGATAGGTCAGAGAAATGTGATTTGGATAAGTGTTAATAAATTATAGTTTATTTTCAAGAGAATAAACAAAGCTTGAGAAAAGTGAACTGTCCAAACTCTTGTGCTTTAAGTTAATCTCTTCTATGGTAAAGAGCTAAATATGAAGCAAAATCATTTGTCACAGTGCTTTGTTTTTTTTTTTTTTTAATAGACTAGAGTTTCTCTGTGAATCCCTGGCTATCCTAAAACCAGAGATTTGTCTGCCTCTTTCTCCAGAGTGCAGAGATTAAAGTCATGTGCCACCATGCCTGGATTTTTTTTTTTTTAATCGTGTAGACTATAATCTCGATGTTTGTAGGGCGCAGGCATGAAGACAAATGCTTATTCTATAAATGAATGTCTCCTATGAGGTAGGTTTGTGGAATGCAAAGGTAGTCAGTGCAAGAAAGGCCTTGGCTTTGTGTCATTTAAAGAATATTTGTTTAACCTTGCAGGAATTATTGGGAGCTTTGCTCATGCGCTTTAATTTTGCCTGTACTTTTACCAGGCTTTGCCCTCCCCACACCCCACATCCTCCCACCAGGGGCAATAACTGCTTTTAGTGTATCCTTGTAGTTTTTAGGGTGTATATAAGACTTTCTAATTAGGTAGCAGGAATTGGAATTTATCAACCTCAGAAATATTATGGTATGTACTTTGGAGTTGTATCAAGTTGTTGAACTATTGATAAACAACAGTGCTTACAATGATACCTTCTGTTTCTTTCCCTTTTTTATTTTTTCCCTAAAAGCTTCTCCCAGGTTCTGTAGTCACTCTATAACCCTCCCATTACAAATGCTTGTTTAGTTCTCTTAGGACGCTGGATTGTGGTGGTTAGGAGTTTTGTTAGGTCCATGGGTAATGGTGTTATCAACTGCATCCCATTTAGTAAAGCCCTGTTGTTTTGTTTTGTATCAAGGGAGGCACTCCTGTGCAGTACTTTTCATGAAATCCTTCTAAGTCCCAATTTAAAACAACTTGCATAATGTTTTTATACACAATCATTACTGTATAGATGTATTAAAGTATTTGCTTCATTTACATATGGATTCTTGATTTAATTGATGTGAACAGGGACACAAGGATGATAGCTTTTCTTAGATTGTTGCCTCTTTTTGAAGGTAGCTTTTTTTCCCTCTTTCTAGAAGGTGGAAAGGTGGACTTAATTTTAAATGACTTGTTGGGTTTTGTTTTGTGCTTTTTTTTTTGTTTGTTTGTTTGGTGGTGGTTCTGGGATTGAACCCAGGACCTTATATATGCTAATAAACACATACTCTACTACTGAACTCCTCCCCAACCCTTCATTCTTTTTTAATGAAAACAAATATACATTTGGGCTTAGGCATGTTCAATTTGTGGCTGTTTGCTATGAAGGCTGAGTTCATAAAAACCCAATCAGCTATTCATGCATAAGATAAGCATCGATGCATGAACAAGTTCATGTACACTCACCCACAAATGTTCCTCAAACCTCCCAAAAAACTTAGTAGATTTTATATTGGGATTTTCAATATGAACTTGATTTAGAATAGATTTTTTCAGTGTATTGAGGTTGAATTTTGTTGTGTTTTCACACTTAAATGTTGTTGATGTTTACATAAGACTTTTCTCGTGTGACTTAGCTGCTGCTTTTACGGAGAGCTGAGGTGTTTGTGAGGAATTCCTGCTTTCTGACTCTAGGTGAAGGTTTGGACATTTAAGGTGTAGAGTTAAATCAGAAATGTTAAGTATTTCATCTTAGTTTCTTATGGATTTGTGATTTTGTTGTTTTAATAACCAAAGGAACATTCCCCATTAGAAGTAACAAGAATAAATTTTTCTTACCAGGGGAAGACATTTTTTGTTATTAAAAGGTAACTTATGAGCAATGTTGGTAGTTACACTAGACATTTTTTGTGACTATGGAAAATTATAAGAAATTCTAGCACTTTAGCTATAAATGGAAGTTTTACATTAAATAAGGTAATATTTATTCTAGAAAATACGGATTACAGTGCAAACCTGATTTTGTTGTGTGAATTTATCATGGAAACTTTTGTAAAATGTTTCTTTACATGGAAATTTCACTCTAGGCAATCATTGGTTTATATTTATTGATTTGATTTCACTTGTGGAACTAAGAGCCTCTCATTGAATGACTATTCAGATTTCAAAGTGACTTGAATTGTTTACATAGCTTCTACCTGAAGGATTTAGAATCTGTTTTCTGATAGTGAAACTAATATATATATATATATATTATGGCCAGAGTATCATATGTTAACACTTTGGCGTGGGAGATAAGTCATCATAAGCTTTTACTACTTAAAATGTTATACATTTGCCTACTAGTTTTATAAATGATGTTGCCTTCAGAATTTGTGTGAAGGTAGAAACTCAAACTATCTCGCATCTATTGTGCAATGGGAGTCTGTCACTGTTAGATGCGTTCTGTGTCCTTATATGATGATTGCAGAAACTGTTTTGTTGCTCTTAAAAATGGACCCACACATAACAAAACCATGGATTTGGGTGACTCCCCATTTGTAAGGCTGAGGACTGTGGTGGGCATTGGTCTTTAGCGTCTTCACCAGCAGTGCCTCCTGCTAAAATGTGACAGTCTCCTAATGTTAAAGAAACTGGACATGTGCTCTCTCTGTTATTTTTGTTAGATGTAGAAAGTAATAAGCAAATTTCTTTTCCCTGTTGTAACATTTTACAAAAGAGCTGCTAGTCAGGTCTTTATTCTTAAATTAATCTCAAACTGGATGTAAAAACTTAAAAATATTTTTTAATTTATTTTTTTAATAGTAGTGTAAGAACTCTGGCTGCTATTTAGTTATTCTGTTTTCTGGATAGAAGCTATTTGAAAAGTCCAGTTTCTGTCCCAGGGTAGCAAAATGTACTTCCTCATTTTGTTGTTTTGTGCTTTATAACTTTACACTACCTTTTGAATATACAAACCTCATTCTTCATTGAACAGCGTGAAGACTTTGATTTTTTTTTTGAAGTTAAATTTGAAGATGCATATGTCTTTGGCATTCCCTTGCCTCTGAGATGTACTAACAAATGAGTGCAGAGGCCAGAGCTAAGACTGTACTGTGAGATTTACTGAGGAGTTTCCATAAATCAGTATCAAATAACAGTCCTTAAATTTTTGTATTCTGCTTAGTTGACAAAAAAAAAAAAAAGAAAGAAAGAAAGAAAGTGTAGTTACTGTGAGGGGCCTAGTAATGCTGTTCTTGCCAAACAAACTCAGCCAAAACCCCGAAAGTGGCAGTGTGGAGAGGATGACACACGGCTCTGAGTGCATTTTCACGAGTGTTGGAGCTTCTGAAGTCTTGAATGTATCGGGTCTGTCAAGGTACACACGTGCCTTTGTGAATATTCATTCTGGATCTCACGAATCAGGCGATGAGTGGTGGAATGTAGTAGCAGAGCTGGAGGATAGAACTCATAACCTTGTGAACAAGTTGGAATTGTCATGTTACTGTGTAATTGGTTTGCTTTTAAAATGAACAATAAATTAAATAAAATAAAACATTGTCTTGTTTTTTATCTATTATATATACCATTTCTATACTATAAGAAGTCATGCCTAATTTTTTGGGTACTTTATGAAGTAACATGATAGTTTTGCTATGTTAGTGTCAGTCTCTTGATTATTGGGACTTGACTCTAATACTGGGAGCTTGTTTTTTTAAAAAGGGAAGTGAAATCTTCCTTATTACACCAAATAGTTGTATCAGAAAACAAATAGAACTAAAACAGTTCTAGAAACAATAAACCTATAATTTGTGATGCATTAAGTATTTCAGACTATTAGTACATTAAACATTTGAACATTTTTCATTGTGGTAAGCCTCTTAACTGTAGCTATACGCAGATTAATTAAAAATTCTTTTTCAGATAAAACATTTGGGATAGATAAGCTAGGTCAGAAAGGAATCTTGAGATCAAAGTTTTAACATGGAATTTGTTTAAAAAGTAATCAATGTTCAGTTTTAAAATAATCTCATATAGGAACTTTAATCTTGAAAGAGTAAGGCAAATTTGTTTTCCCCCCGTTTTTTTTTCACACCAGGGCCACAGCCATCTCTGGGAGTTAGTTTTGGAACGCCATTCGGCTCAGGTATTGGCACTGGCTTGCAATCAAGTGGCTTAGGTTCTTCAAACCTTGGAGGTACACTTTCCCTTTTCTCCTATTTCATTGAGCAATGACATTTGAACTGCTGGTAGCTATAGCACGTTTCTGAGAGGATCTGCTGCTGCTTGGGAAGTTAAGGCTCCTTCCACCTGGCAAAAAGGATTCTCCAAACATAATCACTGCTTTCTAGCATTAGCTTCAGAGCTTAAAAAATTCTGTCCTCTATGGAAAGTAGATTTAAAAAACAAAACAAAAAACCTAAGTGGCAGGGAGGGTGTTTTTCAATCAGAATGCTGAAATGTGAACTTGAGAATTAGTTTAAATCAAATTAGTTTTAATTGGAGTTTTAAATATTAGTTCTAAGTAACTTTGAGATCCAATCTACACCTAGATTATATACATACTCCTGATCATTATATTTTTACCTGATAGTGACCTCTTAAAATGTAATTAATTGTATTGTAAATTAAATAGCTCAGCTTTTGTCATTTCTATGTATGCTAGGCATATTTGACTGTATGCATACATAAGCAATTCAGATTATTCTAATTGTTTCATAAATTAGTAAGGTAAGTCTATAAAACATGTTAATTATAAGTGCACTCACAATTCTTTGTGCATAATTGGGAATTTATTATATTTTGACAGAAGTATGATATTGTAAAGAAGGTTCCTGTATGAAGGTTTCACTAAAATACAAAGAAAGGCTACATGCTATCACAGTTATTTCATACTATCTGTTCTAATTGAGAATTTTAGAACCACAGCAGGTAGCATAATCTCTCGACTACCATCCACTTTCCATAGTGTTTTTATAGCAGTGATAGTTCACTTTTAACTATTTCAGTAAAGCCATTGCAGAATAGCAAGAGGAATTTGGCTTTGCTGGAGGTTCATCTTAGCTGTACAATGCTTATCCAGCACACATGAAGGCCTGGTTCCACCCCCAACTGCAGATAGAGAGAGAGTGGTGGTGCATCCCTGGAATCCTAGCACTCAGGAGGCAGAGGCAGGAGATCAGAAGGTCATCTGCAGCTACATGGGAAATAACATAAGACTGTAATAAAAATAATTGGAGTTTGTATAGAGAATTTCTGGTGAACTATCTTTGAGTACTTAGAATTTCTTCATGGGCTTTGTATGATAAAAATGTTTTAAGAGGGAAGACAGTTTTTTTAGTGTTAATATGGAGAGTAACATGGCAAAATTGACTGTAACACATAGAATGAGGTAGCTAACTGTCCTGTACTTAGTAATGAGCGGAGAGCACATACCTTGGAATATTGTAATATTTACACTGTTGTGCAAGTTACGCTTGCTTATGAATTTAGTCAGCCTTTTTATTTTTCCAAAATGAAGTAATGTTTTAGCTAGGTATATATTTAACAGTCTAGTCATTTCAGTGGTCAGAATACCAATATGATCTTGACTTTAGTAGCCTCATTTTTAAAAATTGCTGCTAGGTCCTGAACTAGTCTGGATAAAGTAGTGTTTTATTCAGAATTAATCTGCTCAAGAAGTCTTAGGTAAGGGAGTAGGTCGCAGACTTGCTGAGTCGTGTGTAAACACCGTTGACTTGACCTGTGGTGGTGGTTGGTTTTCTTGAGTGCCCTGTGAACTGTGTTTTATGCGCACTGTGTATCTCTCTGTTACCTTCCACTAGGGTTTGGAGCTAGCTCTGGTTTCGGATGCGGCACCACAGGGGCCTCCACATTTGGATTTGGAACAACAGATAAACCCTCAGGAAGTCTTAGTGCAGGTTTGTGTGCTTCTGCCTGAATTCCAGGCAGGCTAAAAAGTACAAATCATTTTACTAAAGATTACACACGTTCTTATTCCCAGTAACCCCTGGAGATCCCCAATTTACTTTCTACTCTGGGGAAGCATGTTCGACTGACAACTGACTAAATTGTGTAGCCTTACTTTTTTGTTGTATGTAACAAGACCTGTAAACAGTTAACTAGAGAGTCATTTGAATCCTAGTGAGTGACTTTATGGTTAAGGCTTCTTTCCTCCCTAGTAACCCAGTAGTTATAGTTGGTGCTTTGTTTTTTCATGCTGGAGAACTTTTTTTTTTTTTTTTGTACTGGGGGTGGACATTATGGTTTTACCCATGATAAGCAAGGAGTATACCACTGAGCTATTTCTCCAGCCTAGTTTTACCTTTCACCTTGAACCACAGTCTCACTGAGTTGTGCAGGCTGCTCCTGCCTCAGCCTCTTGAGTAGCTGATACAGTAGACCTGTACACCAGGCAGCCCAACTAGGAGATGCATCTTAGTCCAAGCAGGTCATCTTTGGTTGTTAGTACCTCTGATTTTAAGGTATAGTGTAGTTTATGAATAATGGCTGACTTGGTTCTTTGTTCATTTTAAATAGGTTTAATCTACTCCTAGTAGAAAACTCAAAATTATGTTTGCCTTTCTATTCACTTTATATTTGTAAATATTATTTGGTTTGATATGTAATGTGTAGGGATAAGTAGCATGTCTAAAATAATGATGTAACTGTTAAAAATGTGCTCAAATTTAGGAAATTCCACTTATTATAAGAAGTGTTTAAAATCAGCACTGCCAATGGAGTAAGATCTGTAATCATTGGTATCAGGACTAGAATCTAAATACTACATCGGACAACCAGGCAGTCAAAACACTTGCTCTTCATTGTAAAGGCTCTTATAATACACACTATTGCCTTCTCTTGAACATTGAGGTGGGTTGAGGCTTTGCTGAAAGGGCTTGGAATCTGAGGGCAGGTCCAGATGCCGTGAAGGCCTTTTCTAAAATGTTTTTGGTGAGCTTGAGTAGGAAGGTACTAACAATGTGTATATAATGATGTAAGGTAATTTTATACACACAGCACATAAAATGTTAGCATACAGACAAGGAAGTTTCTGGCAGCTTTAATTTCCTTGCAGATTTCAGTTATCTGTGCTAGCTTGCTTTCTTGGCCTGTATCACTGGACTTCTATCTCAAGATGCTCTTTAGCTGTTATCTAAATTACTTTTCTGTGAAGTTCCATGTTAGAAATTCAAGGGCTGTAGACATTTTCTACTCTTAAAAATTGTATATTCTCAGGTAGAAATTTCCACTCATCCTTGTTTTTTATACTTGTTTTTGTGATTTAACTTCTCATTTGAATATTTTCTTCCTTGAACATAAGGCTTTGGCAGCTCAAGTACGTCTGGGTTTAACTTCAGCAATCCTGGCATCACGGCATCAGCTGGTTTGACATTTGGGGTGTCCAATCCTGCCTCTGCGGGGTTTGGAACAGGAGGACAACTCCTTCAGTTGAAGAGACCTCCAGCTGGAAACAAAAGAGGAAAGAGATAAACATACGGGTCGATGTGTTGGGAATGCTTAGCAGGCGCCGCTCATTCTATGATTCTATTTTTCTAATGATGTAGTAATTGAACTGCATCTCGGGAGATTTATAAAGTTTTGATATTCTTACTCTGGAAATTGAACTTTGTTTACCTTACCAACATCTTTCTTGTGAATTCAAAATCCAGTTGCAGTTTTGTTGCTATTATTTTTGACTCTTCCATGTAAGAAATATCGTGAAATTACTGATTGATAGCAGTTAAAAAAAACCATCAACCTATGATTTATTCTAGTGTTAATAGCAATGCTTTTGTGGCTAAGGTTTATGCTGTGAATACATGCACATTGATTTCTTACACAGATTGTATGAACTCCAGGGCTTTTGTTAGAAGTAGTTTGTTCCTTGACAAGGCCTTTAGAACTGTGCTGCAGGGCATTTTGTGGATATGTATGTAATTATATATAGCGTAATGCACACAACGTGTGTGCACATGAAATATATATTTACACACCTATAACTCTTGCCTCAGACTGTTCTCCTTTTCTAGTGTACTCAGTTACTCATTTTATGCTTTAGATCCTCAGTGCTTATCGGAGGAGCTCGGGGTACCTTGTCATTTCATTTGTTTACTAGAAGTGATTATTGGCATAAATATTTAATCCATTCAACTTTATTTATATTTTGACCCTTAGTAGTTACTCCAACTGAGGAATGCTCTAAGGTTCATCAAACAGATTTTAGAAACCTTTATTATCCTATATATTCTCATGGTACTACTATGGAATCTTTTGTCATAAATGAATGGACTTTAAGGAGTGTATGTGAACTCCAGACTCATGC
This sequence comes from Alexandromys fortis, assembly GCF_014885135.2. Classification (NCBI taxonomy): domain Eukaryota; kingdom Metazoa; phylum Chordata; class Mammalia; order Rodentia; family Cricetidae; genus Alexandromys; species Alexandromys fortis. The sequence goes on from NW_026067956.1 coordinate 6,039,435, forward strand.
TCTGGGGCAAAGAGCTATTAAGCCAAATTGAATCTATGCAGGTAAAGGATGCAATGTTAACTGAGTGAGAACTTGTTTAGCTGTTCCAATACAGAATTCCTTTTTATAGGTCTATTGAGAAACCAAATGAGGTGGCTTCTCAGCCTCTTAATATTTTAAGTGCTTAATTTGGACTAGAGAAACTGCATTTTAGGATAAGTCATTGTAGCAACTGTAAACTTCCTGGTTTCAAGAGTGGGTAGAGTTCCAGGAGTGCCACAGAAGTATGTTAGATTGTGTCTGTGTGACCTCTGTCTGTGCCACCATCTGGTGTTGAGTGAGTGGAGAACATTGTAGAGGGAATTGCTATAGGACCATGTCAGCATGAAATGTCGCTCGATAGTTTCCAGGTGTAAGGAAAACATGGAATTGCACAAAAATAGGCTAATTTTTATGTAGAACGTTTCATACATAATGTTCATCAGTGAATATTTTCAGAATCATTTTTCACCGAGGCACCTTTTTTCTAAAATAGGTGTGGTGTATATAGATGCATATATACACATATATTTTTAGTATAATGTTAGTTGGGTTTGAAGTATTGTTGGTCTGTTTTATTTATCTGCATATAACTGATTGGCATTCCTGAATTCAATATTTGCATCTTGATGTATTAACATAAGGAGAGCTATCTGTCTCTGAGTACTAAACTTGTTTTTATTTGTATATTTTTGTAATTCTGCAATCCTCAGTCTAGATTACAGGGGAGGATAGGAGAAAGGTGTACTTTGACATTTTAAATTACTGTCAGTTACATATACCATTACAAAAATAATACTGCTTTGTTGTTTTTTAAGACATTGTAATGTGCTGCAAATACCTGAATATTTATATTTCTCTTTTTTTTCTTTATATACATTTTCATATGTTGAACCACTGGAGACTTGTAATGTTCATTTGTGGTAGGAGTCAGTGTTGTCCTTGTCTCCTTTGTCTTCACCTTGTCCAGAGCCTGTTATGGAAACAATAAAATGTGTTAGTTGCTTTCAATCCTTGTAGGTCTCAGCAGTTGTACATATGTAATTTTGTTATTGCTTCTTTATTCTCTCTCTCTCTCTGTCGTTTCTTGAGACAGAGTTTCTCTGTGTAACCGCTGTGGCTGTGCTGGAACTTGCTCACGTAGACCAAGCTGGCCTCACTTCCTTATTCTCTTTGGTGGACTTTTAGTGTTTCCTACACTAGTAAGTTATAGTCTTGCTTTCTTCTTTTGTTTGTAACAATCTAAAGAAAATAGAGTGCATTCTGTCTGGGCAGATGGCCCAGTTGTTAATGTGCTTGGCAAGTGAGCGCTGTGTGTGTGCGTGTATGTGTGTGTGTGTGATGGCCCACCTGATTTCAGCCACGTGAGCTGGTTAGGGAGACTAGTCACACCAGCAAGCTCTGGGTTTGACCAAGAGACTCTGCCTCAATGAATAAGGTAGAAAAGCATTCAAGAATGAGTTCTAGCTTCAACCTCAGTGTACCCCTCCCCCCATACATATAAATGGGAAGAGGGAAAAGGAGGATAGTAGGTTCTTTGTCATTTGGTGTTGTCTTCTAAAACATATCATTACACATCATAATTAGGCAGGTGGACATGGGAGTAAAAAGCTAAGGCTCCTTCAGTCAGCCTCAGTCTTACTTGACCAAGTGTGCTCTTTAATTGCTTGGGTCTGGCTTGCCACCCTGTTCTACAAATATCCTTTCAGTATGTATGAGTGATCATTCTGCTTTTTTTTTTTTCCTGTGCTATTCTCATTTTATTTTCTCTTAGCTTCTTTTCAACAAGCAGGTTGCTAACAACAGAAATACCCTCTAGCTTTGATTTCTTCCCCTTTGTGGTATATTAACCCCTCTTCCCATGTCAGTTCACGGAGATTGCCATTTGTACACTTTCCCTCTCCTCCCTACCCCAATGGCCTGTTCTCTGTTGTTGGGTTCAGTTCTGTAGTTGTGGTGAGTATCCTTGCACATGGCATGGTAGGAGGCCCCGAGAAGTTAACAGGAAATGCCTGCAGCTGGTCAGCGCTTTGCGGTATCTCACTATCCTCTGTCGCCAGATTCCTTGCCCCTGTACTACAAATGGCTTGTGGTTAATTCGCTGCTTGCTTAATGGGGCAGTTGAGCAGTCTCTATTAAACAAGCACAGTGTAACCAATCAAAATACCTATCCCTCTGGGCTGCTCTGGCTGTGGATAAGGGATCAGAGCAGGTTAAAGGCTCTCTGTTCAGCTGGATGGCCTTCAGCCTGTAGGCTGTTGTATGCATACAAGTAAAACTGCTTCTGGCTCTCAGCTTGGGGTTTCATCCCTTGGTTTCCTGTGGCATTTCTGATGAATTGACCAGGAAGTGGTTTCACTTCTTTTTTCCTCCTCCTCCCCCTCTTCCCCGGTGTGTGTGGGGCTGTGTTTTCAGGGCTACGGGAGTGGCTACTTGCCTGGCACCAATGGGCCATTTAATCTTTAAGATCTTGATTGGCTTTTCTTATTGACTTTTCTGGGGAACTGGGACAAAGCTGAATGTGCAGCTGAATCCAGACCCATGAGCCAGGTCAGATCTCATCAGATTGGTAAGAACTCAGTTCGTATGGTTTTGGTTCTAGTTAGCTCACTCCATTGAGTGGGAGAGAACAGTTGTCTAAGAGTCCTAGAGCTGTCTGTGTAACTTGGTTACAAACAACAGGACAGCAGCTCTGCAGTGACTTCTGAGCATCGGGCAAGGGGTGGGAGTGGAGCGAGTGTATTCTAACTGTGGACAAAGGGTGGAGAATCCTGTGTATTTGAAGAACTGAGAAAGAGCTGAGTGTCGTCTACTGGGTGGCCAACAGTAAGCCTACACCTGTAGGTTGTATTACAAACAATTTCCAAAAGGGGTATTCAGGGTTTGCAGTGAATGCGAAACTCCCAAAAACTTGGGCTTTTTGTAAAACATACTGGCTGAATTTGAAGGAGGTGGGACAGCCCCATGATAAAGAGATAGTAAGGTGTTTAAGACAGGAGACTGAGAGCACCCCGGCGACAGGACTCTGCCCTCTCAGTATGTGCTGCCTAAAAGCCTGCTTGGAAAAGAACTGTAAAACCATGGTGGTAGGATAATAGTCTTCTTAATATAGATGAGAGCATAAGCCTGCCATGAAACCTGTTTGAGCTGAGGAGCCAGGAGAAGTCCCTCCATCATATATACAGTTGTACCCTCTCACTGCCATCACCGATGCCATCAGCGCCTGTGGGAATGGAGCCCTGATACTCCAGCCCTGCCAGTGCCAGCATCATCACGAGCACTCTTCAGCAGAACCATCACTTCTAACTCCCCTCCGCGGGAACAACCATTCCTTCCGAGACCCCTGGAACCACTGGATATAACTTCCTACACGCCAGTGGGAAAGAGTAGAGAAAGCCAAATCCCAGCCCATTGGACATGATAGATACCCTGGATGCTCTGCAGGTACCATTCTGAGAGATTTGAACAAATAAGAACAGGTCCTAGGAGACAGCGTACCAACCTTTCTGCCACTGACTTCTTAAACTGGAAAAATCACACCCCTCACAAAAAAGGCCCAGCCTTGACTCAGTGCATCTCTTATCCAAACCCAAGTTGGTAACACATGGATAGATTGTTTACTACTACTCCTAAGCATGCTTAGCCCCAAATGATGACATCCAAGGCCTGCTTCCTCAGGAGGTCCCAATGGGACCCCATTGATGGGGGTGGGGTGGGATTGGAGAGGTTCAGGTGATACACTGGAGATGCTTTTAATCTGAAACAAAGAGGTAGAAAGGCAATAAACATGGCGGCGGGGGGGGGGGGGGGGGAATCTGAGAAGTGCTTTGGGGACCTGTGGAGAGCTTGAATATTCTGTGATAGGCTCTGAAGCACCCCACACTCCATTTGACTTAATAGCAGCTAAGAAAGTTGCTTTCTTGGAAGGATAACAAAGTCAATGCAACCTGGGTTGTCAAGGCTTAGAGACATCAGATGCAAGTTGCAGAAATTTGGGGAGGTTTTGAATGGGTGCCTTAGAAAGTTTCTGAGACTAGGAAGCCAAATGTGAGGCCAATCAAAGGTTCAAAAAAAAAAGTAAATGTGCTGTTGTTCGGGGCACGCATGGGGCAGTGTTCACCAAACTGTAACTGAGGCCAGTAGGGAGGATGGCAGCACCACCTTGATCAGAGGTGGAATCGGTTCAGCCAGTGCATATTGCCATAGAAAAACTATTGGAAAAATGAATACCCATGCAAAGCACAGAATGCCTGCTCAGGTCCCAGGCAAGGAGAGCCTGGATGGTAGCAGCCTAGACTCTGAAAGTCAGAGGACCCAGGAAAATGAGATTATAGGCTTAGCTGATAGAGAAAACTGAGGAAGTGTAGACTAGGTCTGTTGCATTGGGCCTGAAAGAACATACAGTCAACTTCTGGAGCTGGCCTGTTGACCTTATATGGATGCTGGGACCACCTATTTGTTAGTGACCATGGCCCCATGACTGGCTGTTGGGCGTCTAGGAAACCATGAAGTTATCTGTTACTTTCTGTATCATCCTGATTGTACAGTGCCCCTGCTGGGTCTACCTGGGAAAGCTGCAAGCTCAAATAACCTTTATTTAATTCCCCAGGACCAGGAAACTTAAACTCCGGAAGTGTTGACTCCTACTGTCCACTGAGGGAAGGAACGATGACTCTTTGGCCTGGCTGAGAAACCACAACAGGCACCTGAGCTCCCTTTCACATTTCTTGGGTTATGGACTGGGGTCAGCTCACTAGGGCTCTCCTGAAATATTCCTCCAGTTAAGACCAGGAATAGCCCTCTCGTCAGAGGCAATATTCCTCTCAAAGAAGCATAAGTTGGACTTTAAAATGTCTAGAAAATCTCCTAAAATACAGAATCCTCTAGTCCTGTCAAAGAGGTTGGGGGCACCTCTCCTGCCAGGCCAGAAACACAGGCCTGATGATCACAGGACTTAGGGGCAGTAAATCACAGTAACGCTTCATCCAACTGTCCCCAGCCCTTACATCGTCCTTGAGTGTCTGATCCTGCTGAGGCTGTTCACTTTAGATGGAAAGAATCAGCTTCTGGATTCACACTCCCCATCCCAACAGCCTATTTTTGCCTTTCAATGGGCAATTCCTGAAAACAGTGACAAAAGTCAATTGACTTGGACCAGCTTGCCCCAGATTTTAAAATTCCCTTACCATTTTTGGCACTGTGCTCATTGACCAGTGTAACTGTAGGCTGCTCCAATATGTAGATGATTTACTGCTGGCCGGAGCCACCAAAGGCTGGAGAGACACAGCATGCTTTATCCTGCTATGGAAAACTGAGTATAAGCGCAAATAAGAAGCCCCTATCTCGCCAGGTTTTCTGACCTTCAATCCCAGGACTTGAGAGGCAGAGGTAGGCAAACCAAATTGAGTCTGAGGATTGTCTGGTTTACATAGCAAGTCCCAGGCCAGCCAGAGCTATATAGAGAGACTGTCTCAAAACAACCCCCATGCCATACACACAAACACAAATCTGACAAGAAAAGGTTAAATATCTCAGGTTCTAGTCACAAGGGCAACTCCAGCTTAGTCCTCAGAGAAAGCAGGTCATTCGCTCTGTTCAGTTCTGCAGACCCCCGTGTCAGAGGTCTCAGATTTGTCAGGGTTACCAAATTTCTCTGTTCTGGCAGGGGGGTGGGGGACACGTCAACAGCTTTATAAAGGGGCAGAGCAGGGAGCAAGCCTTGCTGAGGAGAAAAAGGCCAATAAAAAGCTTTAGAAGAACTCAGGCTTCTGGTTTCTTGTGTGTAAACATGCTGTCAGATGTGGGGTCTCTGCCTTCTCCCATAGCTTATCTTCATAGACTGCTGGGGCTGTGACTTTGTGCCGGCCGCCCCGCCTATGTGCATCAATGCCACAACACTCTTGGTAAGACCTACAAATTGTGAGGATTTAACTCTTGGCTCCATTTCTTTTCCATATTGGGTTTCATGGTCTAAGTTGATGAGGACAACTGACCGGGTTTCTTCCTCAAGAGGGCAGCAGATCTCATTGCAGATGGTTGCTGGGAATTGAACTCAGGACCGTTGGAAGAACAGGCAATGCTCTTATACTGACTCACAAATGCTAGGATGGCCAGATAGCAGGGAATGCTGTGTGAAGCCCATGCATTTGCCTACAAGTGGTTCAAAATCTAAACCCTGTAGCATTGCCTGTTGGGCCAGGTTAGCCAAGTCATGACCCCGTTGATGCCGTGATGAGGTATTTTCTGGCAGGCCAGATCTAACAGACATACCTAAAGATCCTGATGTAGCCTGTCTTATTGATGGCAATAATTTTATAGAAGGAGAAGGGTACTCTGATGACCCTCAATTCTTCCACGGAGGCAAAGAGTCTGCCCAAGGGGACCAACACAAAAGGTAGACCTCAGCTTCCATAAGAGTGCCGCAGGTGGCGGTAGGATGAACGGGAGCAGATGTACAGGTTCGTGGGCTGCACCTCGTTGCTTGTGCTCAGGGCTGTATATAAAGAAAGGGGTTGATCAACTCAGGAAGGAAAGGTCTAAAACACAGCAAAGAAATCAGAACTCTTAGAGGATGTGTAGCCCCTAAGCAGATGGCTGCTGTGCAGCGCTGAGGACATCAGAAGGGAAGTGCTATCACTTCCGGGGGAACTGCAGAGAGGATCAAGAGGTGAAACTACCAGAAGGGCAGGGCTGGCAGGTGCTACAGTCCCATTATTTCCCAGCCAGCCAGGGAAATGGCTTGGCTTAAGACTGAAAATGGGAACTCCCGTGGGGTGGTGGAAATTTCAAAGATGAGGATCACTGTTGCTGAAGCCATTGCCTCTGTATGGGACCTCATGTCAGCTGGACATCTCTGGAAAGTATGTTAGGTTGATACTTGTATTCCTGCTTCCCCATGTGGCTTGACGAACTTGTGAACACCCGTGCCTGGAATAACCTGTTGGAGGAACCCTGTTTGAGACTGTGGTTGTTGACTTTACAGAGCTCCCCCGAGCTAGGGGCGGCAAATGCTTGTTTGTCTGCATATGGGCATCGTCAGGTTGATTAGAAAGAAGTCTTTTTTATGCTTATGGGAAGGGCATCTGAAGTATTATGGCTTCTAAGAGAAGTAATTTCTGGGTATGGGATTCCTATTGCTGTAGGGTCAGACATTGGACCAGCATTTGCAGCAGAGGAAGTACAATTGGTAGCTAGGGGGTTAAAAATCACCAGGAAGCTACACAAATCCTACCATCCATAGAGCTCTTGAAAGATGCGGTATGTGAACAGTAAAATTACAAATAAGCAAACTGGCAAAAGGCTCACAAAATATTGGGACTAGTTGTTGACAGTTGCTTTGTTAAGAATCAGATCCACTACCAAACAGACAGGGTTTTCTGTTTATGAAATCCTTTGTGGGCATCTTCTTGTCAGAGGAATACAGGGGAATTTAAAAGGATCGGGTAATATCCCTTTAAGACAGTAGATGCAGGGGCTACGCTCAGCCCTGCTCCCATTCCTCACAAAGCCAGGAAGCCTAACTCCAAACACACACTCCTTTAAGCCAGGAGATACAGTCTGCATAGAAGAATGGAATGCCCAGCCCCTGGAGCCTTTGTGGAAAAGTCAACTCACTGTTACTTTATCCACTCCCACTGCAGTAAAGGCGGCCAGCGAGACTCCCGGGATTCATCACAGCCAAGAGAATCCAGCCTCCCATAGCTGGGAATGTGCTCTTGATCCAGCGACGCCGTGCAAGCTGACCATCCGAAGGAATCTAGCTGCACCACGAAAGGACATGAAGAGATCAAGATACACAACTAGACCAGAGAACAGCAGCAGCCCAACTCCAGCAAGCTGACTGACCCACTCATGCTGGAACCTTGGGGAATCAGCCATCGGTGGGACAAAAGCTGCTGCTCTTCCTACTGGCTCGTGAATGCATTACCAGTACCTCGCTCTTAGCTCTTGTAATCCTTCTGCTTTGGGCCCTAGCTACAGGTGGCTGCCCCAGCGGACTGGTGGCCAGAGGCTCCTGTTAGCCATCTCTTACCTCTTGCACAAGATGCATGGCTGTCAATCTGTTTCTGGTAACTTGGCTCTCTGTCACGGTCTCTGAACCATTCTGTGATTCTTGCATGGGGTTACCTGGACCCTGTTCTGTCATACTTGTTTTTGTTGTTGTTGTTGTTGTTGTTTTTGTTTTTGTTTTGTTTTGTTTTGATTTTCAAGACAGGGTTTCTCCGTAGCTTTTGGTTCCTGTCCTGGAACTAGCTCTTGTAGACCAGGCTGGCCTCGAACTCACAGAAGTCCGCCTGCCTCTGCCTCCTGAGTGCTGGGATTAAAGGTGTGCGCCACCACCACCCAGCTTGTCACACTCATTTTGAATATCAGGAAAATACCTCAAGAACTTGACTCTGAAGACCAGTGTACCTGTTTTAACCCCCAGTACCTGCCCCCTTTTGTGAGTGGCTAGAAATTCAAAGATGGGACAGAACCCTTTTACAAAAACACAGCCTCTGGTCCCTCTGCATCAAAGACAATCTCTTTTGATGTATATGGAATCGTAAGACAAGCTCAGTCCATTACAGCAGCTTATGCGGCAGCCTCCAACAAGGACAGTCATACAGTCAATAAAATAATTCTCATATAAACAACCCTAATTTGTGCTGGGTCTAGAACAAACTAGCTATAGAATTCTCGGGGGCGGCCGGTTCCCCAAAGAAACTGAGGACAACAGAGTAATGACATATCATCAGTTGAGTAGTTGGGGTGCCTCCAGGTGGATGTAGCCACACCTTGCTGTGAGTCGGCCTGAATAGCATTTTGACTTTATTGTCTTTGAACCAGGAAGCCCAGAATCGAGAAAGGTCCTCTGTTTGAAATATGCATAGTCAGTTTGAACTCAAGGACTTTCCTGTAGGTTGAAGGGTTAATGTCTTGTACTGAGCCTCCGCCCATGCAGCCTTCTTTCTACCGTGAGGGTGTACTATAATGAGATCAGATACCCCACCTAACTACAGGGGTCTGGCTCCTCAAAACTTAAATCACTGGGGAAACTATCACTTCACCTGTGGAAATCTTGGCATGTTTGGGCCAGAGGCTTTAGGATGCTACCATCCAAAGAACTCTGGTGAGTATCTCCTCACTGCTATGAACCCAACTCCCATCCACTGTCACACTGTTCTCGCCTCTGACAGGGACGGGATGCTGTGGAGCCCCATGTGGAGTGTGTTGGCTCTTTGGGAGAATAGCATGAACTCCACCAAATTAGCCAGACCTCTGCATAACGATGGTGCCACATAGCCTTTCTCCTTCCTACTCCCTCTGGAACAGGGAACAGACAGAGGATGCATGTGCAAGGGCTGGATATTCAGGGAAAGAAAAAACACTAGCCGTAAAAACTAGTGACCAGTTTTTATGACTCAATATTCTCCGGTCCAGTCACTAGGATAGTAGATAGGTCCCGGAGCTAGCACACTGTCTCTGTATGTTAAACTGCAACATTAGGTCACACACTGTCTTTAGATTTATGATTAATACAACTTAACCCTGCTCTTGAGTTGCTAACTAATCAACAAGACAAGATATATAGTGCAGTTTATCAAAACCATTTGGACTGCCTCTGTGGAAAGTTCAGCCTACGCAGAACAGCAGAGACTCTAGAGGGCATCGCAGATATGGTGACAAAGCTTGCTCATCCCCAGTCCAAATATGAAAGACGTTGGGATCCCTGGGATTTATCGGAAGATGGTTTTGGTGCTTGGGGGAATTGAAAAGCCTCTTAGGTGCTGTACCTTTTGATCCTGGTTGGTTGCTTGATTCTGCCCTCTAGTTTCCTTGGCTAAAAACATCTGTGCTCATAGTAGAAGGCACAATTGAGATAAAAAACTGACACTTATGATAAGATGGGAATAAAAGCCTATAAGCCAAGACGATGTGCTGTGACCCGAAAAGGAATCTAGCATCAAAGCTGGGGAATGGAGCAGAAGGGCCTCCGGAAGCAACAGGCTAACATTCCTGAGATCTCACTGTGCCTCTTCCTTCCTGCACTATAAATGGCTTGTAAATTCTGCTGCTTGGGTGAAAAATTCTGCCTATGGGGGAGCTGGGCAAACTCTATTAAGCAAGCTCGATAAACCAGTCCAAAATACCTATCCCTCTGGATTGCTGTGGCTGGGGGTAAGGGATCAGAGCAGGTTAAAGGGCTCTGTCCAGCTGGAGACCTTCAGCTCAATAGACTTGTCTGCTGGGCTGTTGTAGTAACACAGTAAAACTGCTTCTGGCTCTCAGCTTGGGGCTTTCTTCTCTTGGTTTGCTGTCTCTTGTGTCTATGTTTAATGCTTTGCGATTGAGTCTCAAAAGAATTTGCTAAATGGCGTGTAAAGTTCGTTTTAAAATTAGACTGTCTCCCGCCATTGCCCTGCACATCACTACCGGTGAGTAGCAGTATCCGTTTCCTCAGATTCTTTGTAATTCCAATTCTCAGCTGGAAATCAGTAGTTACTGGAGTGGAGTTTTTAAGTATGGGTGCCCACACATCTTAGCTGTGTGCATTCGTATAATTGCATGCAGCAGCCTTTGCCCTTTTGAACACCAAGTCACCTGGCAGTTTTCCTTGGTGGCTTATAGGATCTCTGTTAATGGGTACTGAGATTTTTTTTTTTGTCTCTATTTTTTTTATTTTTTTTCTTTTATTCTTAAAGCAATCTTTTCTCATTTTACATACCAATCCCCTCCTCCTGCTCTCCCACCTTCCACCCACCCCACCCCACATCCACTCCTCAGAGAGGGTAAACCTTCCCATGGGGAGTCAATAAGGTCTGGCATACACTTGAGGCAGGACCAAGGCCCTACCCACTATATCTAGGCTGAGCAGGGTATCCCTCCGAAGAGAATGGGCTCATTGCCAGTGACCCACAGACTGCCCAAGCCACACAACTGTCCCCCACATGCAGAGGGCCTAGTTTGGTCCTATGCAGGTTCCCCTGCTATCGGTCCAGAGTCAGTGAACTCCCACTAGCTCAGGTCAGCTGTTTCTGTGGGTATCCCCATCATGGCCTTGACCCCTTTGCTCAAATTACCATTTTTCCATGTTTTCAACTGGACTCTGGGATTTTTTTTTTTTTTTAATTGCTGTGAGATGTCTGGAGTCAGCCGGGTTCAGAACCGTGTCTTCACACTGCGTGATCTTTTCTAACCCAGACCTCAGCCTTTTCAGCTGAAGGTGAACCTGACGTGCTTGCTCGGTGGTTGTATTAAGAAAACGAAGGAGAGAGAGCACAAGCAAGGAACTCAGGACCGCGAGGGGTGCACCCATACACTGAGACAAGGGGGATGTTCTATCGGGAACTCACCAAGGCCAGCTGGCCTGGGTCTGAAAAAGCCTGGGTTAAAACCGGTCTCACTGAACATAGTGGACAAGGAGGACTACTGAGACCTCAAGAACAATGGCAACGGGTTTTTGATCCTACTGCACCTATTGGTTTCGTGGGAGCCTAGGCAGTTTCGTGGATGCTCACCTTACTAGACCTGGATGGAGGTGGGTGGTCCTTGGACTTCCCACAGGGTAGGGAACCCTTTGGGCTGACGAGGGAGGGGGACCCGGTTGGGGGAGGGGGAGGGAAAGGGGAGGCGGCGGTGGGGAAGAGACAGAAATCTTTAATAAATAAATAAATTTAAAAAAAAAAGAAAACGATGTACCGGAAATAGCTCAGGAAGAGCCCTGTCTTTTGTTCATTCTCTTTGCTTTTGTGTGGGGTGTCTGTTCTAGGACACATCGATTCGTGTGTTAATTTTCACTGACAGTTCCGCTCCTTTGTGAACTTTAGCTGTTTTCACCCCACCCTCCTTTCTCCTCTGCCTCCTTTCCTATGGAAGCCCTGTTTCCCATCAAGCCCCCTCTTCGTTTATTACGTGTACATGAGGGTTTGCCTGCATTATGTCCATGAACCACATGCATACCTGGTGCTGTAGGAGCCCACAAAGGGGCACCGGATCCCCCGGAACTGGAATTACAGACAGTTGTGAGGTCATAGGACTGGCAGGCCATGGGCCTGAGGGTCGAACTTGGATCTGGCTTGGCAAGGTGCATTGATGATGTTCATGCCCAGCTGCTACAAAGCACAAGAGGAATGCAGTCACATGACTTATATGCATGATTGTAAGCAAATCACAGACTGTAGATCAGGGCAAGCGAGGTAAATAGCCAAGGCTGTGGGATTTTTAAGGGGAAAGTAGTTACAAAGGGTGTCCTGAAAAAGAGGACAGACATCACTGAGAGTTTCAAGGGGAAAATAACACTTACCCTAGCAAGCAGGGTTAGGGATTTATCTGCCCTGGAGAGGGTTGAGGGGTGGCTGTAACTATTTGATTTTCAGGAGTTGTTGAAGAGACGTTTACAAGAACATCTACAGGAAGCTTGTGTGACGCCTGCTGCAGGCTGGCTCTCTCACCTGTGGCTAGAATTCCAGCTGGACCTTTAAATAGCCTAAGAGAACCATAGGATGAAGAGAAAGGATTGCTGGTTTAGAACGGCCTGTTACTTTTCTTTTTCGCTCTCATGCATTTCTTGCTTTTCTCACTGGTCTACTTGTCAACGAAATCAGAATGTCTTCAGCGGCTCAGCAAGGTCGCAGTGTTCCGTGTGTTTGAACTAGTGATACTTTCTTGTCCGTTTCCCTTCGTGGTAAGTTAATTGACTTCAGTACACATTTTTCGGTCACGCGGTGTTGTCAACCACTAGTGTGAAGTTAGTGCTGTCTGTATCTGCTGGAAGTTGTCAGCACCGAAGCAGGCAGGACCTTCTCTAGGTGCTCCATATATTATTTCCCCAGCCCTATGAGGCGAGTACCACCTCTAACATGAGGAACTGGGCACAGAGACAAATACCCCAACAGGGACTGAACGGATGAATGGATAAGCCTAGATTCAAATGAGCAAGCTATGATAGGCTTTTAACTACACACTAAGAAAGGATTCTTGTTCATTGATAGATGCATTAATTTGCTTAAGTGGCAACAAGACAGTAGTTGGCTTATAGCAATGAGGATGAGTTTGGTTTATGAAGCATCACAAAATTAAAGAGCCAAACAATTTAAAGTAATCCTTGGGGTTGCAGGGGTAGCTTAGAGGTGGAGCACTTGCCCAGTACACATGAGGGCCTGGGTTCAGCACTGCAAATCATCTACATTTGAGCATATTAAAAGGGCTCCAAAGTAACTTGTGCTCCACTCTCCATGTTCCTGTTCAGCTTTTTTCGTCTTGTTCCATAGTTCTTGGTGACTTATGATTGTTTCTTTTGTTTACAATTAGAAGTTGTCCTTCTGCTAGGGTAGGTGACGTTGGTGTCTGGTCACGGTAGATCTCCTTTGCCCTTCATCTGGCGGCAGAAGCAGCTCAGTGAATGTTGGGCTAAGTCATGATGCTAAGACACGCTCGCCCCAGGTACCTTTCACGCAGAACCTTGCAGTCTGTAGTTCCCCGTGTTAATACTGCTCTCTGTGTTCTGAAAAGTTGAAAAGGCAAAAGAAAGCTTCCTCTGTGGCCAGTAAGCATTTTCCTTACCTGTTTCTTTTGCAATTTTGCCCTGTAACTGAACACAAGGACTTAAAGATACGAAATCCAGATAGAGCGCACAAGTGTGAATTCCACATCCCCGCAGGTACTGCTTGGAGAGCGAACCCCACTGGACCTCTGGACTGTGCTTGCTGGAGGTAATGGTTCTGCTGAACTTTAAAAACTGTCACTTTAAAGCATATTTTGTACTATAATCACTACGAGTGTATACATAAACTTGAATACAATTTAAAGCATGATTGGAAATTGTCCCTGTCTTTACTTTTTATTGAAAAATTATAAATTAGCACATATGATTTTATTATGGTATTTAGATAGGACTGTTGATTTTCACCCCTTTTTCTCAGCCCTTCAGCCCCCTCGTGCACTCTCCCACACTCCATAGCCTCCTTGACACTTTCCTGTCAACGTGCGCCCTAGTGCCCACCCTCCACTGCTCAACTTTGTATCTGTGGTCTTTCTAGTTTCAGAAGTGTGTCGTCTCTCACTTAAGTGTACACGTATATTATAAGCCAGGATCCACGTGTGAGATGACAGGAGATTTTGTCTCTGTGAGTCTGGGTTGCTTGATTTAATCTTCACTCTTTCAGGGTCACCCATTTTGCCTTCATTTCTGGAGATGCCCCGCAAACACACAGTCATCCTTTGAAATGTGCCTTTAATGAGCGTTTCAGGCAATGTGCTGTGGGCATTTGGGTCCCTACCTCCCCACTGACCTCCTCCCAGGTCCACCCCACCTTCCTACCACAACAACCTTTTAAATAACCTGCTGGCTCTGCTTTGTAACTATCCATATACTTGTGTGTGTGTGTGTGTGTGTGTGTGTGTGTGTGTGTACACATACATACTGGGGCTGTCCAGAAGGACATGGTCAGCCTACCAGGAGTTTGCACAAGCCTACCTAGTCTGCACCCTTGAGGAAAACTCACTCTCCTAATCCCAGAAGCCTGTTTATTGCTCCGCAGGGGTAGAGCACCATGCACCCCTTCCAGTCCATTACAGAACATTGGCCTACTTGATTTTGTTCAGGCAACCACCGCTGTTGTGGGCTCATGAATACCAAGGCCTGTCGTGCCCAGAAGACCCCATTCTCCCTGCTCTCTGGTGCTTCCAATCTTCCCACCTCCCTCTTCCTCAGTAGTCTGTGAACCTTGTGAGGTGGTGTGGTACAGATGTCCCACTGTGGCTGTGTTCCACTCACACATTCTCGGCACTTCGACCAGTTGTGAGCGTCTGTGATACCCACTGTCCACTGCAGAAAGAAACCTCTCTGGTGAGGTCAGAGCTGCACCAGTCCACTAGTCCAGCTAGGAGTTGGGAAGGCGGTTTGACACTATGTGCATTTAGTGGGGTAAAAGCAGTAGGCTCACCTGTGAGTGTGTAAGCTTACCAGCTGTAGGTTCTTGGCCAGATTTACTGTACCAGGCACATGTTTCTTCCTATGGCTCAGGGATTAAATCCAAGCAGACAGCAGTGACTTCCCCTCATGACAGCTGTACCTCTATTGCATGACCTATCTTGCCACGATGGTCATTATTGTAACTCAGAGTCCACAGCTGAGTAAGGCCATTGATAACGTTCCCCTACAGCAGCCTGCATTGCACTCTCCAGTAAGAAAAACGAGTCAGCAAGAAGTAAGCTTTCTGGTCAGTACCAATTTGACCTCCCTGTGAACTGTGACCCAGGTCTGTGCTGTCTTCAGCAGTGGGGTCTTACCATTAATTTCTGATAAGCAGTCAAAGCAATGGCAATATCCCATACTGTTTGGGGCTTCTCTGTTTAACAGCTCAAGGGAAGTACCCTGTACCTGGCACTGGAATCTTTATTTGACAGCCTAGTCTT
Organism: Alexandromys fortis; assembly: GCF_014885135.2. Classification (NCBI taxonomy): domain Eukaryota; kingdom Metazoa; phylum Chordata; class Mammalia; order Rodentia; family Cricetidae; genus Alexandromys; species Alexandromys fortis. The sequence continues at coordinate 6,054,852 of NW_026067956.1, forward strand.
CTGGAAAGAGCATCACACCTCGTAGAGGGTAACACCAATTAAACTTCTTTATATAAATACATATTCATATGTATATAGATTTTATATACATATATAAAATATAAAATATTTTTTCATTAAAAAATCCAACTTCTCTTTAAAAGTTCGTCTCTCAAGTAAAATTAATAAACAAATTACAAAAAAAACCCAAATTATATACTTTTTATTCCAAGAGGAAAGAACCAAGGCATACATCTACTACACTTAGGAAAACCAGTATCCAGCAGTGTAGCTCCAAGTCTTATGGTTCAGGGTCTGACATCTGGTACCTGTGATCTTTTGGGCTTCAAAGGGTTTGGGTAACTCCATTTCTCTGATGCCATACATAGCATACACAGCTTGTCTCACAGGCTCAGGCCAACTCCATTCCACATCTGCTATTATCATTGGTGGTCATAGCATGTGTGTACTGTCCCGTGGTCTTGGCAACTCCATTGTGCTGGGGCCTCCACTGCAATTGAGGCTGCACCTTCACCAGCATCCTCTCCTGGTCTCGGCTGCCCTCCATGACCCATTCATGTCTTTAAAGCCAGTACCATCTGACAAGCTCTTACCTATTATCCTATCTGCTTCCAGCTTGAGACGGCGCCGTAGTCCCCCTCTGAACCCTTGCTTCTGTATGGCGATCCTGAGTAAACACTTGGAAGAAGATTTGACCTCAGTAACGCTGGTCTCCCACAGCCACACCTGATGTTTTAGCAGTGGCTAGCTAGCACTAACTGTCCAGTAAGCAAAGGTTTCGTTGCAGAGGCGCTAGTCTCCTGTCAATCACAGCTGATTCTTCAGTCTCAGCTGACTAGAAACCACAGATTCTTAATTCAGATATATCGCATGAATAACCCTGAAAGGGTCTTGGCTTCCCTCTGAAACTTTGCGTTCCAGGTCTCTGCCATCTGCATTTCTCTCTACGCTCTTCTAAGATTTCCAAAACACTTCTACCAGTCCTACCTAAAACAGCATGGTCAAGTCTGGCACAATAATACTCCAAACTCCTGGTGTCAGTTTTTAATCCTAGTATGCTTTCTATTGCTGTGACAAATACTGTTACCACAACAATTTGGTGAGGAGGTTTCTTTGGCTTACTCATCCCAGTTACACTCCATCTTTGAGGAAGTTGGGGCAGGAACTTTAGTAGGATCCTTTGGAGGAAAGCAGCTAACTGGCTTGCTCACCATGGCTTGCTTGCTCAGCTTGCACCATTCGCCTAGGGGTGGCACCACCTACAGTGGGCTAGGCCCTCACATCAACCATCAGTTTACAAAATGCCCCCCATCCCTGCCCCACAGGCCAATTAGAGGAATTTTCTCAACGGAGATCCCCTCTTCCCAGGTACTTTAGTTTGTGCCAAATTGACAAAAACCTAGCCAGCACACTTTCCTATTCTTTCCAACTCCAACAAACACATTTTCTTCCATACTTTATGTGTTCTTTTTTTTAAAGTTTTTTTTAAAAATTTTATTCTATGTGATGGGTGCTTTACTTGCATGTGTGTTTGTCCAACCGTACGACTGATGCCCTCAGAGGTCAGAAGAGAGCACTGGGTCTATCTAACTGGAGTTTCTGATAGGTTGTGAGCTGCCACATAGGTGCTGAGTGTTAAACCCAAGTCCTCAGTAAGAGCAGCCAGTAATGCTGAGCCATCGTTTCAGCTCCGTGTTCTCCCTCTTTTCTTTTTTCTTTTTCTAAGTCCCACTGAGTATACTTATTGCTGCCACAATATTTATGGTTGTAGAACCACATAGTACTGGTGCATGGGTAGCCTTCCAGAGACTCTCCTAGAAGAACCAGATTCTTCTCTAAGCAGGCATCAGCTGCCGATAGTTCCTCAGCCGGCGCTGGGACTTGATGAGCCCCTACCCCTCCATGCTGAAATGCTGGCTGGTTTGATCTTGTACATGACAACCACAGCCTCGGTGAGGTCAGAAACAGTTGGGGAAGTCTGATAGGACTCTAGGGTTTCCACAAAGAAAATAGTCTCTAGTTTCTCTGTTTTGAAATGACCATTTTCAGTCCCATCTTTACCCTGGTAGAAATACAAATGACCAATTAAGGTTAAAATTTAGCTTTCATATCTCCTGAGTCAGCCATTTCTTTTTTTGCTTGCTTCCTGTTCTCATTGTTTTTGCAGCTTGTGGGCACCGTTTGAGGTTTTAATGTTCTTATACCATTATTCAGAATTCACCTAATTTAAGCTTCTTTCCTTTTCCACTTTTGGAAGTTCTCATGGTCCCTTAAAAATCATGTCTGGCCACTTTTCAATAATAATACTCAACACATTCGTATTTGTCATTGATAACTTTAATATTTAAAGTAGTCAAGAGGCTGGGCATATTGTACATGCCTGTAGTCCTAGCATTCGGGAGGCAGAGGCAGGAGGATCTCCCTAAGTTTAAGGCTATATACAAGTTCTAGACCAGCCAGGACTACAGGAGCAAGAGAGGGCGAGACCCTCTGCCTAAGCTTAAATGTCACGTTTGCAGACAGTACCATGCCCTAGGATTTGAAATTCCCCAAAGCCATTGACTAAAGGGATTGAAATCCCATAGCATACCTGTTATAAGCTAACCAAGAATTTGGTAAGTAATTCTTCTGTAGGTGAAAAAATATGGAATCTGCGCCATCTAAAATGGTAACTCCTGGTCACATGGGGCTTGAAGTGTGGCAAGTTCAACTAGGAATGGGGCTTTAAAATGACACTTTAAAAAGTTTAAAAAATGCATTTAAAATGACACTTATCTAAAATATTAAACGTTCAAATGTGTTTAGAACAACTTGGGTTTAAGAATCTGTATTTTCTTCTTTATTTTTTTGAAACAGGTATTGGTTGTCCTGAAACTTGCTTTGTAGCTCAAGAAGTCCTTGAACTCACAGAGATCTGTCTACCCCTGCCTCTGGAGTGTTGGGATTAAAGGCATATGCCACCATTACCTGGCTTAGAATCTGCATTTTCAATTTATTTATTTTAAACCAAATGCAAACCAAGTAATTTCCAGGAAAACCTGAGGTCACTTACATGTAAAATTCACATTAGATTTTAAAGATTTATTGTAAAAAATATGCAAATTTCATATTAATGGCATGTGTGTATTGGTTATAATGTATTTTGCTGAACCTAGGGCCTTGTGCATGTTAGACAAGCGCAAGCCACGTCCCCAGACCCTTAATGCAATCAGTGTAACTTTTAAATTTATGTAAACCGTTTGTCCTGTACCTCTGTCAAGCCATGCTGTTTTCTTTCTGTGCTACTAGCCATGATTGTGAGCCCACCCCAGCTTACAGACTTTAAAGAGGAAGGAATTCCAGGTGTTTAATTCACTCCGTGTCTTTTAAACGCTGACATCAACTGTTCACACAGCGTCTGGTCTGGGATCCTGCTCTCATTGCTGCTATACCCCTGTTTCTCCTCAGAGTTTGTACACTTCATCTCTTCAGAATGCAAGGATGATCGTGTGAAGCCCGTACTCATGGCTCCTTGTTATTCCATACGGTAGCTCATCACACACGAGGGCCCTCAGTCTGGCTCTTACTCCCTTCACCGAACCTTCTGTCTGGATCTCTCATTCAGAGACCTTTCCAAAACCTTGTGTGCCCTGGGACAGTTTCAGTTCACAACGTGGATGGTTTCTCTCATCTGAGATAAACATTAGCTTGTGGGTGCCCCCTTTCTTTATCCTTCCTTAGATCCTACAGCAGACAGTCTGTAGTAAAAGGAGCGGGCCACGTCCCACTGCCCGGCTAGCTTACACCCGAAATAATCACACAGAAATTGTATTAATTAAATTACTGCCTGCCCCATTATATCTAGCCTCTTCTTGGCCAACTCTCACATCTTGATCTAACCCATTTTTATTAATCTGTGTTTACCACAAGGTCGTGGCTTACGGGGAAAGATTCAGCATGTCTGACCTTGCAGCTTCATGGTGGCTCTCATTCTCTCTTCTTCCTCCCAGCATTCATTTCTGTCCTCCCTGCCTACCTCAGCTCTGCCCTATCAAAAGGCCAAGACAGTTTCTTTATTCAACCAATGAAAGCAATACAAATACAGAAGAACCTCCTACACCAGGTCTGCAACCACCTCACTCTGGCGGATGGTAGATCTGTGTATGATAAATACCACATTCATAAGTTTTTTGCTGCCATGCCCAAGGCAACCTACAGAAAGAGGAGTTTACTTGGTTTCATTAGTTCCAGGAGGGATGAGAGTCTATCCTCATCAGAGGGGGGAGGCCTGGTAGCAGACAGGCCTGGTAGCTGGAGCAGCAAGCCGAGAGCTCATATCTTGAACCACCAGCATGCAGCAGAAAGAGTGAAGCGGGAACCATGAGCGTACTTAACTTTCTCCAACAAGGCCACCCTTTCTAAGCCTCCCCAAACAGTGCCACCAACTGGGGACCAAGTATCCAAATACATGAGACTGTGGATAATACCTGGTTCAAACCACACCTGCCATGTTGTAGTTTCTATTGTTTGGTGATACACTGACATCCCTTGTTAATCCCAGAGGTCCTATCTTGTTTTTATGTGTTTGGGTCTGTATCATCAATACTTAGTGTGGGATTCAATTTTATGAACATTTCTTAATTGGTAACTAATCACCCTCCTCCATACAGGCATTCAACTGTGTGTCTAGGGTTGGATCTCATTACCACCACTAAACAGAGCTGCCATTAGGTCAATGGTTGAGCATCCTGTGCCTCCTTAGTAAAAGGAGGTAATGCTCGCCTTATAGAGCGAACAGTTGGATAAGTTAGCACTGGTAAGTGTGTAAATGTAGGCCTTGTGCAAGGCCAGAATGTGAGAAATAATAGTTATTATTTTCGTAGCAGTCTAAACTACTTCTCTCTTTCTCTCAGGCCAAAAATCACATGTTTTAACTGGATTTCGAAAGCCTAGTGTTACAGAAACCAATGAACTGGGAAGAAAAATCCAGTTCTGAGCAGCCACTGAAATCAACAAGTATCTACTTTGCAAGGAACGTCTGGCACTTTTTTTGTGACTCTTGTTATTTCAGAAGAACAGTGTGAGGCATAGAGTGAGTCGGCTCAAGATGCTTAGAGTTCAGGAAGGAAAACTTGGCCTCCATGTTTTAGAATAAACTAATAGATCATGTATTCGATCCGGGGGGTTGGGAAGATGGCTACCGACTCAGTTATAGTGGATTGTGGGAAATACTCAGATGAAGTAGGCAGCACTGACACGAAATAAAATGGACCCAGTAGAGTGAACTGAATATTTATAATTTTAATTGTGCCACTCTGAAAGTCTTGTTGAGATACAATGCACATTTATCTAATAGCAGCTTACAGTTCAGTGGTTTTTTATTTATATACTGACCACTCAAACTCCATTGTCTTTAGCTTTCATTCCCCCTTTCCCCACTATCTCTCTGCCTCCCTTAGCTCCCTGTTCCCCACCTCTCTATAGTTTCCTATCTGAGTATTCCAAATAGCTTCCTTTCAACTAGCAGATGATTTCAAGGACATTATGTATCAGTACTTTGTTCCTTTCTTTGCTAAACGATGTTTGGTTGTGTGGCTCTGATCTGTTGATCTACCTATTGGTCAGCAAACATACAGTTTCCTCTTTTCAGTGAGTACAGCCAATGTTACTGTGAGCAATCATGGACAGGAGTTTCTGTATGAACAAATGACTGTGGTTGTCCCGGAGTTTGTACTAAGAAGTAGAAATTCTGGGTCGTGTGGTAACTATATTTACTATCTTAAGGGACTGTCGAACTTTGCAAAGCGGCAGCACGTTCTCCATTCTTACCAGCACTGCACGAGTACCCCGGTTTCGGTCCAGATTTTGTTATTGTCGCCTGAGGGGCAGAGAGAATAAATAGGAAGAGAAATCTAGGTTGAAAAAGTGAAAAGGGAAGGAAAAGGAGAGAATGAGGAATACACCCAGAGCCAGGCAGACACCAGCCAGTGAAAGTAAGATGTACAGAAGTAAGAAAGGTAATACGCCCTGAGGCAAAAGGTAGACAAAGAAACAGGTTGATTTAAGTTATAAGAGCTAGCTAGAAACGTACCAAAGCTAGGCTGAACATTCATTACTAATAATAAGTCTCTGGGCCATGATTTGGGAGCTGGTTCGTGGTCCCAAAGAAAAACCCTGGTACACATAATGCTGGCGTTTGGCTCTCTGCTTTAGAGAGGAAGGACTCAGGACTCCGGATGGGGAAGAGCAGAGAGGCTCAGTAGCGAAGGGGTGCTTTGCCCCTTTTGAGGCTGCCGTCAGGGATTCACCACCCCGGTAGATATGGCCAGTCATTCTCCTTTAGACTGGCTGGTTTTGGCATGTAAGTGACAGTCTTGGTTTGAATCAGGTCTCAGGTTCTTTCATTCAGGGACAAGGGAGCTGGAGAAGGATGGGGGAGGGTGGGGTTAGACTGTAGAAGAATACTAAATAAGGATAATATGATTGTAGATTCTGAGGAATGATGATATACATTGGTGGTGTCAGTATTCAATTTAGAGAGTAGAACAAGATAAATACTGCTGAAACTTGGGGGCTGGATTTGGTCTAAGCACATTATATGCAGACACGTATGAATGTTAAATATTTAAAAACATTATTGAAACTGTCTTCTCATCCAGCCTTGTCTCCCGAGAGGATAAGCCAATGTCCTGGGATTTAATTTTTACATTTTCTTTAATGTCTTAAAAATAACTGTATGACTTGTGCCTATTTCCCTAAACACTTCACTTTTATTATTTTTTAGTGCTATGAGTATATTGTTTGTTCTTTTAAAAATCGCTTAGACTTGCTCATATTTTCCATATTTGCCCATGTTACATTTATACAGCTCGTGAGTTCTTCCCTGGACTCATCAGCTGTGACTATTTAGCTACCCCTTCTCCAGACAGCAGACACCTACTGACCCCACATTGCTTCCTATTATGAAAAATGGTTGTCATGAATGTTTTTCACGTGTTTCCTGAGCCATCATGTGAGAGATTATCTTGGGAGGTGTTTTGTCAAACTGTGGGTCGTGATACATAAGTCACGGAAGTCAATTTAGAGGAAGTCAATTTAGCGTTACAGAAGCAAAGGGGGTTTAGGGGTGCGTGAAGGCTCCAGGTTCCAGCCAGATCTGCAGCCGTCCCAGGTCTCTACCTGCTCCGTAGGAAGCCACACACAGGAGGCTGTAGGCATTCAGGAATGAGGAGGGGCCTACCTGGAGACCTCACAGACGTTTCCATGGCAAAAGAAGAATGTAGAATGTCAGACACTATGGCTGAGTTTGGTGGCTCCAACAGCTGCTTGCCAAGAGGATGGATGTGTAATCTGAGCATCTGGGCACTGTCACAAGCGGAGACAGGTTCCTGAAAGTGAAGAAAAACCATGGACGCCAAATGGAAGCCAAAAGAGAGAGACTCGCGGGCTCAAAGGAAACAGCTGAGCGCTCTACCCCCGGGAAGCCGCTTCGTGAAGCACCAGGGTAAGGAATCGGCGCACCTACATAAATTTCTGCACGGAGGGTGTAAAAGACGTGAAAACCCAGAAAATGTCATCCTGTATCACACATAGTAAGAGCAAGTGCGTTTTCGTTAAACCAACTTCACTTGTAAGCATTCTGAGCTTGCTATTTCTAGTTCTGCACCGAGGTACAGGCTCGCTCTTTTTCTTTTTTCCTTGATTTTTTTTTGAGACAGGGTTTCTCTGTGTGTCCTGAAACTCGCCCTGCAGACTAGGCTGTTCTTGAACTCAGAGATCCGCGAGGTACAGGTTATTTCTTACCCACACTGAGGTACAGGGTATTTCTCATGGTGGTGGTGTCGGTAAGAAGACAGAATGGGGGATGCGCCTGTGCAGTTTTTCCATGTGAATTTGTGCCTGCGTTCTTCCCGTGTTCCTGCCGTATAACTACGCTGGCATGCTCAACAAGAGATCCCTTGACTGTTGGTAACCTATTTGGTTCTCAGTGGTGTCTCCTGGTGGTGCTCTAAAATTTTAAAACTCGCGTTTTCAGATCTATCCCTAATACATGAGCTGGCTGTTTGGAGCCCATTTCCTATACAGAGACACCTTGCTCAGCCTAGACACAGGCAGGAGGGCCTGGGTCAGGCATCAATGCAGTGATGGAATAGACTTCATTGACTCCCCGTGGGAGACCATACATTCCCTGAGGAGATGGGAGCAGGCCAGGGGAAGGTGTGGGGAGCCGGATAAGGGGGAGGAAGGAGAGCTAGGATTAATCTGTAAAATTAAGAAACAAACAAAAAAACCAAAGTATTAAAAAAAAAAAACCTCACATTTTCCTTTTCTTATTAATGCGAGCATTCCAGCTATTCACCTTTGGCTGGTTATGTTGGTCCTAGTCTGTGTCTTCTTTTCCCCACCTATGATGTCTTCTGATGGATAGAAGCAGTTCTTGGCTTTAATGCCATTGGACTTCATTTATTTTTCCTTCATGGGTTTGTATGGTTTTTAAAAATGTTTTTATTACAAAGACACAGGACGTTCTTATCTATTGCATTATTGTGGTTTTAGCCTTTCTGATGGAAACAGAGTTAATGTGTGATGCGAGAAATCAAACCTCTCTCTCTCTCTCTCTCTCTCTCTCTCTGGAAACTCGGCAGTTTATTGACTCATCTGTTCACTCCGCTCGAATGTGAACTGTTTTATGGAGCTTTCTGGTGTGTATTGTATGTGTGTGTTATGTTGCAAGGATCTGAACCTCAGCCTGCTTCACACTAGGCAATCCTCTCCCACTGACTTTACCCAGCCTCTCATACTCCCTTCTCACCTAATGTGTGTTCAGCTTTTTCGGGTTCTACGTGGAGTCGGAAAGAATATATTTTTTATTTTAAAATTACACTTATGTATTTATTGTATACGTACACATACATACTCAAGCACACCATTATATGTGTGGAGGTCAGAGAACAGCTTGTGGGAGTTAGTTCTCTCCTACCACGTGGGCTTGGGCTTGAATCTAATCATCAGGCTTGGTGGCAAATGCCTTAACGTGTTGAGCCATCTCAAAGCCCAGAAGGCATGTTGATTATTTTTGGTGTGCAAAATCCTTATGCATATCCTATACATCCTGCTTTATTGGTTACATTGCTTAGGTCCTCATCCTTATTTTTGCCCATATCACTTGATTTGCACTGAGAATGCTAACTGAAAATAAAATCTATTATTAGCTTGATATCTTTTTCTCCTTACATCTCCTATAGTTTTGTGCTTGCTTCGGCAGCACATAGACTAAAATTGGAACGATACAGAGAAGATTAGCATGGCCCCTGCGCAAGGATGACACGCAAATTCGTGAAACATCTCCTATAGTTTTATGCTTTGTAAAAATGACTGACAGTTTATTTGGAGCACAGATCATCACTATCTCCGTTGTCAATGCTTTGAGAATTATGATGTTTTTGTTATATGTAATACTATTATGGGCTGAAATTCTGCTTTGATGTCATAATCTCAACATTAGCGATCTTATTTTACTTTACCCTTCCCTTTGGTCTAGCCCTTTGGAGTCACTGTGTTTTGTTTTGTTATAGGCGGCATATAATAAATCTACTATGTGAGCCAAATTGAACCCCCCCTTTATAGTGTGTTAAGTGAGCCCATCACATTTATTGATACAGTTAGTATATTTAAGCCTAACTCAATTGTGTTTTATGCTGTAATTATTTTATTTTGCGTTTGTTGTGTTTCTCCATATATTTTCCACTATGGTTGAGATTTTAATTTCTGATGGTAAGAAAGACTTCGGTTTAGGGGAGCTAAAGATGTCTCAGCAGTTAAGAGTACTGGTTGTTCTCCCAGAGGACCTGGGTTTGGTTCCCAGCACCCATGGCTCACACCTGTCCATAACTCCAGTCCCAGGGGATCTGACACCATCCTCTGTCCCCCTTAGGGATACACACACACACACACACACACACACACACACACACACATACACACAAAACATTTATACACATAAAATTTAAAAAATGACTTCAGTTTCTGTTCTATTACTTAGTACTTAGACTTTTTTTTTTTTTTTACTGCCTTTGCTCTCCATTTCCCCACTTACCATCTTCCTACCTTGTTTTCTAGGTTCTTCCCTCTGTCCTTCCCTCCCTTCCCTTCTCCTTCCTCGCTCCCCATTTTCTGTCCAAATCCTGCTGTATTACCCAGGCTGGCCTCAAACTCATGACCCTCCTGCTGCCCTATCCCCAGTGCTAGAGTTATACAGCCCAAATGTCTTGTTTGTTATATACAGCCATGTCTTGTTTTGTTTGCTGATCTCTAATATTGTTGACTTCTGATTATTACTATCTATGTACTAATCAACGAACTTATTCCACCTTCTTTCCCCACTCACATTTATGCACGCGGATGACGTCACCTAGTCAAAACCTACAGTGGATGCTCTACTCAGGGACCCTCACTACAGTCCCCTTAGGTGTGCATTTGAACACACTAACTGCTCACGGCTGCACCTTTTGCTGCCAGTTAGAAAGAGTTCATCTTCTGTGATGCTTCTCAGGGTCATGTGAGGATGGCGCTTGAGCACTTGTGTACATGGTGCCTTTCATGTCTGTCGGTTGTTAGCTTTTTGTAGTTTTTCATTCCTTTCTTTCTTTCTTTCTTTCTTTCTTTCTTTCTTTCTTTCTTTCTTTCTTGTCTTTCTATCTTTCCTTTCTCTCGCTCTCCTTCTTCTTCTTCCTCCTCCTCCTCCTCCTTGTTCTTCTTCTTCTTTTTTGATATTTGAGATAGGGTTTATAACTCTGAAGCTTTGGAGCCTGTCCTGGAACTAGCTCTTGTAGACCAGAGTGGTCTCGAACTCACAGAGATCTGCCTGCCTGTGCCTCTCAAGTGCTGGGATTAAAGATGTGTACCACCACTGCCTGGTTTGTAGCTTTTCTTCTCTAAAAATATTTTATGTGTATAATTGTTTTGCCTGCCTCTATGTGTGTGTACTACATGCATGTCCAGTGTTCAAAGGAGGTCAGAAGAAGGCATCAGATCCCCTAGAACTAGAATTATAGATGGTTGTGTGAGCCACAATGTGGATGCTGGGAACTGATGCCATCTCCCCAGCCCCTGGAGCTTATGTCTTTAAGGAGCAGAGCAGGCTCATTCTTGCCTCCTCTTTCCTTCATACTCTGTCCCAGTGTCTCTCTGCTTTCCTCTGCAGTGTTGCTTCTGTATGCTGCCTTTTCTATGTTAACGCTTAGAGAACAGTCCAAGTCTTTTGCCCTTGTAAGTTACTTGACTCGCTTTATATCTAAATAAAAGCATTTTAAAATTTTTATTTGGTATTTTGTTTTTGATTTTTTTTGAGGTAAAGTTTCTCTGCTGTCCTGAACAGACTGTGTAGCCCTGATATGTTGCCTTAGAACTCACGCTGAAGACCAGGTTGGCCTTAAACTTAGAGATCTGCCTGACTCTCCTCTTGAATGCTGGGATTAAAGGCGTTTGCCACTACTGCCTGGCACAAGTCTGAAAGCTTTAACTAGGCTCTGTTTATTTCGTCTGTTCAGTCAGGTTTTGTTTAATGTGAGAAACATTCTCTGTGTCATCAGTATAGCTTGGGCGAAACTCTCCTGATGGTCCTTTGTAAATGCCAGTATACATGCCAGACCTTCATTTTTGTCTTTTGTTTCAACTTTTTTTTTTTTTAACTTTTAAAATTTATTTTACTTTTAGTCGTGTGTAGTGTTGTGCTCACAGGGCCCAGAAGAGGATGTCAGATGACCTGGAGTTGTAGTTACAGGCGGCTGTACGTTTCCAGATATGGGTGCTGGGCCCCCAACTCTGGTCTGATGGAGAGCAGTGTCAGAGATTGAGCCATCTCTCCAAGCCCCCATTCCAACATTTTCTTCTTCTTAATTTCTTGTTTATGTTCTTTGCTGTTTTCCTTCTTTTATTTAATGCTCATTATAAAATTTCCATTTGAGTCTATTCTTCCTTTGCTAACCAGTAATTAACCTGACTTTCATTTCTGAGATGTTGTTACCTTTTGCTATAATTTATTTCCTTGTTTTAACTGGATTTTATCCCCTTCTTCCTGTCTGTAAGTGACCTGCAGCCAAGCCATGCTCTTTGCACCAGTACACTTTGAATCCTGTGTGAGTATTGTGCTAGCTAGCGCTTCCTCCTGCTGCTTGAGGAGGGTACTGTGCACGAGTTCTTTGGTGTAAATGCTTTGGTTCTTATTTTACTGGGTTTTTCATTTTGTTATGTTTTTTCCCCAGTAGGTTTGCATAGATGCATATTGGTTATATCTGTATGCGTGTATCAGTCAGCTCATACATATATATACATATATACACACACATATATATACATATACATATATACATATACATATATATATATGTATATATATATATATATATATATATATATAGTTTTATTTTTTCGAGACAGGGTTTCTCTGTAACTTTGGAGCCTGTCCTGGAACTAGTTCTTGTAGACCAGGTTGGCCTTGAACTCACAGAGATCCGCCTGCCTCTGCCTCCTGAGTGCTGGGATTAAAGGCGTGCGCCACCACTGCCAGGCTAGCTCTTTATTTTTTTTTTAATTTTTTTAAAAATAATTTTATTTATTTATTTATTATGTATACAATATTCAGTCTGTGTGTATGCCTGAAGGCCAGAAGAGGGCACCAGACCTCATTACAGATGGTTGTGAACCATCATGTGGTTGCTGGGAATAGAACTCAGGACCTTTGGAAGAGCAGGCAATGCTCTTAACCTCTGAGCCATCTCTCTAGCCCCTAGCTCTTTATTTTTTGACAGCAACAAATTATCACAAAATTACTTGCTCAGGACCAAAATTTCAGTGGCTTGTAAGTATGTATTGCTGAGCAGATGGAGCTTCACGTGCCTTACCTGGCACATTCATGAAGCCACATTCAGCTTCTGGGTTGGCTGATGACAGGGATGGATAGCTTGGACTCTCTGTCCCTGCAGCCTTTGGACTAAAGGTGACACCCTAAGAAAGTGTCAGTGAAACTGTGAACATGTGTGAGGCCTCATCTCAGACCTTCCAGAGTGACAATTCCACTATGTCCTGGCAACAGAAATCACGGTACTAACCCAGATTCAAAAGAAGGAGAAATCAAGGTCCCAGGCATACTGAAGAGACTTAGGTAGCTGAGAAGAGGGGTTGGCACACTAGTCCTTGTGAATAGCACGGGAAATTCCTGGCTCAAGGGAACAGTGTGTATGAAAGAGATGCATCAGACACTGTGTGTTATTCTTCTGAGGATGCTAAGGCGACAACTCCCTTGTCTCTCTCTGGCACGCTTTTATCTTTGGAACACTAAACCCACTACTACTCAGCTTTAGTTTGTTACTTCGCTACTAACTCTCCAAAAGGGAACTCACTTGCCAATCTTAGTTCCCCATGGTACCAGCTCAGGTCTCTCACACAGCTAAGCCCTCCCTGTGCTCAGAGCTAGCTGTCATTTTCAGCATTGTCACCCTTGGGAAGGAGTTTTCTTTCCTACTGGGTTTTTATTTTGATTTGTTTTTGAGACGTGTCTTACCTTCTATCCCAGTTTAGCCTTTAACTCAGTGGTCCTGCCGCAGCTTCCCTAGAGCTGGAATGGTGGGCATGCAGTACCATGTTGCCCAATTTTAGGTAAATCTTAAACCCTTGTTTCTTGGTTACTTTTCTATTGCTGTGATAAGACATCAAGAGCAAGGCAACTTAGAATGAAAGAGTTTGATTGGCTTCTGCCTCCAGAGGATTAGCGTCTACGATGGCAGAATGAAGGCGTGGCCACAGGTATCTGAAGCAGTAGCTGAGAGCTCACATTCTACTCACTAGCAGGAGGCCGAGGTCACACTGGGGCCACACCCCCTCATCCTTCCTAAACACTTCTACCAGCTGGGGAGCAAGCATTCAAACACAAGAGCCTGTGGGGGTCATTCTCATTCAAACCTCCACATCTTGCGTTCTTTGCCTTCTCTTCCATGGTGACTGACTTTCCTAGTCTCCTGGCAAAGGCTGGGGCTGGGATCTTAGTTACATCTTTCCTGGACATTGCTATTTAGTTTTCTGTGTTCAGGTTATTTGAGGTCTGTAGTCCTTTTTGTCTGCAGTGTCTACAGCTCACATAGATTAGTTTATTTGTCCTTCGCTGTTTGCTGAACATTGTGTAGAGGTGCAGCTGCTGATGGCCACCACTGTCTTGGCCTTTGATGACTAATATTTCTGTCTTCTTCTCCATGTTGAACATCTAAATAACATTTTCAGATTTTCTTACAAATTCCCTTTCCAGCTGAAACAGCCATTTTTATTTAAGGTATATTTTTGTTTTGGAGGTTTCCAGCTTACCCGGGGAGTTCAGTTCTTACATTGGGTTTTGTAGGGGGAAATACTGCCTCAGGGGAATCCTTGCCCATCTTACAAGATTCCTCATGGGTCATGGGTCTTATTTTGGCTCACTGCTTTTCCCTCACCCTACATCTCTAGATACCTTTTTCTGTAGACTTTCTTTTAATGCTTTCAAAAGTTTGATAACATCACTTACGAGGCCCGGGACTCGTCCCCATGGGCTATTTTCTATGACGGTCATCTTCACTGTCACTGGGCTGGTGGCAGCCTGATGAGAAAGAACCATTAGGAGGAGCAGGAAGGGACTGACTAGATGCGCAGAAACAGAAGAAATAAGTTGCAGATAGACTGAGGACTGACGTAACCTGTGACATGAGGCAGACCAGGGTAGGACCTAGGAATCGTTTGTGTCTCCAGGGGCTGCCTCCGAGGACACGGCTGCCACGCTTATGTGATTGAGCACACAGTGGTCTGATCTGACAACGACGGAGGCTTGCTTTAATCCATTCATTCGCTATCTCAGCGGATGAGGCTGATGACAAGCACAAAAGCCTGTCATCTATTTATAGCTCGAGTGTGGTGTGTGTGGTTCCAGCTCGCAGCACAAGATGCCTTTCGGGCCTTCTGAATACTCTCCCTGGCTCCCCAGAGACTGTTCTGTGGATTTTAGCCATTTTTTGCTGAGCAATCTCGAAGCTGCCAGTTTCTGATGCAAAGACTTTTTAAGTATCAATCCTCTCATTTCCCACAAGGCTGACTCACTCTTGTCCCCTGCCCTTGACTTCCACCTTGCTCTTTTATTGACATAATTTGCCATTTGGTAGGTATGCCCATAACCTAAGCCTGCCTGCATCCCTCAGAACAGGATGGGGATGATTCTGTTTGGACAGAGAGAAACTGAAATGACGAGGGCCAGCCCACAGCCGGAAGCGGCACCATGAGCGAAATACAGAGCTCTTTCTTATAGGATAGCTCTGTCGTTGGGGTCATTGAACCACCACAACTAGACAAATGTCTTGGATGAGGGATGTGGTGTGGGGAGTTACATTTACTTATTTGTTTGTTTTGTGTGTATGTGTGTGTGTTGACATGCTCATGGGGATCAAAGGACAACTCTCCTGAGTCTGTTCTCTCATTCCGCCATCTGACTGCCAGGGATGACATTTCAGTCTTCAGGTTAGGCAGCACGCACAGTGCCCACCGAGCTACTTTACAGGTCTGGCTTGGGGCAGGGGTGTTTAGTAGCAATCTGTTTTCCTCTATAGGCTTTTGGGGCAGCTCTGTGGGTTAACAGAACATCCTTTCTGTGAGCAGGGCCTGGATGGCACATGCCTGTAACTTGGTTCTCTAGAGAAGCTGGGGTGTGAGGCCATCAGGGGCTATATAATAACCTGTTCAAACAAACACCCTTTCTATGGCCTAGGGGAAAGAGAGGGAAACAATTCTGAAAAATTTAAATGCCAGAGAAAAGCTCTCCTAAAGGGTCCAGCAGAGTGGCTGAAAATGTAGAATCATGACAATTAATGCTGCTTCCGACCTGAGTGGTCCCATGACAGAGAAGGACATATACAGGGCTCGCTGCCCACTTGCCTTTCTTCTGCAGCAGTGGGCATCTTGTTAGCCGGTGTCCTTTCAGTCTTTAGGTCTAATAGACAAAGATCAGGACGTCAATGGGGAATGGTTTTTTAGGAAGTCAAAGGCTCCGTCCCTGAGAAGACCACATAAACACCCCACCTTCTGAAAGACAAGACCATGATTGCCAATGGTAGAGACAGATGTGGCTTTTCAATGAGTTCTCTGCAATGTTTTTTTTTTTTTTTAATAGGGCCCTGGAACAATCTACCCCTGCCTTGATTTGGTGGCTTCATAACTAAACAGGCAGAATGTCTCTTAACTCCATCTCTGCATCCCCAGTTGCCCACTATGGGCGGCTTCTGCAGAGTCCATACCGTGCTATGCATATTTTAACTGTCACCTCCTTGCCCTCCCAGCATCCCAGGGGAAATGCACAGTCCACTTTCCAGAAGGATGAGAGAGATCTGGGTCCAGACTACACGGCTCCACTTGTTCCTCCAGTTCACTAACAAGACATTTTAGCACCCCTCAGCCCCTGCTCTGCAAAGAAATCCATGCCTATTGGGAAAACTGGAAAAATACAGAAGGAAGAGAGGGAGGAATGGAGGGGAAAAAGGAAAGCATTAATGCTGTGGTGAGATCATCCATGGGTCTCCAATTACAGTTTCAATTGAATAGTTTAAAATGCAATAACCTAGTGAAACATTAGCAGAGAGACTTTGGTATAGGAACATTTCCTGGTGTGACCTGAGCACACCAATCCTTTATGAAGATCAGGGTTAAAAACCTTACCATGAAAACATGTTAAAGACCAAAGCCATAAATGATATTGCCTTCCCAACAGTTTCTTAGGTGATGAAGGAAGACCACCCTAAACAGTGACTATAGAGTACACAGGGTAAAGATAGACAGCTGTGTCCTCTGCCATCACAGTCTTAATTTTGCCCCCTGGAGTTTAGTAAACCTTTACTATCCTTCTAGAACCATCCTCCAAAAAGGAATGAAGGTTCAAGTTTGAACAGGGGGAACACAATAACTTGAGAAACGGGTCATTGCTTTAGAGGGTGGCCTGGGACGAAGAGTGTTCTCCAACATGAATTCCATAACTTTCAAGGTGATGCCCTGAAAGAGTTTGACTGCCTGAAGCACCTTGCTGTCTGTAGGCTTGCTTTCCTGGCCCTGTATCTCCTGGGTCCTGTGCTACCTGTGGTTGTCACCATTGACAGCCTCTTCCGACTCCTGCAAGCTTGGCGGCCTCTTAATTCTTGGTCCCTCAAGCTCTGTCCAGGAGGTGTGTGAGGACACAGTGTGAGGGACAGATGGCTCAGTCAGTGGCCACCATAGTATCTGTTTCTCGGAATACCTAGGCCTTGCCCTGGCTCAGTGGTTCATTGGCTTTGAGTATCTGAGGGTCATGCTCTTTCATTAATTCTGTGGGGGTTCACCATAGTCAGCGTCTGAAAGGAATCTCTAACAGATAATTGTTCTTGGGATGGGGAATCTCATGCTCAGCTCTAAAACAAAACAAAAATAACACAATATCGTGTGAATAAAGTACCAGTTAGAGAAACATAGACTTGAGAATGTCAATGGCAGCTAGGCATGGTGGTGCCGGTTTTTAGTCTCAGCATTCAGGAGGCAGAGGCAGGGGAATCTATGAGCTTGAGGCCAGTCTGGTCTACAGAGTTCCAGGACAGTCAGGGTTACATAGTGAGACCCTTGAGGTTCTGTCTCAAAAAAAAAAAAATCACAAAAATGGATGCTATCACCAACAATCATGAAAAAGCGTGTAGTTTTCCTGAGCAAAGCTACGCAAGCATTCCAAAATGGGCATTGGATGCCTCTGTAGCTACACTGTCAGGATGAGCCACTGGCTGCCTTACCAGGCTACTTGTTTGCTCTCTGGGGACTCTGTTCTGAAATGGAACTCTATGCCCTTGACTTTCATTAATGTGTGGTTTTTCTATGGCCAGGTCTTCCCCATCCCCTGAACTTTTCTCTTATCAGTAAGGGAGGAGGGAAGGGAGATGTATGTACAGGAGTCCAGGAGTCTGCTGAGTAAGCCTGGGTACTAGAGGGAAGGAATAGAGAGGAAGGGAGGGGTAGGGCGGGGTGAGTAGAGGCCAGAAGAGGCCGCATTGCCTTTACTTGAATGCTCAGGGCCCTGTAGCGCCTGGTGACCTCCTCCAGCAGATGAGGCCAGAAAACACCAGGACGCCGTCATAACATGCAAGTGAGCATGTGGGGGTTTGTTCCCAAGATCTGAAGGCAGCCTATGAGTGAGTCTTCCAGTCTCTGACATTTGGAAGTCAGCAGTGCTCTTACCGCGTCCTGTTTGTTCCTACTCTTTATTTTTAAGTGAGCACCATGCTCCCCATAATATGAGAGGAGAATTGGGCTGAGTATATGTAATAGGCTTGTTTTTCGAAAGGTCAATGAAATGGTATCTATCGGCAGTGTTTTCCGGGGAGAAATAATTGGATTCATTCTGGCAAATATTCAAATGCATGATCCAAACAGAGCTGCTCAAATGCCACAGAAGTGGGGTTCACCTGCTCTGTGCTGGGTAGCCTCTGGCAGCCCAGGACGCCCACTTTCTGGTAGGTTGCGGCTTGGTGGGCTGCACAAGCTGTGTATCGGGAACCTATCTTTCCCTCTCTTGTCTGGTCTAGTTCAGACCTATAAAGTGCTGGCTCCTCCCCTTCCTCAATGGCCATCACATTCAGAAGGCCCAGAGATTGCTCCATTCCCTCAGTGTGCAACCCACAGCGTTTTTGGATGCTTAATTATTCAAGACTGGTCTTGGCTGAAATGTGTCTGCCTTTGCTATTTCTTTGTACTCAGCTAAAGCGATCAGAAAACAGTGAGGGAAAGATGTGGACACACATGGACACCGAGCTAAAGTGTTTTTAGCCCCCTGAAAACAATGGATCTGTCTGCAAATCAACTTCACAAGGTGACTTTCGCAAAAATACCTTTAAATTTTGCCCATGTAGGAAATCCTCACCACTGAGGAGCCCCTTTGCCGAGATGGAGATGTTCCTGTTGAGGGGAGAAAGGAGTGTGTGTGTGTGTGTGTGTGTGTGTGTGTCCCAATACACACTTTAATGTGTTTAGTAAATTCCAGCGTAGGCGCTTTGAGGTCCCCCCGCCCCCACTTTCCTTTTCTCAAGTGGGAAGAATTCCCATGGCCTAAATCAAGCTGCAGTCCAGATACAGGGCGGAGGAAAGAGACATATTGATTGTAACTGATAGCACTGGGCTGGATCAACAGAGAGAGCAAACACTGCTGGGTGCTCTTCTGAGTGCTGAGGCCCCGCCCGCCCCCAAAGCTGCAGCTCTTGGGTCTGCTCTTGGAGCCCTTTGTAAGAGGGAGGGGCACAGGGGCCTCCTCTAGACCACTCCTTCCCTGGCTTTGTCCTCTGTGTCATCCTGACCCACTCCTCTTCATCTAATAACCTATGCTTGTCTCCGTAATTACGTCATAGAACAACCCAGTCTTTTCTTCGGTCTGCTGTGCATTTCCCCAGCTGCAGTGGGCCAAGCTGCCGGTAGCACAGGGACTCTGCCCTGGGATGGGTCCTTTCATCCTTGGTAGCATCTGTACACTCAGTAGGCCCCTCATTTCAAAGAACTCTTAGACGCCAAAGCTTGATTTAACTCAAGATCTAGATTTTGAATAATGTATATTTCTTTCTTTCTTATATATATTTTTAAAGTTGATGCTTTGGGAATTTCACATCATACACTCCAATCCCACTCATTTTTCCAGTCTCTCCATGTCCCTCCTCCTCCACCCTTGTAGCCTCCCCCGCAAATGAAAACATAAAAACAATGATGTGGCTGAGTGTATGAATGTGCACCGTGGGCATCCAGGAGCCCGGAGGTCAGATCAGGGCATTGGATCCCTGGAACTGGACTGGCATATGGTTGTGAGCCATGTGAGTGCTGGGTATTGAACCCAGGTCCTCTGCAAGAACTGTAAGTACCCTTAACTGCTGAGACCTCTTTCCACCCCCAAATAACACAGTCTTCAAATGACTGATTTTAAAGATGGCTCCTGCCTGCAAGGACACAAGTGAAGGTGCCATACTCCCCATGTGGTTAAAGTCTCCACCTACCCCAGGACAGAACCCACCGTGGTTCTTCCAGTGTCCTTGTTGCCCAGCTTATGCTGGGTTAACTTGCACATGTGGCTGCCCTGGTGGTATCTTGCCAGGAGAGCAAGAAGAGACCTTCTCAGAACTGAGACCCCTGTATCCCATCTATACAGCTTACTGCCCGGCTTCTCAGAAGAAACCTGCTCACCTCAGCTTCCAGCACTCGGTGTGAATATGTGCACTAGGCTCTTAGCACAAGCAGAGACTGTGCATATTCCAGTAGTCTCCAGCAGCTTTTAATGGCGGCTAAAAAGCGAAGCTGTGTCTCTACATCTGTTAGTTCTGCTTCCTCTAATGGATTCAATTAACTGCAGCTGGAAAACAGACAAAAACTGTGTCTGTGCTGAACGCCTACAGACTTTGTTTTCTTGTCATCACTTCCTAAACAATGCAATCTTCAAACTCCTTTTTAAAAAATATTTATTTATTTATTATGTATACAATAGTCTGTCTGTGTGTATGCCTGCAGGCCAGAAGAGGGCACCAGCCCTTATTACAGATGGTTGTGAGCCACCATGTGGTTGCTGGGAATTGAACTCAGGACCTTTGGAAGAGCAGGCAATGCTCTTAACCGCTGAGCCATCTCTCCAGCCCCATCTTAAAACTCTTTTTATGACATCAGCATTGTATTGGGTACCACAAGCTACTTAGAATGATGCAAAGGGCCCAACATTGCAATACGGCATTGTCATCCAAAAAAATGCTGGACCATCATTACAGATATCCTGGGACACATGCGGCCTATGGGCCACAGGTTGGACACGCCTGAAAATTATTATTGAGGAAGCATACAGAGGTCTGTGCAAGCACTATACCATTTTACAGCAGGAGTCTGAGTACCTGTGGATCTTGGTCTCTGCAGGCATTCAGGAACCAGTCTTCTGGAGCGAGAAGGGCTCCTGCTTTATAGATGCATGCTGTGGGGACCCACGTGATAGGACATGGGCCAACCAGTCTCTGTCTGATACAGATGTGACAACGTGTATAATGGTGGCGTCTTCTAAGTCTGTCAGTATAGGGTGAACAGGTTTCCCTAGTCTTCCTGTACGCTTCCCTGCTCTGGGCTTCCTCTTCTGCCGTTGACTCAGTAGCAGACGCTGGCTAAAGTAGTGCAGGGCTCAGCGTGTACAAAAGCGGCGTATGCACTCCACGCTTCTTTACTCCAAGATAAAAGTTAGCCCCGATGTGCGAAGGCTCCCACCGTCACTGAAAGCCCAGCCCTGGAAGCCTTCCCTTGCTGTCCAGGATTCGTCGGGATCCTTCCTCACTAGGCTGCCTCTCAAAGCTGTACCCTTGCCTGCTTCAGCCATCTTGTCCTCTGAGTGGCAGTTCTGAGGTTTGGGGTCCACGTTTTCCCTCCCCGTCAGTCCAGGGTACTCGGAGAGACTGGGGCCCTTGGGCAGTGATCATCCTAAAGGCAGACCTAAAATTCGCATCTGTTGAAAGCCTGTCATTGCTATGTGGCTGGCCCTGGAGGACACGGTGCTGAGTGAGATAGCTGAAACACAGAGCAGACGAATGCTGACCGTCTTCCTCGTGTGAGGATGCTAACTGATGACCTCATCTGCAGAGGAGACGACAGTGGGTACCAGTCTGGAGAGGGAGCAGGGAGAAATGGCTACTGGGGACAGGGTGTGTAAGTGGGAGGGCTCTTTCTCAGCGCTCCAGACCACATCCATGACTGGCGGTATTTGGTTGTGGAGAAGGTTCCTAATGCCAGTGAAGACTGTGAATCCCCGTGATGCCGATTTCTCTGACCTGACACCACACCTTCCCATGCTACTTGCCACACTGTGTGCTGTGAGTGCACACAGTGAGTGTGCTGCCTGAAATACCAAATGTGAAAAGTACGGAAGAAAAGTTCCCATTCTTTCCTGTGTCCCTGGAGACTGAGGTGGTGATAGAGGCAGGGCCGGAGGACCGTGCGTCAGGAGCCCACCCTCTTCCCGAACTGCTCAGGGGTGATTTAAATGGTCTGTGATGTTGCAACCTTCGTACTGGAATAAACCTGAGTTCATGTCAGGAGGTAGTGAGATAAAAGGATCTTTATTGAGTGAGTTGTTTTAAATTTTTTCTATTTATATGTATGATGTCTATGTGTTCCACAGCTCAGATGTAGAGGTCAGAGGGCCACACTGTGGGGTGGTTCTCTCCCACCATTAAGTGGCTTCCAGGGATTGAATTCAGGTTGTCCAGCTCGTGCGCCACACACCTTTACTTGCTAAGCCGTTTCAGTGGTTCTCTTTATTCCTATTGTTTTTTGTACATGGGCTTCCACTTACCTCATTTATCATTTGAGGAAAATTATTATTTTAATGTATAAAGTAAAAAATAAATTTGCCTTTCTCATAACCACTGTGTGGACTTAGTGTCTGTCTCCTTGCTCTGCTTGCACAGCTGTGGTCATGGGAATGTTTGCTGTGCCCGCTCTTCTGGGCAGGTACCGGGGGTGGATATCCACACTTCTCCCTTGTCCGTCTTGGGCATGTAGGAGAGAGGGCAGTCTTTGCATCCCTGACTATTTGGAGGTGCTGATTACACTGATTTCAACTGTGGCAATGCTCACACAGTTTACAAGTTTGCTAAGAGAAAGACTGGGGAATCACAGACATTATTGGTAGATGGTGTGGTGTTGTAAGGTAACTCCTTCAGAGAACACACAGGCTCTTAAAGCCAATAGAAAGTCTTTAGATCCAGGTAGCTCTCTATAGTTTCCTGTTTTAGGGTGGAGACATCTGGAGCCTCTGGCAAAGGTGGGGGAAGTTCCTGGGACCCTTGAACATCTCCCGTTGCACATCCTCTAGGAACTGTCCATTACTTACACTATTGACCCAGGGAAACCAAGCTTCTCCCACCCCAATCTCGCTGGGGCCTCCAGAATGTTTTGAGGTAACGCCTTCAAATATCACACTGAACTTTTTTTGTTGTTGTTTTTGTTTTATTTTGTTTTCGTTTTTGTTTTTTGGTTTTGTTTTACAAGACAGGATCTTTCTATACAGTCTTGGTTGTCCTAAAACTCACTACATAGACCAGGCTGGCCTTGAACTCAGAGATCTACTTGTCTCTGCCTCCTGAGTGCTGGGATTTAGGGCATGTACTCAGCCTCAAACACATGGACTCTTAAAGCCAATAGAAAGTCTTTATTTACTGACTAGCGGGCTATGTAGGGAACTTCCCCAAATGATATAGCCCAAACTCTCACTGTTCTTTTGCCTTTTATGCCTAAAAACCACATTGTAGTAGATACACTTTGTTTAGGAAGACCAGTTCATGAGAAGCAAAACTACAGAAGACAAAAAAAAAAAAAAAAGTTAGTACAAATATAATGTAGAAGTCATTACTTCTACACATCCTTTTGTGTTTTATACTCTCATCCTCTCTCCCTCAAACAGCAAGTCCTCCTGAGATGATTTCACAGAGGGTCCAGTATCAAAGTCACCCTTTAGCCTCTGACTACAAAGACAGAGAGGTAAGAATGGTGTGGGTGGCAGCTGTACCTCCAAGGCTGTTTTCCTGATTGTTTCTTGGAGCCCTGTGTGTCTTAGGGCAGGGTGACACGTATGCAAGCCCCTACTCTTCTTCTGCTCACTAAAATGCCATAGAACAGGTGCTTGGACGAACACAGCTGCCTGTCTGCTCAGTCACAGAGAAACACCCCTGGGTTGAAGACGACTCCTGTTCTTGGTCACATGTGTATGCGCTGTGCCGTCACACTTCCCTTGAGATCACCGTGTTCTCATCTCTGCCCACTTTCTTCTCTGGCTCTCCACACACCTATCCCTGCAGTTACGGTCTTAGGGTTCTCTCCATCTGAGCCCACCCACAGTGGTTCTGACTCTGCTAATCAGGTACCTGAGCTTTGCTCACCACCGGAGGCCCCAAGAGGCAGAGATCTATCTGCAGGGTCAGTGACAGGAGAGAGCACACCTGCTTCCTGCTGATGCAAAGCACAGATGACTGGGCCAAATCTGAAGCCGTTTTCTCAGAGTGAGACACAGATTATGCATATGCAAATCACCTGGATGCTTCTAAAACTCAGATACACCGGACTCTCCAAAGTCATAATTAGGCAGAGGTAGGAAGTGGGGATCTGCAGGTCAGTAAGTGCCCCGGTTTAACTAGAGGAGAAAATTATGGACGAAAGTTGGACATCGACTAGCCTAAGACTTGAGAAGGAAAGGCGAGTGGACTGAGTGAGTTCTGCCATAAGGGGAGGAAGAGGCTTTGTACCGTGGTGAGTACAAAACCAAAATACAGAGCCAAGACGTACACAAGAGGCATTGGGTACCTGAAGGGGTCAAGAAGAGCAGAGCGGTCATTTCCAAAGCAATGCCCTGGTTGCACAATGGGAGTGTGGGTTACCCACTCCTGAGCATAGTCAGAGGGAGTCCATTGCCGACCATGCACAGTTTCAGAACCCAGAGCCTGTGTGAGAAATAGAAACACCTTGGGGCATGTTCAGCTTGTGCCATGAAATGTTAACTGACAGTAAAGAAAAGGCTACCATGGAGGCACAGTGACAGAGGAGTCTGTCTCTAATGGCACCGTCCTTATTTAGTGGCCAACACCAGATGCTTTATACAATGTGGGTTTGTCATTTTGTAACCATCGACTTTCAGAGTTTGAAGGGATCTACTCACAGCATTTTTGCTGTGGAGAAACAAGGCCAAAATTCAGGTGGTGACTTGGCCAAGGAGCCACATTCTTTATCTAACATGTTCTCGGTGACAGCTCCAAGAATGTTCTACTTAATGATGGGGGAGGCAAATCGGTAAAGGAAAAGCCGAGGGAAAGAGAGATGAGCAAGCAAGGGTGGTATGATGCATTAGTCACCTTCCAGATCCCTCTGCAAATGGAAGACCAACTTCCTCTGGTGATCAGATTGGCCTAGGGTAAATACAAAGTGAAAACACAAGAACTGGACGGCCAAAGCTGTCAAATCTGTTTTGCTCCACATTGAAAGGCGCTTACGTCATGCAACTTGATCTTTTAGAAATAATATATTCAGGCATGGTAGTACAAGCCTCTCATCCCAGCACTCAGGAGGCTGAGGTAAGACTGGGAGTTTGAGGCAAGCCTGAGCCACATCATGAGTGCAAGACTAGCTTAGGATTGCAAGAATTAGCATGCCTTGCAAGAAACATGTATTTTTAAAAAGCATTTAAAAGCTTATATATTTCTGTGACATTTCTAATGCCAATATTTAAAAATCAAAGAAGAAACATTTTAAAATTAAGAAAAAAAAAAGCCCAGAAGACTGTCATATGGGTGCTGCTTAGACACTGAGTCCTGAGTTTGTTGTAAGAAAAGCAACAGATTGAGAAAACGTTTGATGAGCTGTGCCGTTCCTGAAGCGAGGAGGCGTTTACTATTTTGGCTTCAGATTTCCTGTGTCACTCAGCACAACCTTGAACCTGTGATCGGTCTGCCTCTGCCTCCCAAGAGCTGGGATTACAGGTCTGCTCCATCACACCGAATTTGTGTGGTGTTGGGGACAGAATCCAAGGCCTCCTGCTTGCTAGGCCTGAGTTACAAGCCGAGCTACATCTCAGGCCTGGAAGCAGTTACTTTAGTCAAGGAAAATGAGATAAATGAAGACCGCGAGGGAGACTTCTCAGAGCCGTGTTAAGCTGTGGTCTTAATGGCTTTTTCCCGTACGCTTTACACACTGGGAAACAAGAATACCCAAAAACGCATGCAGGTGCGAGGTTACAGTTTTTTGTTTGTTTGTTTGCTTTTGAAGCATGATAGGGCAAGCATGGTACATTGGATATGGCTCACCTAGAGCTGGGCTAATCACCACATCCAAATGAACCAGGGTTCCAGGGCTCTAGAGTGGGGCTCCACCGTGGGTTACTAGCCGATGCTCATAAGCAAGTATTGAGAGATGCTTGAGAGGCAGTGGGTGGTTTCCCTTTTATGTCGACACCCTTGTGTATGCACACGTTCCGTATAATGGCCTGCTCCAGGTGAGTGCGATGAGGAGCAAGGACAACAGCGAGTCCATACTCTTCTGCTGATGAATGTTACCGTAATTTGTATTGTCCTGGTTGTAGCTTGAGGACGGTTACTTCCCATTCCCAGCCATTTCCATTCTCCTTCCAGACGTCTATACCCTAAGTAAAGCAATCCTATGGGTGAGCTATTCCATCCTTAAAACTTTTCCATACATGCATTCTAGAGCTGTAGATATTCTGGAATAACTGGAACTTACTGTCCTATGAAGTCCAGTAAAGCAGATGGGGCCTCAGAAGGGCTGGTTACCTGGGGCAAGCTGCATCATCAGAAACTCAGTCCCCTGCCAGCTGAGATGACCATAGAGCCTCCAGGAAGCCCCCAGTTCATACCCTCTCCAAATGGAAAGTCTCTGCCTTTTGGTGTCTTACTCTGCCTCTGAGTCACAGCCCCAGCCCCCTGGCGGGTCCTGCTTGGGTCATGTGATCACCAACAGATGAAGTGTTGGAGAGGTGGACCTGTGCGGTTGTGCTACTGTTGGACTTTGAAGCCCATCACTAGAGAGCAAAGAGCCAGCGATCTACAGATGTGTTGCCTTGTCAACCTCTGGGAGTAGCTGTCACAGAAAGCACAGATGCCCAGTTGAAGCTTTCTGTGCTGCTGACATTAAAATACGGCTTTTGATTTGTGCTCTTGAGAGTCGAGAATTAATGTTTGATCTTCCCAATTCTCTGTGGCGAGTCTGCTTTGGGCTAACTCACGTTCTGTTACGAGTCTGTTTGATGATGTGGGTAAACTCTTTAACTCCTCTGACCCAGAATTCCCTCATCTGCAAAACAGATGCCAGCACGCTCAGCCCTTCGCATTTCTTTGAAACTTAATGGAGAAAGTGCTAGCAATTTCATTTATCCTGTTAGTTGATCTGGAGTAGGCATTCTGTCATCACTGTTGTAGAAAAAGATCCTACGCAGGAGACCAGCTGACATCATCCAACTGCTGTGTTAGCAGTGGAAGTCCCCACGATCCTTGCCTGTGTTGTGTCTACCAAAAAGATGCCATGTCTCTGTGGTTGTCTGCTTCCATGGTGCTGGGAATCAAATGTAGAGCCACTCACAAGCTAGGCAAGTGTTCTGCTAGGGAGTCACAGCCTCAACCCGCCCCCATCCTCTCGTCTAGACATTCGTCTCTTCCCCATCACCCCACACCCACACTACTCCATTTTCTGCTGATATCCCAGTACCACAAATCGGGCAGATTATAAAGAGCAGGGATTGCAGGTCTCCATTCTACCCCAAGGTTGATTGACAGAGAACTAGGGTGGTGCAGACCATTAGCTGGCAAGAGACAGGGAGGTGTGCCTGTGTCTTTCGTTTTCTCTTCCCCCTCACAGGTCTAGCAGCGTCCCACCATGGGGGCTCTACCCTGATGATCTTATGGGATCCCGAGTTCCTTTTCAAGATTCTTTCACTAAGGACCACAGTTAGATTGAGGCCTTCCCGTCTTTCCCTTCACAATGAGCAGCAATGATTGCTGTGGTTCCTTCAATATTCACTGCAGGCACAAGTCCAGCCTTGAATGGAAGCAGAGTCTTTTAGGGCAATGGTCCCTCTGTAATCCTATATATCATCGGAGATTATGCCTGTGACCCCAGTAATTAGGAGTTTAAAAATCAAGGCTTTGTCGGAAAACAACAAAAAGAGGACTGTTTCCTATTGTATTTTTAAAGTTGTAAAACTGGCCTGTGAAATGGCCAAGCCTGATGAATTAAGTTCTACCCTTTGAGCCCACTTGCCAGTGGGAGGGAAGTGAATCCTGCAAATTGCCCTCTGACCTCCATATGAGTGCTGTGGCATGAATATATTCTCATCACAGAAATAGAAATTAAAAACTGTATAGAATAAAGAAGGATCTAGAAGTTTTAATACTCATTTCTCTAGATGTGGACATAGATTCATAATATAAAGACATACTGATGATGACAAGTGTTCATATAGTTTGCATATATCTATTGAAAATAGGTATATATATACACACACACACATTATATATGTATACATATAGATTCACATCTCCACTCCCGTTTTTGGAGATAAGATCTTACTGTATATAGCCTAGGTTGGTCTCTAACTCAAGATCATCCTGTCTCAGCCTTCTGAGGTACTGGGACTACATGTTTGAGCCCCATGACAGACATTTATTCTTTTTTCATTATGGGTTATATTACAAGGACTGGAGAAATGGCCCAGTGATTCAGAGCAACTGTGGCTCTTCCAGAGGACCTGGGCTCAATTCCTAGCATCCACATGGTAGCTCACAACCATCCATCACTCCCATTCCAGGGGATCTGACAGCCTCTTCTGACCTCTGCATGCACCAGGCACTTATATGGTACACATACATCCATGAAGGCAAAACATTCATATACATATAATAAACCTAATCAGAAGATTTTAAAAAGGTTATATTATACATACTTTTCAATTTATCAAATAGTCTTAAAACATTTGTATTTAAAGACTGTCAAGGTTCTCTTTGTACACTGATGGTGGGAATGGTGCAGATACTATAGAAATCCACAGAGATTCTTCAGAAAACTAAAACTAGCATGTGATTCAACTGTACTTACTACTCTTGGGTCTGTATCTGAAAGATTCTGATTTAATACACCAGAGACACTTGCACACCCATGTCCATTGCTCTAGTGTTCACAACAGCCAGGAAACGGAACCAGCTTAGCAGTTCATCAACAGATGAATGGTAGAGAAAAAGTGATACATATGTAAAATTTTATTCAGTTATGAATGAAAATGAAATAAGGACATCTACAGGCAAATGCATGCAACAGGAAATCATTGTTAAGTAAAATAAGTCAGACCCAGAAAATATGACATTTTTTTTATATGTGGAATGTAGGTTTAAATCTCTCTTTCTCTGTGTGTGTGTGTTTTGTGTGTAGGTTGTAAAAGTAAAAAAAAAAAAAAGCTACCATGACTACCATGAGAGGGGCAAACAGCATCTTGAAGAAGAGAAGTGTAAGAATGTAGAATGTAGTTGGCTGGGCATGGTGGTGCACACCTTTGATCCCAGTACTTGGGAGGCAGAGGCAGGTGGAGCTCTGTGAGTTGGAGGCCAGCCTGGTCTACTTGTCAAGTTCCATGCCAGTCAAGGCTGCATAGTGAGATTCTGTCTCAGAATAAAAGGAATTGACATGAAAGGACTGTCATCTAGGGACAGACGGGGGCTTGGAGAATGACCGTGGAGGAAGGGGATGAAGTGAGCGAGCTATATATGTCTGAAAATGCCACACTGGAGCTTCTCTTTCCATGGCACACCAACTTTAAATATTAAAATAAGTCAGGGCATTTTATTTATTTGCACATCTTCTTACTCACTGGGCTTGTTCTCCAAATGTTTCCTGCTGAAATAATGTGACTACTACATTATTTAAAATGTTATTTCTTCTATTAGTATTTCAAAGGTCAAGACAGTGAACTGTGAGCCTCTCGACTATACAATTTTACAGTCTTAGCATATGCTCCCCATATCCACCCTTTGTTGACAAACAAGTTTCTGTGACCCCGGAAGTTCCCTTGAGTCCCTTCCCTTCCCAGCAAACCTCCACAACTTGACCGGTATTGTTGTGAATCTAGCTGAGTCAGGTCACTCAGTCATGTTGAATGGGTTTCTAGATTCATCTCCGTTGTTTGCTGATCTGCTCCCCGTTGCTGAGTCACCTTCCATTTTAGGACCAGACTCCAGTTGTGCCTCCGTGACCTGTTAATGGCTGTTTGGACTGTCTCCAGCTTGGAGCTATTATGAACTAGGCTGCTATTAATACTAATTTTGAGTATTTCTGTAGAAATGTTCACTTCTCTTGGGTATCTGAAAGTAGACTTTCTTAGCCACAAGGAAGGTGCGTATTGATCTTTTCTGAGAAACCGCTAGGTCTTTTTTGTCTGTCCCTTAAGTGGTTATACCAATTTACACCCCCACTAGCAATATAGAAGTTTGGGTAGCTCAGCATCCTCCACAGTATTTGGAATTAGTTTTTGATTTGGACATGCTGACCATGGCAAAATAGATTACTATTTTAATTTCCACATTCCCGGTGACTACTGACAACTGTCACCTTTCAGGTGACTATGTGCATTTTGCTTATCTTCTTTGATAAGTGCCTGTTTAGGTATTTTGACCAGTTTTGAAAAACTTGATTTGTGGGAATGATTTACACATAGAAAGTCCTTTGATTTAAGTGTTGTGGAGAAGTCTCTTCCCAGTTCATGGCCTGCCTCTTCTCCATCTTTTGCTGAGTAGAAGCTTGTTTCTAATGCTAATGATAACGTTTACTTTTATGGCTAGCACTTTTCATGTCCTTGCATGACATCTTTCCCCCATTTTTTCTTGAAGATTGAAATACTTTTTTTTTTAGTATTTATGATTCATTTTAAGTGTTGTGCATGAATAAAAGGCTACACCTCCCCTCCCCATTCTGGGCACTAAGCTGCCACAAGATTGTCTATTGAGAAGATTGTCTCCACTCTACTGAGTTGCTTTTTAGTGTCTTTACCAAAATTCCTTTACCATATGGCTCTGGATCTATTTCTAGACTCTCTGTTCTGTTTCAACGAGCTAGTTCTCTATCTATTGCTGACACTCTAAGGTCTCCTTGCTTTTACCATGTTCTCTGGGAGTCTGCATGCCATGTAGTCAGCATATTAAGTGTGGGGAACTCACACATCTTTTATTAAGTTTTCTGTACACCTGACAGTGTGCTTTCCAGTAATATTTTATTAAAATTAAATGAGCTCGTTTCTAGTTCTGCTAGATTGTATTTCCCCAAATGGCTGCAGCGATGTTTCCACCTCCCATGCACTTCCAGAATCTTGTCGCTCTGTTTCTTGCCTGCTTGTGCCGACTGGGCCTTTGTGACTGTCTGGACAACCAGGACGGGGCAGAAGTGGCGCACCCTGCGTTCCCAGGCCAGGTTAGGACAGGTGGCCCTGTGTCTTGAACTATCTACTCTTGGAATCCGATCACCTGGTTTCAACAAGCCCAGGAGCAGAGGTCCCAGCAGCAGGCCAGTAGCAGATGCCAGACATGAACGTGAATGGATGAATAGAATAATTGGTGGGAGGAGCTCCCTTGATGACTGTCCTGTTTTCACTGGGAAGACAGGGAGCCGCAGCCTACTATGTCTTTATTCTGTGCACAGTTTTGGGGTGCAGCTATCTTTCAGAAAGGAAAGGAACTCTTTAAAAATGAGAATTCAGATAGAATTTAGGCCATCATAATGTAGCCATGGAATCTTTAGTAAGAATCTGTCGAAAAATGAGATTTACCTGACGTGATCTCCCTTCAAAGACCGTTTACCCAATACTGGCAGAGCTGAGTGTTAGCTTGTTGGTCTGTAAATAACAAGCAAGAAGAGAAAGTATACAAGGAAGGAAGGAGTTAGTCTGTGGGATATTCTGATTGACATTTTCTTTCAATGTGTTGTATGCATGCCCCTTTCTTTTTTATATATTGCTTATGTATAATAGTCACACGCACTTGAAAAGAAACTGTTCTAGGGCTGGTAGCTTAGTCAATTTCAGTGATGCTGGCTCTCCCCAGGCATCATTCCTCCCCTGACAGGCTGCTCTGTTCTTGACTTGGGAAAACCTGCAGCCATGGCCAATGAATTGAAGCAATGACCTTGAAGGTAATGTCATACTGCTTCCAAAAAGTGGATGAAACACACCTCCAGGACTGTCCTATTGCTCTGGATTTTGTGCCTGCTTTTCTTTCCCCTTGCTGTTGGGTCTTCTATACGTCTAGCCCAGACTGGGCCAGGACAAAAAGGTTTCTGTTCAAAGCCAGCACTGGTTGTGTGCGATTCATATAACCATAGGATTCTATGCTTAGGAAATGATGGAATACCGCTCGTTGCTTTGTTTTCTCCTGAGTGCCTATGATTCCTTTTAGTACCTGGATGATGGGACTGAGGTCTGGATGCTGGGGCTGGGGCCAGTCTAATCTTTTCAGCTTTGTAAAAGGCAGTGAGGCGAATTTACCGTGGAGATAAGTGCAACTCCCCTCTATGGCTCTTGGTGTGTGGCAAATGAGCTAGCTGCCTTAATGCTCCTTCTACATGCATGAGGGCTCACACCTGTAACCTCCACACTTGGGAGGCTGGGGCAGGAGGATTAGCACCAGTTCCAATCATCCTGGGCTACACAGCCAGCCAGGGCTCCAGCACGGTAAGACTCTTATTCTTCTATATCACCGCCCATCACACTTCTCCAGAGCATTTGGCCAGTTTGGTTACTGGAAGATACCTAAGGAGGCAGGAGCAATAAACTCGTTTTATGCTCTGATTCTGTGAAATCAAAGGACAATCAAAAATAACCATTGCCTATTTTGTTATTGCTCTCATCTAGTTCTCCTCAATTTTTTTTCCTTGTTTGGGGCATGATAATAACAAATAAGTTTTCCTTCAAGCCCCTTTCAATATTTTGCTTATTCCTCAGGGCATTATCACAGAAAGTGTATGGAGTGGTCCATTTTTATATCTGCAGTGCCATGGTCAACCTAAGCTATGAAAGTACCCTTCCTTGGTCTGGGAGATTCACTGAGAAGTTCTGCTACCCCGACCCTCAGCTCAGCACTTGAGACATTTCCCTCTTGCGACCTTCCTGCTAAAGATTCCTTTCTTCTCAGAACCGTGTTTCCTCTGAGGACCAGAGCTGAGCTTTTTTTGTAGGAGGCACGGGGGTCTCCGTGTTCACAGATAAGCCCTTGGGGAACCTGGAATGTTAAGCACACAGGGCTGTGTCTTCAAGGGATGGAAAGTAAGGCCTTTCCTTGCCCAGAAGGCTGAACGGCTTCTCCAGCCTGGTGATCTTTTGCCCCATCTCTGTGGCAAGGAGCTCCTCCAGGACCAGACCCTGACCACAGACTTGTTTTTCTCAGTGGATCTATAGAACCCATCTGTATGGACTTTACAGAAAATTTTGATGTATTTTGAAAATTTTGATCTGTATTTAGCTGCCTTTGTTTCTTAAGGAGATTTGTGTGTGTTTTGCTGTGCACGTGGGACTGAGTTAACACCAGAATAGTTTTCACCAAATTGTGCTGCGCTAAATATGCCTAAAATAAACCCCTCGCCCGCCGTCAGACTCGGGAAGTTTGAACCCACACGGGCTACAGAGTCGTGTTGAGCCAACTGCCTTCCTACCTCCTAAGGCTCATCTCTCTGCAGCCCCCTAAGGTCTCAGAGACTCCCCTATTTTTATGCAAAAGGAAAGGCAAAGGTCACTTCTGCAAGCGCAGGAGCACAATCAGGTTGGCTGGCTTGTTTTTTGCTTTTTTAGTCTAAGGTCAGGATTTCATCAGACACAGTAAAGATTTAGTTGGTTTCTTCCTCACTACCCCCATGGAACTGCGCTCAGAGGGATTCAGCTTAAACATTAAGAGAAGGGAGAAATCAAACAAAAGCAGGTCGAATGACCTTGGGCCAGTCACCCCTTACCTCTCAATGGATTTGTTTGCAAGTAGAAGGTGCAGTGCGTGTATCGTGGGCGTGGATGTGAGTGGTGGGTGCCCCTTATAGCGTTCTGAAGGACTGACGATTGTGACAAGCCGTGGAGGTCAGGGGCTGCAGACCCAGCACTTCTTTGAGTTTCAGGTCCCAGCTTGGATCTTCCTGTTCTGCGCAAAGGACCCAGGAGGACCCCATCGGACTGGATGCAAAAGAAAAGAAGCTGCTAACGAAAAAGGGAAGAGAGTAGGAGGACCCACGGCTGCACGGCACAAGTGACAGGCAGGGGAGATAAGGTAGCCGACTTCCTGAGGCCCAGAGCCGCCCAGGTGCGCCCATCCCCTCCCGGAGCCCGCACCCAGCCCCAGCCCCGTAACCCTGCCCGCTCCTCCCGCGCCACCTGCCAGGACTCCGACTGGCGGCGCAGCCTCCTGCGGGCCCCCGCCCCCGCGTTGCCGGGCCAGCGAGGCCGCCGCGGCGTTCGGGGCGCCGCCGCATTGGC
This sequence comes from Alexandromys fortis, assembly GCF_014885135.2. Taxonomy (NCBI): domain Eukaryota; kingdom Metazoa; phylum Chordata; class Mammalia; order Rodentia; family Cricetidae; genus Alexandromys; species Alexandromys fortis. The sequence goes on from NW_026067956.1 coordinate 6,088,897, forward strand.
CGCTGCGGTGCGGGAGGCGCGGTCGGCGCAGCCTCGGGGCTGCGGGCACAGACTGGAGCGTCCCGCGGCGCTCGCTCTGCCCTAGGTCGGCTCGCCCATGGCCCTGGCTCTGTGGCCCTGGCGCCCAGCCCCGCACGCAGTCTCCATCGCCCGCCTCTGGTTGTCCAGTCCGCCAGCCGCGCGCGATGCTGAACGGTACGGGCCTGGACCAGGCGTTTAAGATGTCGTTGCCGCGGAGGGCAAGGATCGGCGCGTCCGTGGGTGAGCGGGGAGGGTGGGCCACTGGGGCGGGGGTGGCGCACGCGGCTGGGAGACTCTGCTCCGCCCTTCGTCCTGTCCCCTCCCCTGGGCGCCTGGGGCTGCGGGACTCCGGACGCCACGCCCTACTGCCCCCTGGCTGGACGTCCTTGCACCCACCTGGCACTAAGCCTCCTACGGGGGCGAGGGAGCGGCAAGTGTGAGAAGTCTCAGGCTCCTGACGTCGTTGTGTATGCATGTGTGCGTGTGCATGTGTCCGTGTGTGTGTGTGTGTGTGTGTGTCCGTGTGTGTCCGTGTGTGTGTGTGTGTGTGTGTGTGTACAGGCTAGCGCGCGCGTCAGGTCCGTGCGCACTTACGCGGTGATGCGGATGCCGGAAAAGACCAAAGCAGCAGTTTTCTGCCCTGTACCCAGTCCTGGTGGGCACAGTTTGGTCACTGGGAGGACTTGTTGCCTCCCAGGCTGTCTGCTACAGAGACTTAAGGGAAGGAGAAGGTCACTGAGAGTGTTTTCACCACCTGGGGCCCAAGTGTTCAGGCTTACACTAAGGACCGAGAGGCTTAGGCTTACATTACACGGGAAAGCTGCAGGAAGCTGCGGAGACTTGATGCACTCATAAACACCCGCTGGCAGTGGCCTGGGTGCGATTGGAAATACAGCTTCTCCAACTAGTCACTTTAGATGTTTTTGTTGTATAATACTCTTAGACCAGGCACATCCAACGCTCTGTGGCTATAGCACTTGATAGGTGACCTAGATGCTTATGTGTTGCAGAACTGAAGGGGGAACCTCCAAAATAATGCCCTGTCTTGCATTTCAGGCCTCCTTGAAAGGAGTCTGGGTAGATCTCTGATGCAGAGGGTTCAAGGTTTAGGTTTGGAGTTGAGGCTTGTGTGTTTTGAGATAACAGGCATATAAAAATAAATGACCTTTCCATTTCCACTGTTGAGCAATGTGAGGGAGAAGAAACTCATTTTAGCTAGTGTTTGCTCAAGTTGGGCAGTATCAGGACACCGGCACATTCCTTTCCTGAAAAGGTCACTAGGCAACACACCGAGACTACGGAGGTAGGGAGTCCCAGAGGCATCAGGGAGTAGTGTCAGAGGGACAGCCTAGGTGCCAGCAGAGGGAAGGAAGTGTGTGCTTTTCAAAGCAGTGCCACGGATGCAAGGCTTTGTGTGCAGAAAGAAGCATCCCTGGATGGGAAGGGTACAGAACTTCTTCTTTGGGGAAAAAGGGAGAATGTAAGATTTAGTTTTGATCATGTCCCGTCAGAGATAAGATGCCCACTGGTGAACAGAGTGGGGATGGATTGGCTTATGAGCCTGCGTTCACAGTCAGAGATCTAAGTTTCAGAGTGCTCCCCAGGATGCCTCAGTGGGTACCTCCCTGCAGGTATGCGGGGCCTCCTCCCAGAAGAGCCCCTCTTTAATATTCTGCATCTTTTTAAGCTTAGGGTCTTGATTTCTGCACAGGGGCACACCATCTCATTGTTCACTGGGTCCCCCCCCAAATTATGTAACTAATACCAGAGGATTCTGAAGGTGTCCTAAGCATTCCAGTATTTTCAAATTTGGAGGGTCTTAGGGGCAACAGAAAGGGACTGGAATAGGATGTACCGGATCCCAGCAAGTCGGGAAAGCCGCCAAGAACTCCAGAAAGAATCTGGGCATTGATGCTTGGCTTCATCTGTGGAGGTCACTGATGCCCTTGGAAGAGCTGCTATTGTATAACTGTGGGGCAAAATAGCTATTAGAGGGGGTGCAAGAGAGGAAGACAGGACTTGAAAACAGACTGTCTATGACACTCTTTAGGGAAAATTTTGCAGAAAACGGAGGGAAAAGCAAACGGAGTGAGCTGTAGAAAGTAAATTCCGGGGAGGACGCTTTGCAGACTGACTGCCTGGTCCAGCTGTGCAATAGTATGAACCCTCAGTCAAGAGCTTCTCAGTGGTCTGCGGTGTGAGCAACAGTAAGGAGCAGGGTTCAGAACTCAGCAGTTTTAGAGAGAAAGGGCTAGGAGTTTCTGAAGGTGGAGGGCTTTGGGACCTTGTTGATGACAGGTGTGGGATGCAGAAGAGAAAATGTGTGGCTTTACAAGACGGGTCTATGTAGAGCACATATATCATGGATGGGCAAGAGGGAGGCTGGGGTGGAAACCAGGGCAAAGGCCCTGACAATTGCCTACTCCCGTAAAGTAGAAGGGACATGTGACTTTCGAAGAAGCCTGCTGCTTCTCATTTAGTGCAAACTAGCAAAGGCGCTCTGAGGTTCATAGCTCCTTCAAGATCAGGGGCCACCCAGTCGACTGTTTACTAAAGCACTTCCGGAATCATTACTTCTGGTGACTGTACCTTGGACTCCCATCTTACTCTGGGTGCTCTGGCATACCTTTGTCTGCTCCTTTCTGCAGCCATCTGTCATTCACCAAATGATGGGGATCCAAAGACCAGCTGACTTTGGTTGGCTGTAACAAGAGTTCCTGGATATGTATTGACCACCTTCCATGTGCCAGACACTTCCAGGCTCCGGTGATGGATCCCTGGACAGGATAGGTGCTCTCTGGACGGAGCCCAAGGTCTAGGGAAGAGTCCAAAGCATACTGTCAGAGCTCTCAATTGTACCCAGCCTTGAGTCCACGTGCACAGGCAATGCACACAGTTGAACAGGGAAGTGAAGCACACATGTGCGTATAGGTGTGTGGGCAGTGACATGGGGGAGGAGGACAGAAGGGAAGGGAGAGCTGTGTTCTGGGGACGACAGCATTCGTGTTCTCCAGGGTAGAAGCTTCTTTCCTCTTGCTGAGTTTCTGAATTCGGCTTCATGAAAGATTGGCAATAAAGAGCAGGCAGACAGCAAGCCCAGGGCCTGTGCCTTTAATTAGATTAAATACAGGACCTGGATGGCTTCAAGTCCTACTGAGGATGCCCTTGGAGGTCTGTTCCAACTTCTTTACCCAAATCCTTTCATCTCCCCTGGCCTCTTCGGGTCAGTAAAGTATTTTGTTTGTTTGTTTGAGTGGACTCCTGTGTGGGCCTAGTTTTCTTGCATCTCCTGTAAGTGCCTGCGCCAAGTTTTAAAGGAAGGGGGTGGGGACAACAGAAGATGCCAGAAGCTGTGGTATAGAATCTAAGAGCTGGTAGATGGCACAGAAGTGCTTTAATCCCTTCCACTTTACAGCAAACTATTTCAGAGCAGCTGGTTCATTTCTAGCAGAACCAACTAATTTCCAAGGCCCATTGGTGCGGTTCAGGATCAGTTCCAGTCTAAACAGGGCATGCTCATTCTTCACAGTTTCCTCTGCTCTGGTAGGAAATAAGGCAGACACGGGTCTCATATCCCTCGCTTCTGTGGTCTGCACTACCCAGTGGGCACTCTACACACAGATTTAAACCATCTCTGTCCTAGATACTTTTGTACTTGACCTGAGGGTCTAGATTATATTTGGAAGTTCTTGGAGACAGTGTCTGTTGGGCGTAGATACCAGACTAGGTTTAGAGAGAAATAGGTTCAAACTTTGAAATTGTCTTCTGCTTCCTATGGGCCATTTCTTTACTTACATTATAGAATGAGGATGTGAAGAAAGAGTCCCCCCCCCAGAGCTCGTGTGTATGTGTGTGTGTGTGTGACTTGCATAGCTCAGCAGTGCACATATTAATTACTGGATGCACGATCAAGTAAGACAGTCGCTAGTTCTTAGGTTGCCCATCACAACCTGACATGGTCTTCTCTACCTAGACCCCTATTTCAAGTGATACAGAAGCAGGGACATCTTTAGCTATAAGATTTCCCCCTCTAAATCTAATGATGGCTTACCCAGGATGTGGCTGCATAGAGGTATTTCTAGGTTTGCATGACGCAGAAATCCATACTCACCAACTACCCAGATCCTACCCTGTCCGTTCTCTAGTGTCTGACAGTTGTCACCTTCCCTACACTGTCCTGTCTTATGCCTGCAGGTGCCCACTATGCCCTTAATTTGATGACTTTAGTTGTTTAATAATTAATTCACCTTTACAATGGCTGCTTTATCTTAAATCCTCATCTGATGGAGGTGCCAGCTAGACAGATGGATTACATTAAAGTTACTCTCTTAGAACCTTTGGATGGTTTATGAGAGGATGTTCAGACAGTGCCTCTGAAGCCCCTTATCCCTGGGGCTTTTCACATTTGCTAAATATAACCCCCGGTCAATCGCACACCGAGACAAGATGTTATTTACATCCTATTAGGCCAGTGAAAGTGCCCAGGGCAAATGTTAACAACCACTAAGAAAGGCTAAAAATAAAAGTGAGCTCACACTCACGCCCTGGCAGCTTCTCCATATCATTGTCAAGGGCAGACACAATGCCTAACCTGCCGTGTGGCGCTGAACACCACGGAGATGGGGACAGTTATGTCCGTGTGTCTCCCAGGCTGTGCCCTTAGGGGTGTCTGTGAGAGTACAGCCAGGTCTGGCACGTCCCCTTGTTCCAGGGGCTTTGAAAGGGTGAGGCATGTAGATTGCCTGAGCCCAGTTTGGGACAATGTGGGCAATTCACTGAGAACTTGTTTCAACAACAAAAATATAATAAAAGAAATATACACATAGGGTATTGTCCATTCACAGCAGTCGGTGGAGGGCTCAGTATGCCGGCCTGCTTCCTTACTCCTGTGTGTGCCCTGTGTCTGTGCTCCTTGCACTGAAGGAGTATCTCTCACCTGCTAGTGAAAGAAAAATGGGTATGTCGTAGCGTCTCCTAAAACTGTGGCCTCATCTTCGCTCCTTTTGATTCAAAGATTTCCGCGTTGAGAACGTAGTTCCCTGCATTTGAGTTATTGTGTTGGGCAATGAGCACGCGTTCATTTCGGACATTCTCCAGGAGCATCTGAGCACAGCTTCATCGTCAGAGACACCACGTCAGCCAGAGGCAGAGGGTTCCCAGGATTGCTGTAGATGTTTCAAGCACATCACTGAGACTGGTTGTGCAGAAAACTGGGGCAGCAAAGGATTCCTCGGCGTGAGCACTTTTGCCGTGCAGAATCTCACTGCAGATGCCACGTTTAGAGACAGTCGCTGGTGTCAGGTCCTGGCATCTTAAAGGCAAGGAGCTGTTCGTTCTTATTCAGAGGGCACGGCCGTGGCTGGTCCGCGGTTATCCAGTTAGTGAGGGATTAGGCCTCTTGCAAGCCGTTTTCAGGTCAGCTCCATAACCCGTTATCCCCATATAAGACTCTTGTCCATTTCCTTTTTACGTTTTTCATCCTAATGCCCCGAGCATGCATATCTTGATTTCAGAACTCTGGAGTTTTTGCCTTTAAACTCCACACTAGTGGTCACTGTCTCTGTGACAAACAAGTTAAGTGACAGTCCTTTCTTTAGAGTGCCGGGGAACCTGCCCAGCAGCTAGGTTTTAGTCCAGCAGTTGGCTTAGGGTTTACTACAGGGTCATTGGTGTCATGCCTCAGCCTGTATGCTGCTGCCCCAGATGACCATGCTGTTCTTTTCTGCTGGAACACAACCTAAGTTTACGCAGCTTGAGTCCATCTTCCTTGTTACTCTTTCTAGATGTTTGGAAATGGATTTTTTTTCAACTCTATTATTTATTCCGTGGTCTCATTTTCTGGTGGTAGGGTTTGGGCAGAGTTTTGTTTTTGTTTTTAAAGGGAATACAGAAATGTGGGCAGGTAAGTGGGTGGGATCTCCCAGTGAGAATCAGCCAGGCTGGATACAAACACGGGACATGAGTGGAGACTGTAAATGAAGTCTAAAGTTTGGTCGTGGCTTGGCAAACGCAGAATGGCAAACATTAAATGTTTGCTTTATCATTCTTTAACTTTATGGTTGTTTGCTTTAGTGGTGGAACTAGTGGGGTGAGCGGGGGAGGGGAGAAGCTTTTCCTCCTCGTGGGAAGTGGTTGTGTTGTTCCGTTCGTCCGCCTGACAAAACCGAAATGTTTATGGAAGAGGGAACTTCAATTAAAAAATTGTCTCCATCAGTTTGGCCTGTAAACATATCTGTGAGATAGTTTCTTGTTTAATGATTAATGTGGGAGAGCCCAGGCCATTCTAGGCAGTGCCCTCCCCGGGCAGATGGTCCTGGGCTGTATAAGAAATAAGCTGAGGAGCTGGAGCCATGACTCAGCAGTTAAGAGCACTGTCTGCTCTTCTAGAGGTTTGATTTCCAGGACCCACATGGCAGCTAACAACAGTCTATAACCCCAGTTCTGATGACCTCCTCTGGCCTCTAGGCACTGCATGTACGTAGTGCACAGGCATATATGCAGGCAAATACACATATACACAAAGATTAATTACAAAATGAAAGAGAGAAAGGAAGAAAGAAGAAAAGGGAGAGAAAAAGAAAGAGAAAGAAGAAAGAAAAGATCTGAGCAAGTCATGGAGAATGATCCAGTAAGCAGCTTTCCTCTATTTTTCCTGCCTCTGCTCCTGTTTAAATTCCTACCCCGACTTCCCTCTAGAATGGATTGTAATTAGGACGCATAAATCAGATAATCCTTCTATCCCTAAGTTACTGTTGGTCAGTTTTCATAATAGAGAAGCAAGCTGGACATGATGTTTGCACCTCACTTGTCTGATAACGTCTTAGATTTTTTAAATGTGTATGTGGAGGCATCTGTCTGTGTGTGTGTGTGTGTGCGCGCGCGCGCGCGCGCGCGCAGGCGCGCGTGTGCTCCTGTACTTGCCAGGGCACACTATGAAAGTTGCACAAATTGCGGGCGTGGGTTCTCTCCCACCATGCGGGTGAGACTGAATATAGGTCATCAGACTGGTCAGCTAACACCTTCACCTGGTGGGCCATCTCACTGGCCTTATGCCTCACGTGTTTTATATTGTCTTTGAGAAAGTCCATGATGTCATGGGTATGGTAAACAATGCTTTGCAGACCGCTGTCAACAGATGGTCAAAGAGGAAGGTGAATTTGTAGATGTCAGCCAGCCAGAATGGGGGCACGAGCTCTGTGGGACTGACTGATGGTGAGTCAGAACAAAGCTGTACTGTAATGTAAAAATACACACCGAATTTACAGGACTTATTATGGAAAGGAAATTTGTGGGGCATGGTGGCCCACATGGTTAATCCCAGCACTCAGGAAGCAGAAGCAGATGGGTCTCTGTGAGCTCCATCCAGCCTAATCTACACAGCAAATGTCAGGCCCAGCCAAGGCTACACAGAGAGTACACACACACACACACACACACACACATTCAATGTATATATCATATGTATATATATGAAAGTTATTCATCATCCATATATTCAGTTATACATTAGTGATAATGCTTTCTGTTTACTACATGGTGAAAAACTATCTAGCGTATATCAGATTAAAAATGTACTAGTTAATTGTTTATGTAATTTTAATTTTTTTTTTGAGACAGAGTCTTACTGTATAGCCCTGACTGGCCTAGAACTTATTTTGTAGGCTAGGCTGGCCTTGAACTCACAGAGAGCCACCTACATCTGGCTCTCAAACGCTGAGTTTAAAGGCAAGCACTACCATACCCAGCTTTTAATTTTACTTTTATTTTGTATGCCTACTAGAAATTAAAATAATTAGTATACAAGGTATTAGGTTTCATTGTGGCATTTTAAATCTAGTGTTAAAAAATTTAAAGGATGTTCATAGCTTGTGTCGTATTTCTGTTGGACAACACCTTTACAGATCAGGTTCAAGTTTTATTTTATTCTCTGACAGTTTTATCCACGTCACATTGATCATACTCACTCCATGTCCACTCCAATTCTCCCTCATCCTCTCATTTTCGCTCTGAATATCCCAACATGTCCTTTTCTACCTTCATGCTCCTCGCTTTTGTAACTGAGCCCAGTTAGTGCTGCTTGATAGAATGTTTATTGGTCTTGTTGTCTTGATACAGTACAGGCCTTGTGCAGGTGACCATAGCTGCAAAGGAGGCCTTGTGCAGGTGACTACAGCTGCAAGGGATTCATGAGTCATGTCTGGTTCAAACATTTCTGCTCTGTTGTACTTGAAATTGTGTACTTCCTAATGTAAAATGATCCAAGTAGGAAACCGAGACTGTGGGAGGGTGGGTTCCAGATGCTTGCCTAGGGTTTTCAGCTTCTTCCCAGGGACACCAGAGCCCACGTCTTAGATTCATGCAGAATTCCTTCCAGGCCTATATTGTCTTCTTACCTTGTATGAAATCTCCTTTGGGAACAATCTATTTTAATTTTGAAAATAAACTAGGTCATACTACTGTGAAATTCTATTCTATTTCTTTGAACCCAGTCTCTGACGAAATCAAACTGCTTCAGTCTTTGACTGTTGTCTGATAATTTTAGCCAAGGTTTGTAGAGATTGTTGGATATGATGCTCTATGAATTCATGGGATAAAGGACTCATGACCTCATGTGGCACCTTGTAGAGAGAACAGCCTCACATCCTCACTGTCCAGTCCCAGTCCCCTTCACAAGACCAGTGGCTGTCTCAGATGGCATTTCTTTTCTAGGTATTAATTAGTGTTGAGCTGGGCTTGTTTTAGAGAAACAGGTGTTACCCCACCCACCCTCCCTCCATGTACTTCTTCTCTTTACTGTGTTACCTTCTCACCTAAGTGTAACAGAAAAGCTCAGGAAGTAAACGCCAAAGGGGGAAAACCCCTGAGTAGATTTGCTATAGTCTGGATATGGTTTGAGTCTGTCCCCAGAGGCTCTTGTGTCAGAAGCCTGGTTTTCAGTGTGGTGATGCGGTGACTTGGGGGCTTAGCATCTTTAAGTCAGTGAGAATGTGTCCTCAGAGGAGACTGAAGTCATTCTTGTGCGACCTCTAGTTAGTTCTCCCAGAAGGTTGCCATAAAGGATCAACCTGGACACTCAGCGGCTTCTCTTGCTTCTTCTCATACCATGTGACTCTCCTCCGCACGTGTGTGCCTGCCAGTGCAATACTAGCCATCACGAGGTCCTCGGTAGATCTTAGTTGAGGCCCGGACCCTTCAGAACTGTGAGTTAAACAAACCTCTTTTCTTTTTTTCTTTCTTTTTTTTTTTTTTTTTTTTTTTGGTTTTTTGAGACAGGGTTTCTCTGTGGTTTTGGAGCCTGTCCTGGAACTAGCTCTTGTAGGCCAGGCTGGTCTCGAACTCACAGAGANCAGGGTTTCTCTGTGGTTTTGGAGCCTGTCCTGGAACTAGCTCTTGTAGGCCAGGCTGGTCTCGAACTCACAGAGATCCGCCTGCCTCTGCCTCCCGAGTGCTGGGATTAAAGGCGTGCGCCACCACCGCCCGGCCACAAACCTCTTTTCAAATTAAAGTTGTTTACCTTCCAGTGTTTCAGTAGAGCAGCAGAAAATGGAGCAAGACTGTGTGGAAGCACACTGGGGCTCTCAGCATCCCTAAGTCTTGTGGAGGAGAAGACAAAGGTAGGTTTTATTACAAGGGATAATGCTGAAATGCTTTAATTGTTCAGGATTCTGAGAGTTTAGGGATTACATTTAAATCACACATTCTTAAGTTTTTCTTAAGCTGTCATAGTAAACAGTGGCGGTGGCCAGGCAGCAAACACCGTGTGATTATGTGTAGCTAACATTGCCTGGGTAGTGTACGGTTAGTGTGCATGCTCTTTGGATCTACGAGTCCCATATATGATGAACGGCTGACTGTAGTGTTTAGTAGCTTTCAACAGGGAGTCTTAGACCACACACATGGGGAATAGAGTGAGGCTGAGGGCCACAGGGAAGGGGAGCCATTCTATAGTTATAAGTCTCTCATCTAGACTTTTTAAGCATGAGGAATATGCAGGGCAATGCCAGTCGTGATAAACTGAGGGTGTGTGATGACATCACAGTGTCGCATTGTGGTGTCGGCACCACGATGTCAGCATGGTAGTGGCTGTATGAGGACACACTTGTAGTTTTAAGCGGAGACAATGTTGTGGCATGTCTCCCCACAACAGTAGCATACAGAATTGCTCTCCTGCCCTAAAGATCTCTGTGCCACATACACTTGTCCCATCCTCCTTCCTGACCCTTCGGAGCCCTTGTGAATTTTACATTTCCATATGCTTTTGCTTCCTGTAAATGTCAGACATTGGGAGTCAGGCCATCTCTACCTCTCAGACTGGTCGCTGTCACCTTGTAAGATGTACTTTAATGTTTCCTCTTATTTTATCTGGCTTGGTAATTTCTTTCTTTCTTTTTTCCCTGAACAACAGTTAGTTATCTGCATATTTTCCATTCATCCAGGGGAGGGACATCTTGCTTGTGTCCAGATGGGCGGAATGTGCTGGCTAGTGGTTTGGTTTTGCTTTTGTCATCTTGACATAAGCCAGGGTTATCTGGGAAGAGGGAACCTCAGCTGAGGACTTGCTGTTACCAGACTGGCCTTTGTAGGCAGGTGTGTGGGACATTGTCTTAATGATTGTTGTGGGAGGATCCAGCCCACGATGTGATACCACCCTCGGGCAAGTGGTCCTGGGTTGTATAAGAGACCAGCTGAAGCCATGCGGTAGTGCGCAGGCCTTTAATCCCTGCACTCAGGAGGCAGAGGCAGGCGGATCTCTGTGAGTTCGAGGCCAGCCTGGTCTACAGAGCTAGTTCTAGGACAGGTTCCAAAGCTACAGAGAAACCCTGTCTCGAGAAACCAAAACAGAGAGATGCCTGTCAGCAGCGTTCCTTCATGGGTCCTGTTTGGGTTCCTGCCCTGCCCTCCCTCAGCAGTAGACTACAAGCTATAAATGAAATAATTCCTTTCCTCCCCTATGGCCGGTGTTTATCACCATAACAGAGAGCACACAGTGGGGGGAGTTATGGTTTAAGCTGCTCTCAGAACATGTGTGCAGGCTTCTGTGTGGACAATCGTTTTCATAACAAAGCAAAATTGCTGGGCCATATGGTGAGAGTGTTTTGTTTTGTGCGAGTGTCTGTTGCCTTGCAAACATCTGTAGCATTTTGCACTCCTGTTGAGAGTTCATGTCATTCCATGTCCTCACCCACCTGCGGCATTGTCATTATTTGGAATTTTAACCACTCAAAAGGCATGTATTAATATTCTGTTCTTTTAACTTGCAAGTTCATGCCAATATGGGATGGACATCTTTCCATGCTTAATCGCCATGTGTATTTCTTTCCATGCTTAATTGCCACGTGTATACCTTTCTTTCCATGCTTAACTACCATGTGTATACCTTTCCATGATTAATTTGCCATGTGTATACCTTTCTTTCCATGTTTAATTACCATTCGTGTACCTTTCTTTGATGAAGCATCTATCCAAATCGTTTACTCCTTTTCAAACTGAGATGATTTCTTACTAGTGATTTTCAAGAGTCCCTTATATGTTTAGGATTCAAATCTTTTATCAGAGATGCATTTCCCAAACGCTTTCTTCTAGCCCATGGGTTTGCTTTTCATTAATGTAACAGTGACTTCTTGACAAATAGATTTTTTATTTTAGTTTTTAAGATTTTTTTATTGATTTTATTGAGCTCTTTATTTTTCTCTGCTCCCCTCCCCACCTCTCTCCTCCCCTTCAACCCTCTCCCAAGGACCCCATGTTCCCAATTTACCCAGGAGATCTTGTCTTTTTCTACTTCCCATGTAGATTAGATCCATGTATGTCTCTCTTAGAGTCCTTATTGTTGTCTAGGTTCTCTGGGATTGTGATTTGCAGGCTGGTTTTCTTTGTTTTATGTTTAAAAATCACTTATGAGTGAGTACATATGATATTTGTCTTCTGGGTCTAGGTTACCTCACTCAAAATGATGTTTTCTAGCTCCATTCATTTGCCTGCAAAATTCAGGCTGTCATTATTTTTTTCTGCTGTGTAGTACTCCATTGTTTAAATGTGCCACATTTACCATATCCATTCTTTGGTTGAGGGGCACTTAGGTTGTTTCCAGGTTCTGGCTATGACAAACAAAGCTGCTATGAACATAGTTGAGCACATGTTTTTTGTGGCACGATTGAGCATCCTTTGGATATATACCCAAAAGGTTACAGAGGTGAGATCACACAGCATATGCAATTCTGAGGCTGGACCACACTAGGCAAACACTCGACTCTCTGGGCTGTATATCCAGTTCCCAACATGGAGTTTGATTCTTTGTGTCTTAGAAAATGCTCTTTATGTTCTTGTAGTCAAGCGATGGTTTTGGCTTATGGGATCTAGGCACTGCTTACCTTCAGTACCTGGACATACTGCTGTGCGGTCGCCTGACCCAGGTTTGCTGAGTGGAATCCTTGCCCTCATTCTCCTTCATTTCATCTGGGCTAACTGCAGATTCGCCGGTCTCCAGTGATGTAGCTGTTCTTAGCCTTGTGAAACCTCAGCAGGTGTTTCCCGTTACCTCCTCAGTGCTGAGAATTCCCGTTTGACCTGAGGATTGTCTCTGTCCTTGTCTTTGGGGGAGAACTTTTCAAGTCACACAGCTTCAAGTTTTCTCTCCCTGCAGCTTCCCACCAGGCTTCTGAGACACCATCCTTTACCCAGTTCCCCCTTTGTTTTCTCCATCTCCATTTGTTTAGGACAAATTACTTGACTTTGCTACTTTGTAATCCACAAGTCAGCTTTTCCTCTCCACTTGCCAGAAGCTATCAGGCTTTCTTCCAAAAGTTAGTCTATTTTTTTCTTTTCTTTGTGACTGTAGGACAGTGTTGAATATTGGTGCCTGGCTTCTGTCCTGGAGAAGACGCATTATAGTCACGCGAGGGCCTTTTCTAACCACTTTGATATTTGAGTTTTTTGATAAGTGAAACATTGCCTCCTTTTTCACGCACAGAAATTACCTATGGCTCCAGAACTCCATTGTTCCCTTGAAGTCAAGGGTTCCTGGAAGGTGCAGAGAGAAGCTGCAGGGGCCTCCAACAGTGTTTTTAGTGAGCGCAGGGTTGGGTGGGACCCATCGCCCTGGTTGGACTGCACTGGTGAGACTTGCTCCGTAAGCCTGGCTGCTCATGGTTCCTCCCCTTGCCGTTGTCATGGTCACAGTGCACTATCTTGTGAATGGAAGGGAACCCCACCAGAGGGAAACAGCTTCCCCACTGCCACAGGCTGACATGTTGAAGTGCATTGTGGGTCATATTAGCCACGTGAGGTATTTCTCTTAGGCTTTCCTCTTTCCTTCCTTTTTCTGGACTGTGTGCTTCCCGTGATGCTATTTTTGTTTGATTTTTGTCTGACATGGATTTTGAATTCAGGCAATTTCGTGACCCGGATGACTTAGACAACTTACTTCCTAAGTATCCTCAGGGGAGTTACCTAATTCTCTTAGTCGCGCCATCTCCTGTCTGTGAAGAGTGGCTGCTAACTCCTTCCTACCCTGAATGAATTCTTGAGCAACTTAAGCAAGGTAACCCCTGTAAAGCATGGGCCACGACCCAGGACTTAGTGTTGCTTATCACTGTGAAAACCAATTGCTGAAGCTATGGCTACTAATGTGGTGGTGTGACATTCTTGAGTGTCATGCTAGGGGCACAGGGACTGAACTGCCTCCCCACCACCTCACTGCATCTGTATCTGTGCTCTTCTTGCCTCTGTGTGCCATTTGAGCTCTGCATGGAATCAGCAGCATTGTGGGGACAGTCCAGCCATCACCACATTGCAGAGCAGTGAAGGTGTGGGCAAACCCGCCTCCCACGGGAGGAAGAGGATCTTGTCTACATGATTATGGTATTTTGTTAAACTTAGAATGGTGATCAAGCGGTGTCTTGTTAAGTAGCCCCATGATATACCCTTGCTCCTGGAATGGAGGCTGAAGCAGGCTGAGTCGATTCAGTAAAGCTGTTCTTGGCTGTGTTCTGGACCCAACCACTCCCATCTTCCCCTTACTAAAGATGGAAGGCAGGAAGGACCACCAAACTTTGCAATAATGTAATGATGTCCCATTTTCTTCTTAATTTCCACAAAGCACATCTTACTGAGTGATCTTCTGCCTTCCTGTCTCGTCCTGTAAACACAGGATTCTGTGTCTTCTCTCTCAAGCCATAGGGATGTTGTTGATGGTCCTAACTCCTTGAAAGCAAAGCAAACAGGATCATTGTGAGCTTGGGACCAAGGGAACTACCATAACCAGAGAAAATGTTGCTGAGCTGGTTCTACCTAGAAAGCAATTGAGGATTTCCAGGACAGTGTAACAGCCACGAGCCTCAAATGACATGCATTAGCAAGACTCAAAATAGCACAAATCCGTCTGAGCTGCACGGGGGCAGTGCTGTATGTTTTTCATCTCCTAATGCCTTTCCTCTCTCGTTTAAGTACATTCACCTCTGTTAATACTTCTGCCTTTCTAGGAGACTCCGGGGTGGCAGAGTTTACATCCCGGTTGTTTGTGGGTTCCAAGTGAGCTGCTGCTGGTGTTTCCTTAGCAGACCACATGTATAGTGGCAGTTGGCATCATTCCTAATGCAAGCACAGGACCTCTGCCTCATATGCCTTGCTGGTCTCTAAAAAGGGTATCAATAACAAACCCCTTTACCAACTCATCTCAAGGCCCCTGTCGTGAGTGTGCTACCTCAGAAACATAGATGGACACACTTATGTCTTTCCACAGTGTCAGGATTTATTGAATAGCAATGGTCTTACAAGCTACCCTGATGCCAGCTGAGATAGTTTTTTCTTTTGTTCCTGTCTTAACTACTAGTATTAACTGCTGGAACATATTACATACTACAAAGTAAATCTATCATCTATCTATCTATCTATCCATCTATCTCCTATCATATAGCTATAATCTATCATCTATCAGTTATTTATTGTAAATGAAGGCTTTTCCCTCTTTCCCGGTCCCACATCCACTTTAAAAATAGTCACTTGAAGGCTTAATATTAATTACAAACCATTTGACCTATTGCTTAGGCGTATTACTAACTAGCTCTTACAACTTGAATTAATCCATTTCAATTAATCTATATTTTGCCATGCGACTCCATGGCATTATCTGTTCTGTTTGGCATCTCGGCTGGCTGGCATCTCCGCGGACTCTACACTTCATCTCTCTGTGTTCCCGCATCTCTGCTTGGTTTTCTCATCTGGCTCTATCCTGTCTCACTATAGGCCAAACCAGCTATCTTATTAACAAATGGGAACCAAACACATTCATAGCATTCAAAAGGGTTATCTCTCATAGCAGTCTATTATGTTTATCTGTCATCTATCTATCAATTATCTATAATCTATCATCTACCAATTATCTATTATTTTCTATCGATCATCTGTCTGTCAGTAGGAGGCTGAGGGGGCTGCAAAGAAAGAATGTGAAGGGCTCAGATGAGACACTGTGCTGGCATTCCGCTGAAGCGTAACTGCAGAGATAAGCCAGAGTCAGGGTCGAGATGACCCTTGGTGTCACACTTAGTTGCAGTATTGAAGTACAGGCCTGTGGAGACTGTGGAAGTGAAGGGTGGGACAATGTTCAGATGGTGACCAAACATAATGACAGATAGCCATTCGGGGAGACCTTGACAATAATGGAGATCAAGCTGGACTGAAGCCCCTGAGATGTCAGTCAGGAGTTCTCTGCCTGTTGGTGACTTGACAAACATGCCAAGTGGTGAAACGGTAGATCAGTAGGAGCTGCAGTCATGGACATGGCAGGCGTCCTCCCTCCCTCTCACAGGGCCCAGGTGAGAGTCTTGCACCCTTTCCTCAGTCTGATAGGTTTGGTGGTTTCCTAGGCCCAGTTTTCCTGATATGATTTTACTACCTCCATAACCCCTAGCACTCCAGTTTACGTAGATAAATTTCTAGGGTGGCACTATTTACTTTTAGAAGTTACCAGTGTGTGCTTTGTGGGCACCAGATAGACGGTGCTGGTTACGGGCTCAGTCAGACAGCCTCTGGGTTTGGACTCAAAATGGAGTTAAGTGCTGCTTGGAACACGTAGCTCTGAGAGGAAAGTATAATCTGAAAACCACTGTTCTACCTGATACAGCAGGAAGGATAAGGGAGAGAAAGGAGGAAGAGAGATAGAAGGGAGGAGAGAGAGGAGGAAGAGGGAAGGAAGGAAGGATGGACCTGTCTCAGTGAAAAGTTGGAGGGAGAGTCTAAGGCATAGTAGTATGTCCCAGGAACAGGTGTGTAGCCTGTACCGGGTCTGCAAAAAGTCTGTAGTGAGTCTGCCAAAGTCTGCGGCAAGTCTGCAAATGTCTGCAGTGAGTCTGCAGTGAGTCTGTCTGCAGTGAGTCTGTCTGCAGTGAGTCTGTCTGCAGTGAGTCTGTCTGCAGTGAGTCTGTCTGCAGTGAGTCTGTCTGCAGTGAGTCTGCCAAAGAGTGCGTAAAAATGCTTTCATTACCTGTTTGAATGAAATTGATTTGCCAAGAAGGCTAAGAGAAATCCGACAAACTAAATCAGGGGTCTCAGACAGAGCTCTGTGATGTGAAAAGATCATTCTGTAGCCGCAGGGGATCGATGGCACAAGACAAGCTGTCTGCTCACGATGGAGACCAATGAAGACATTGCCTCATAAAATGAAATGACAAAGCAAACAGTGGCCTGGGTAAGGTAGTGGCAGTCAGTGAGACCTGGAGGACGGGGGCTGAAGTCTTTGCTTTCCTTCTCCGAGCTGAAGATAAGCAGGGCAAAGGAAACCCCAGCTGATTTATTTATTTACTCATTTTTTTTTGAGACAGGGTTTCTCTGTGCTATTTACTCCTTTTAATCTACTCCTCCGGTTAGCACACAGAGAAGTTGGTTTCACTGTGACATGCTCACACATGTATGCCATTCTACTTTGTTCTGCCCCTCCGCTGCCTTCCCACACCCCCTTTGCTGTTCTCTGCCTCCCTCAAATCATTCCACCACCTGCATCCCGCTCTCCAGTATTCCTGCTCCTCCTGTCTTTAGAAGCCTTCCCTACTTCTTATGGGGTTCAGTCTCCACCCCCTCTCTCTTTCACACACACACACACACACACACACACACACACACACACACACACACACACACGTCTAGGCTCTTTATTTTAAGTCAGGCTTATTTTGCTTAACACGATGATCTCCAGTTCCATCAGTTTCCTTTCAAATGTCATGATTTCTCTTTTCAGCTGAATAGAATTTCATCTTGTATATTACCACGTTTTTTAAATTCCTTCATCTGTTGATGAGCATCTAGGCTGGTTATACTTCCCAGCTGTTAAAAATAAACACGGACATGCGAACATCCCTGTGTGTGTTGACTCATAGTCCTCTGGGCATATACCCAGGAGTGTACATATGGTCATATGGTTCTAGTTTTAGTGTTTTCAAAAAATCTGTTGGTCACTTGTATTTCTTTCTTGGAGGACTAGTCAGTTTATCAGCTCAGTTTATTGATTGGATGGTTTCTTTCTTCGTATTTAATTTTGAAGCTCTTTATGTGCTTGTTTATTAAACATCCCCTGACTCCCTGACGTTGGATGTTTAGCTGGCCAAAGATTCTCTCCAGTTTTGTAGCTGCCCCTTCACTCTGCTGGGCAGAGTGTCTTTTTTGCTTTTCCATTGCATGCAATCCTAATTGGAAAATCCAACATTTTAGATGCAAAGGAAATAAAGTAGAAATTCTTAGGATTTATGGTGTTAAAGCAGAAATAAAACTTTATTTATTTGAAATTTTATTTTTCTTGTATGTTCTCCTTAAAATATTAAATCTGGACTTAATAAATATTTAGTAGCTGAGGAAATAAGAAAATAGACTTAGCATAAGGTCAGACAAATTCAACACTCTTGGTGAGGCAGGCCCCAGTGGACCAGACTCACTGGGACACCTTCAGGCTCCTCTCTCAGGTCAGTGGACAAATCAAGTAGAGAGGAGAGGGATGAGATCTAGGGATGAGGGACTTAGCTGCTCTGAGTGGCTCCAGGAAGCATTGTCTTTGGTGACAGATAAGGAAGTGTCTTTGGGACCCTGTTTATCATGTTCAGCTTTGCAGAGAAGTACCAAAAATATCTCTGTCTAGTGAGTTCTTACTCAAACCCTACCAAGCTTTATTGAATATTTTTCATGTCCAATGTGTCAAGCAGTGACCTGGATTCAGACGGTGATAAAGGATGTAAAATTTGGTTCTCTTTGATAAAGGATGCACGGTTTCTGTTCCCAAAGAATTTGCCTTGGGGGCTTGAGAGCTAAGACCTGGACAGAGAAGCAAGGATAGAAAACAAATGCTATGCCAAGGTAACCATGGAAGGTTCCACACAGCGTGATTCATGGCTGATGACTTCACAATGATACACGGACACTGGAAGCAGAGACCGGACATGGCGTGTGCTGTAGCTTTTAATTTAAAAAATTACTTTGAAAATTTTTATTGGGGGGGGAGGGAGAGGAAGGGAGGAAGGGAGGGAGGGAGGAAGGGAGGGAGGAGAGGGATTTGTACGTATGAGGCGGGCATGTGGCAGTCAGAGGGCGACTCCGTGGAGCTGGTATCTCTCTTGCCTTACATGAGTTCCGGCGATTGAACTCAGGTTCTCAGGCTCTCTTGGGTGGCACAGCCCTTTACCTAGTGACTCATCTTGCCAGCATGATGATATGCTTTTAATAAGATTTGCGTTAGATTCTCTTTTTCGAGTTATTTAATTCAAAATGTCACTCGAATGGCACAGGCAATCTTCACCTTCTATTTTTTCCACAGAGTCTCACTGTCTATAGCTCCATCTGGAGTTTGATAGGACTAGTAGGCCGGCCTTGAACTCGGCCTCAATCCTCCTGCCTCCGCCTCCAGAGAGCTGGAACTCTAGGCACAGATCACCCCGTGCTTTTGCTGTCTGGCCGCCTTCGCTTGCCACACGGCTGTAATGCCCATCTCGGTGATAGCACTCAGCAATATGAAGAAACCAACATACACTACCCGTGAGATTTCTTGGACGGAGGAGGAGGTGGTGGTAGTGATGGTGACAGGTGGTTTGCGGGGGACAAGGGGAAATTTCCTTCGCTATATGAAGGTTCACTGCCATGAACTGACGACAGACTGAGACAAGAACACAGAAATGCATTAATATGTGGTATGGGTTGGATGTGAAATGACCCTCAAAACTCATTTTGATGGTCTTGTTACCAATGCAGTGTTGGGACGAGACTGGATTATGTTTGCCCTGACTTAATTAGTAGATTAATTAATTGATGGGTTTATAATAGGATAGTGTTCTTTAGAGGCAGTGGAAAGTAGGAGGGGAGGTGTCGCTTGAAGAAGTCACTAAAAGTGTATCCCTGAAAGATGTAGCTTGCTCTTGATGGGAGCAGCTTTTCTGCCTCTAACCACTGTCCGTGAAGTTTCTGCCTAGCCGTGGGCCTGACCACTTACATTTTTGAAAACGTGAGTCAAAGCAAACCCCCTTTTAAGTTACTTCCTCGGTTTTTTTTCTCATAGCAGTGAAATGTAATGTGCACAACATGAACAGGGAAAGAAACACAGCATGCCTGGGGTAACACCCAACAGCAGCACTTCTGTGGCATTTGAATGTAATGCCCCCCTAATCTCATAGGGAGTGGCGCCCTTAGGAAGTGTGGCTTTGTTGGAGGACAGGGCAGGCTTTGAGGTTCCCTATGCTCAGAATACTGCTCAGTGTCTCAGTCAACTTCCTGTGGCCTGCAAGATGGACTCTCAGTTCCAGCACCAAGTATGTCTGTCTGCCTCCATGCTTCCCACCATGATGATAATGGACTGAACCTCCAAACTGTAAGCCAGCCACTCTCAACGAAATGTTTTTTATTCCCCATAGGAGTTATTGTGGTCATAATGTCTCCTCACAGCAATAGAAACCCAAACTAAGACAGCTTCCCTGCAGGGTCCAGACTTCTGAGAGGAACAGATGCTTGGTTGGGGGGAGAATTTGGGGTGTCTTGGAAGTGGCTGAAGGCAAGCCATAGGAAGGACACAGACACAGGTTGCCTTAGGAGACAAAATCTCTTAGGCTAACTCTGAGAGTTGTCTTCACATAAATGAAAACCATCCTGTCTTGAGCCCATTGACCCAAACCCAAACCAATGGTCTTGGCTTTGTTTTTGCTTGATGAACAGCAATTCCATTCTTCTGAGAGAGAGTTACCAGAAGATCTCCCTCCCACCTGTGGAAGAGTGAAGGGATTCAGAGACAAGGTGGGGGATGCCAGAGAAACTTGGAGGTGCTCCTGTTAGTTCCTACACTGTTTCCTGAGCTCTAACTCATGAGTGGCATGAGTCAGAGGACTGTGCTGCAGAGACATGGCCTGACTCTGACAGAACCCCTGAGTCAGAGAGCTGCACTCCCCGATACTCAGCTCTGCCTCACTATGAACAAATCCATCCCAATCCAGTTCCTTCCTTATGCTCTCATGTGCCATATTTTCTCCCCACCCTAAGCTTGTTTGCACCTGCCCATTCTTTGTCTATCTGCCCGTGCATCCATTCTACCTTCGTCTGCTCATTTCCTTATTCATCATTTGGAAACCTTTGCTGAAGGCCTCTGCTGTGCCAGGCACTGGGCTGTGAGCAGGTCAAACAAGCTAAAACTCACAATCTCTGCCCTCAGGAGCTTCTTAATGTCCACTAGAAGGGACAGCATTAAAGCGGACAAGGAACAAAACCAGTGATCAGACACAGTAACAACTGCTCTGCATTCCTGTTCCCTTTCCGTGTGACTCCTTAAGGGGTGGCAGGTCACTTGGCCTGCAATTTCATGCCTTGAATATCATTATAAGTTCAACTGGTAAAAATAACTTGAGTTAAAGCCTTTTAGGTTTTTTTTTGTTGTTGTTGTTTGTTTGTTTTTATGTCAGGGAAATAATCCTTTGAGGTTCTTGCCCCTGCATGGTGATAGTCAGAGACCACTACCATGGGAACCCTTAGGTGAGTTTTAGGGTGAGGAAAATGAAAATGTGGTGACAGTGACATTGTCCTCATCGAGGATTTGGAGCTGAGAAAATGGCTTGTGATATGCCAGTGGGCAGCAATCTGTCATAACGCACGATTGCAAGTACACGGTTTAAAAATAAGACTATCAAATGCACTTGCCCCAGGATGTCCCTGGGTGCACTTGTTGATGCTGAGCCATGTGATGGGAACACCATGGCCATGTCCCCTGCCTGGAGAGTAGAGATGCTCACTAATGCCCTTGCAGACTCAGCCAGGCTGGGGACTGCAGCAAGAGAAGCTGTGCCTTTTCCGTAGGTCCACACATGTCTGTCCTGCCCCAACGGGCCTCTTTGGTGGTGTCGGCTTCCCTGATTGAGATGGGCAACTTTTCTTTTTCCAAGTCACTGTGTCACTTTATACCACGCTTGAATTTATGGTTGCTTAAAAAACAAAACAAAACAAAACAAAACCTTCTCAAAAGTATTTAGATTAAACTTGACACCTTTCATTGCCTTGAGGGAAGAATTCGAGATTGGTCCCATTGTGTACTGACATGAACTGTAGCAGATGCTCAATCATCAGTTTAACTCTAGGCCTCGGGAGGGTCCAAGCTTCAGCACCAGACACTGGCCATGAAATCTTGGGAAAGACACGGTTGAATTTCCAGACACTGGCCATGAAATCTTGGGAAAGACACGGACCTTCTCAAAAGTCAGTCAACCAACCTATGAAACAGGAACACCTTCTCAGGATAGGGGGACAACCTGTGAGTTGCCTGGCTTTTGATAGCTTTCCCATAAATACTGTTTTTATTCTCTGGCTGCTGTTGAGCAATTAAATGAATGGTCAGTATAACTGTCATCACCTTAAATTCCATCTTAAAAATGGGTTGCAAGGACTAGGAGAGCAACTCTTCCGCTAATGTGTGAGAACCTGGGTCAGTCACTAAGACTGCAAAATTGAAAACCAATTTCAGAGGTTTTAATGTACAGTTTCTGTTATCTAAGTCTACCTTATGGACTGTAAATGAGCTGGGCTTGTGGTTAGTGCCCAGCAAGACCACTGATGGAGAGAGAGGGCAATGTGACTGGTCCAGGATATGAAACCTCAGCGGAAGTTAGGAATGATGCAGAGAAGTTGGACTGAGGCAGGCGTCAGCAAAGATGCTGCCTTAGGAGAGTTCATAACCACGAGCTTGCTCTGTGAAGTTCTCAGTATCTGTATCTATTCTGTAATCAAAAAAGTTACTGTTTTGTAGCAATGATGTAGCAATCAGAAAACCAAGACAAGCGAAGTCTTAAGTGTGAATGGAATGTAACAGTTTAGAGCTGACTTGACTCCTGGGCTGCAGGGTCCTCTAGTCAGAGCAGGCAGAAGGGAAGACTGGTTGCCGGCCAGGCAGCTTGGATACAGGCTGCTCCGACTGTGAGCCCTACTGATGTGCCACCCTCACGTACGTCTGTTTGATGGAAGGACCATTTCAAGATAAGGCAGTCAAGAAACAGCAGACAGAGAAGAAAAGTGAACTACTTTGCCCATGTTAGCTTAAAGGAGGACATGCATGGCCATTTGTGAAGGTGTCTCCAATGGACTCTCAGCATCCTAGAGCATGAGGGACTCCATGATAAACCTTGCTGAGCAACCCTTATCTTCCACGGCTTTCTCTGACCATTTTCCTTCTTACAATTTCCTGAGTCCGGAAATCGTTCCTTTCTCTCTATCTTGTCGAAACTGTGCAGTTATTATCTTTTGTTGAGATGGTGTGCAAGTTCTCTGGACAATGTATTTCTCTGCCTCTTTCCCTTTCTTAATGTTTATAAAAAAAACCCTCCATATGCATCTAAGATATCAAAATGCAATTAAAATTTTAAGATGGAACTCTTCCAGTTCTCAGTCTGAATGACAGGGCCCAGCTGTTGAACTGGCTGGGACTGGCAGAGGGAAGGGATTTTGTCTCTTCCCCCATGCTTGTCATCATTCTTCTGGCTGCTCCTCAGTTGGCACTGGTCCAACTCTGATGTGTCCACAGTAGAAGCCATCCTTTCAGAGACAGGCCTTGGTAATACACCTGAAGGATTCGAAGCCAGTGCGCTGCAGGCAAACCTATGTACTCACGTTTATGGAGGCACTGTTTGTAGCAGTCACGTTATTGTGGCAACCTAGAAGTCCAATGGGGGACGAATGGGATAATTACAGTGTGGTGTATGTACACAATCAAGTTTTATTTACCCAGAAAAAGAAGTAAATTCTGTCATTTGCAGGAAAATTAATAGAAGTGGAGAGTCTCTTGTTAAGAGAAATAAGCCAGACTCACGAAGACAAATGCTACATTGTCTCTCCTGAACAGAATGTAACATGTGTATACACATGTCTGAAGTCTATGATATAGTGATATAATGTAGCCTCTTGCTTTCTACAATGGTACCTAGTAATGCTTTTTAAAATTACCTAAGGAAAGGGCTTGGTGCTTTATGTGTCACGCTTACTTTCTATGATCCTGGGCTAATTTGCCCTTGACCCCAGGTAGCTCCAATTGGCCCTCAGCCATGCAGTTGCTCTTCGGTGCATGCTTTTCTTCATGGTCTCCACCTTCCTTCTTATTAACTGGATCTTGAGGCTGATATTTTGGTGATTTTCAACGCTGGCTCTGAGCTGGGGGTGGGAGGGAAAGCCTGCTTTTCTCATGGGTGCATTTGCTGTCTCGTCTACTCTCAGACAGACGACCAAAAAGCAAGCTCGCCCTGAGCCAAGATCCATCTCGGGGGTTGACGCAGAGCACTCCAGTGATGTCCTTCATGGCTATCAATCCACTGACACTGGAGTGTCGGGGCAGGACACTCAAAACAAGGGAAGCAAAGCAGCTTTCTTAATCACAGACAGGCAGCTGAGGACACTAGCAACCCGGGATCAGGGTGAGCTGCTTCCCCAAGGCTCAGGAGAGTTGCCCATGGCAGAAGGAGTCTTGTCTGCACATCCCCCACCTGCGTTTAGTTCTACTAGGGTTTTTTACAACAAGGGCTCATGGGAGTGGCTGGCTAAGCACTCCATGATGGTCCTGGGAGGACTGTCAGAGCCCAGCCTGTTGCTGGTGTGTTTATGTGTGTTACGTGGAGCCCCAAAGAGCCAGTGTTCTGAAACACGTGCTTAAAATCTAAAGATGCACAGGTCCCTTTTAACCTTTTTGTCGCGCTGCCGGTGAACAAGGAGTGTGTGACTTCTCAGTCTGACATGGGGGTGGGAGCCTCTGCTCTTCACCCACCTTGACTCAGTTCGTGCTCACTGTGCAGGACCAGCCACTCCTCGTATTCTACTTCTTTTTTTTTTTTTTTTTTGCAGATATTATCTACTTATTTATTTATTTGTCTGTCTGTTTAGTATTGTTATTATTTATTTTTTAAATTTATTTATTTCTTTATTAATTAATTAAAGATTTCTGTCTCTTCCCCACCGCCGCCTCCCCTTTCCCTCCCCCTTCCCCAATCAAGTCCCCCTCCCTCGTCAGCCCGTATTCTATTTCTTGGAACTCATTCTTCTTGACCAGAAATCACCCCCTTTTAGCATTCTCCTTTATAATTTACGATGCTCTTCCCATGTTTACAGCCAGCTGACTACTGTAGGCCACCATGCAATGGTCACCTCCTATGTTGCTCCTGCACCATTAGACACTGCTGACTGCGTGCTCTGTGGTCGGAATCCCCGAGATACAAACTTGAGCAGCTTCTGGCCCATCCTTGAGAAAGCTGGAGGGAAGGAAGATGCTGTCTCTCAAAACCTATGGATAATGTGACTGGAGAGGCGCTCAGAGGTGGAGGGCAGTTGCTTTTCCAGATGACGCGGGTTCAGTCCCAGGACCCAGTTCCAGGGGATCCAGTGACCTCTTCTAACCTTTACTGGGTTATGCAGATGAAACGCACATAAAATAAGATACATCTGGAAAATACCTTTTAATAAATGCTTAAAAAGCTACGGGTAAGATTGGGAGGAGACAGAAAAGAGGGTGTGCATTCTCTCCTGGGATGGAGGGGACAGAGAGATGAGAGGAAGTGATGCCATCAGTCACAAAACCTCCTTCCTCAGCAGTAGCCTCTGCACACATGTGTGCCGTTAGCCTTTCGGGTCTTTATCTCTACTTGAGAAGGTTGCTGCAGGGGACGGCCATTACCCACATGCGTCCGTCTGCAGACTGACCGAAGCAGAATCCCACACCTGCAAATGAGAACTGGGTATCTAATCTACACGTGTGACCCCGGGGATCATACATGGGGAATTTATCCCTGGGGATCATACATGGGGAATTTATCCCTGGGGATCATACATGGGAATTTATCCCTGGGGATCATCCCTGAGGAACTCATACACTGCCAGGCAAGGGACTGCTGGGTGCCGCCTAATTCTCAAACTGAAGTTTGCATGGTGTAGCCTGGGTCTTGTGGTGTGGGCTCTGGCTTACGTGGTCTTAGAGGAGGACAGAGAACTGTGTTCTAACTGTTCTGTGACTATACTTCGGAAACTACTTGTGTCTGCTAAGATCGCAGTTTCTTGGCCCCTCTGGGGAGCACAGTGTTTCATATATGTAGCCAGACCATGGAAACTTGTCGCTTCAGTGAGGGCCTTAGCTTCCTCCAATCTTGAGAGCGCTTACTTCTGGAAAGCTTTTTCCTTTGGATGCTTTCTTGTCCTGAGGGATTTGAACACCATCGGCTCTTTCTTGCTGACTCAGGACCACTGTAGTGAGCATCCATTATGGTTGCTCTCAGAAATGCACATGGGGTCACATTTAAGCCATCTGACTCCAAGGAGTCTGAGACTGCGCCAGCCAGCCCAGACTGCCGTCATAACAAACCAGGGCAGGCCTGGAGCCAGGGAGGGGTGTGTAGGTCCTTCTGTTCTTTGGCAAGTACTGGTCTTGTGATTGTGTGCTTATGAAAAGGCTTTGGGGGGGTGCGAGGGAGGGACCTGAGGGGGTTGGGCTCTGGAAAGAGCTTGACAGTGGCCGTTTACCTCAGTAGAGAGGCATTTCAGTGTTTCCAAACAGTAAGGCTGTACTACCCGCCAGCTTACTGTTCTATAACAAAACACCTAAGATAATCAGGTTATAAAGAGGAAAGGTTCATGTCGGCGCATAGCTTTGAAAGTTTCAGTTCATGATTGATTGGCTCTGTTGATTTGAAGCTGGGACAAAGTGGCACCTTATGGTGGGGAGTGTGTGGTGGAACAAAGCTTAGGATGACTGGGAAGTGACCTCTGTCTCACTGTATCTATCCTCCAAGCGACAGACATCTCCCAACAACCTAAAACCTCCCACCAGGCCCCATTTCTAAGAGGGTCTATCACCTCTCAAGACAGAGACCAAGCTACAACCATGTGAGCCTTTAGGGGACATTTTAGATCCACACTATAGCGAGGCGGTGGTGTCAAGCTTCAGTGCCCGTCAGCTTGGTGACGTCCTATTGAATGACAGGTTTGGGTTTCATGTTTTTTCTTTCTTGCTATCAGGTCCTCATTCATAGTTACCTTTTATTATCCACCGTCAGGCAGACTGGGTTCATACCAGGATGAACCAGGCACGCGATGAGTGTGCTGCCCAGCTGGAAGGGATGTGTGTCCTTGGCTTTCCTGAGACATTGGATTCTCTTGGTAAAGTGTAAATGTGTTTGTGGTGGTTTGCATAAGAATGGTCCCTATAGGCTCATATTGGAACACTTGGTTCCCAGTTGGTGGCCTGTTTAGGAATGTGTCATGTGTCCTGGGAGGAAGAGGTGTGTCATTGGGGGTGGGCTTAAGGTTTCGAAAGTCCGTGCCAAGGGCTAGTCCCAATCTCTGCCTCATGCCCATGGATAAGATGTAAGTTCTCAGCTACTATTCAAGTACCATGCCTGCCCGCCAGCTGCCATGCTTCCTGTCATGATGGTCATGGACTAAGTAAGCCCTCAATTAAATGTCCACTTTTGTATGTCGCCTTGGTCATGGTGTTCTTCACAGCAATAGAAAGGTAACTAAGACAATATTCATGCCTTTAAACCATTACAGACTGTCTGTGTGGCTGTGGTTTTTTTTTTTTCCTTTTTTTCCGAGACAGGGTTTCTCTGTGTAACAGACTTGACTGCCCTGGAACTAGCTCTTGTAGATCAGGCTGGCCTTGAACACGCAGAGATCCACCTACCTCTGCCTCCCGAGTGCTGGGATTAAAGATATGCGCCACCACTGCCCAGCTGCAGACTATCGTTTTAAAAGGCTTTTCTCAAACAATCCCAACCTGGTACAAAATAACAGATGCTTATATTATCAAGTTACACATTTAATCAGACCAAGACCCAATGCATATTCCTAATAGATGCTGGCGTGGAATGTGGGTGAGGGGGCTCTTGCTTTTTTTATATCAGAGTTTTTTCCCCTTATCTTTGAAAATAAACATTTCTCATACCCCTTCCCTGATTTGATCTGCACCTTTTAAAAAGCAGTTTAGGCTACATTGTGACTGATACAGATGCTTGGGTCAGAAAGGGGAAAGCAGCAGTTGCCTGTGTGAGATGCAGTACTAGCCGGTCTCCATGGCCGTGTGTGGCTCGCTGTGTGGCACAGGGTGTGCGTCTTTTTATTTAGTTCTTTTAGAACATCTCTGATTTGCCTTGGCACTGGCTTCTGGGTTATTGGTTCATTTTCCTCAATTTGCGTGTTCAATAGGCAGTAGCTGAGTCAGACTGGGTGCTGAAAAGACCCCCGCGGAGACACTGTTTGTCATGTCCATCTGAAGTTAATGTTAGGCTTGAGTGTAAGTGTTGGAGTGTGTCAGTGCCCGGCGTGCACAAGGCCCTGAGTTCAAGCTCCACCACTGGAAGGAAAGAAAGCAGGAGGGAAAGGAGGGAGGGAGGAAGGAAGGTAGGTTCCATTGCTGAGAGTCAGTTATTGATGTAATAGAGGGCAGGGCTCTCAGAAGGCCGTTTGTTTCTGTCATGGGGGGGCCCTGTCTTTCCCTCAGTCTTTTCAATGTCCTCTAACAAAACACACCGTGGAATAGAATTTGCCTTTCACAGTTTGGGAAGCTGGAAGTCCAAAGTCAAGGCACCAGTAGATTCCATGTTTAGTGAGGTCTGGTTCCAAGATAGAGCCTCGCAGCAGCATCTCGTGACAGCAGAGAGAGACGTGAGCATGGCATACCTGGGGGAAGAGATGAGAGGAGCAGGAGATGAACTTGCTCCCCGGAGTCATCTCTTAAGGATGCTAACCCCATCTGTGAGGAAGACCTCTTATGATTGATTCACATCCAAATGAAGTTACTTTAGGGGTTAAGGTTCAACAAGGAGTTTGGGAGACATCCAGACACTTAAACCACAGCACCCCATTTCGTTCTTCTGACACATAAACACTCCGCAGTCTTGGGAGCAAAGTAAGCTATTGCTAGACCCTGGATCTGCAGGAGCCTTGAACTTGGACAGCCAGCCTCTCACACTATGAGAGATAGGTCTGTATTGTTTATAAATGGTCCAGGCTGCGGTATTTATCATCACAACAGAGCTTAGGCAATGATCCAGGCTGTGGTACTATCCTCACAACAGAGCTTAGGCAATGGTTCTCAGTGTGCTGCTAGACCCTTCTATGGGGGATTTCTGGGGAACAGGTTCTTGCTGTCCAAGCCCAGCCCAGCTTGACTAGTTACATTGTGCTAAAAGAGACTCATGATCTAGGGCTGTGAAACTGTAGAATGAGCTGTAAGGAGGAAGTTAGAATTGTCTCCTGCCAGAAAATTCAGGAGGAGCTGCGCAGCCTGGCTGCAACTCCACCAGAAACTCGCTAGCCTACTTTGAGCGAGTTTTCAATTCTTTTGCATCTAGATTCATTCTGTAACAGATTAGGATTTTTTTTTCTGTACAGTGGTAATCATGTCCCCTACCCCACCTTGAATCTAATGGGCACACATATTGTATCTGATTTTAATAAAATGTTACCAGTTGGTTACCTTCATCTGGTTACATCTGATGTCTACCCTTAACAATGGTTTGTTTCTCCAGTGAGATGCCATTGGAGAAAACTAATTTTCCATTTGCAAGTGACAATCAACTGGAGATAGCTTTTGAGTTAGGAATGAGCTTGTGTCTTCTGCTCTTAGCTCTAGGACCCCGTCTGATGCAGATTCATAGAGGCCTTGCGCATGCTGCTGCAGTCTCTGTGAGTTCATCTGTTATTTCTAGAAGGCTTTGTTTCTTTGGTGTCCTTCATCCTCTCTGGCTCTTATAATCTTTCTATCTCTTCTTCCACAAGGCTCCCTGAACCCTGGGGAACTTTTATGGCGACACCCCTTTTAGGGCTGGGTTTTCCAAGTCTTATCACTCTTCTGAAGATTGTCTGGCCATGGGTCTGTATTTGTTTCCATCTGCTGCAGGAGAAAGCTTCTATGATAGCTGAACAATACACTGATCTATGAGTATAGCAGAATGTCATTAGGAGACACTTTGTTGCTCTGTCCCTTTAATAGAACTGTAGTTTTTGGCTTTCACCTCAGTTCTTAGCTTGTCTAGTCTCAGGTTCTTGGCCACCCAAGCAACATTGGTGATGGGTTCCATGTCATGGAGTGGGCCTTAATTCCAATCAGATATTGGTTGGTTACTCCCACGAACTTCCCGCCAATATTGCACGGGAGTGTCTTGCAGGCAGGTGACCTATGTAGATTGGAAACTTTGTAGCTGGGTTGGTATTTCTGTTTCTCTTTTGGTAGTGTACAGAATACCTTTCAGTATTTTGAATACTAGTCTGTAGGAATGAAGGCTCTAGGTAGGCACCAGTCTGTCTTCTCCAGGTTCAATGAGTGCTGTAGGTGTTGTCTTCAGCAATAGGGCCTTACTGTTGGTTTATAGAGAGACACCAATGCCCTTAACAATGACCTGGGTTGTTTGGGTTTTCCTACAGGACCCCTTTGGCTAAGAAATCAGTTATATGTAACCCATTCCTAGAACTTGAACTTTCGTTTCTTGATGAGAAATATCTAATTAGGGCTCTGTGTCCTTCATTAGTTGGCAGTTTCATTCAGATCCCCTTCATATATGTATATATTGTATGAAGCTTCTACTGTGTCAGATTTCCATATGACCCTTCAAATGGTTCTTAGTGTTACCTTTCCCTCCCCATATTCCCTCCCTCATCTCCTTCTTCCCTTTCTTGTTAGATCGTCCTAATCTAGTACCCATTCTCATTTGTATCAAGCTATTCTATTTCCCCTTCCTAGGAAGATCCACCACCACCTCAGTCCCTTACTCTCTACCTAACCTCTGTGGTTATATGGATTGTAACTTGTTCATCAATGATAATATCAACATATAAGTGAATACGTGTAGTGTTTGTCTTTCTGCGACTGCTTTACCTCACTCAGGATATTTTTTTTCTAGTTCAATTCATTTATCTGCAAATTTCATGATTTCATTTTTTTTTAAAAAAGTGGCTGGAGTGATTTTGCTCAGTAAATGTACCCCATTTTCTTTACCCGTTCATCCATTGACAGGCGTGTAGGTTGTCTCCAGTTTCTGGCTAATATTAATAGAGCAATACTGAACACAGTTGTGCAAGTGTCAACCACGGTCAAGTGGAAAGATGAAGTGTATTTGGGTATATACCCAAGGGTGGAATAGCTAGAACTTGAGGTAGATCCAGTCTCATCTTTTTGAGGCATTGCCATACTGATTTCCATTGTAGCTGTGCAAGTTTGTGCCCCCACCAGAAATGGAGGAGCATTCCCCTTGCTCCATATCATCACCAGCAAGAGCTGTTACTTGTTTGATTGATTTTAGCCATTCTGGCAGGTGTAAGGTGAAATATCAAAGTAGTTTTGATTTTCATTTTCCTGATGGCTAAGGATGTTAAACATTTCTTTAAGCGCTTCTTGTAGTCAGACTTTCTTTGGACCACCAGCTCCTGAAGAATGATGTAGAGACTTCTTATTAAGTATGAGTGTGTGGCCTTTGCTTAGGCTTGTTCACAACTAGCTCTTAAAATTTTAACCCATATACAAGAAACATTCCTAAACATAACAAAAGCAATATACAGCAAGCCAACAGTCAACATCAAACTAAATAGAAAGAAACTCACAGTGATCCCACTGAAATCAGGAATAAGACAAGGTTTTCCACTCTCTCCATATCTATTCAATATAGTTCTTGAGGTCCTAGCTAGAGCAATAAGACACCAAAGGGAGATCAAGGGGATATAAATCAGAAAAGAAGAAGTCAAACTCTCACTGTTTGCTGATATGATAGTTTACATAAGTCATCCCAAAAATTCTACCAAGGAACTTCTATAACTCATAAACACTTTCAGTAATGTAGCAGGATAAAAGATTAACTCAAAAAAGCAGTAGCCCTCCTTTACACAGATAATAAAGAAATCAGAGGAACATCACCCTTCACAATAGCCACAAATAGCATAAAATGTCTTGGAGTAACTCTAATCAAACAAGTGGAAGACTTGTATGACAAGAACTTTAAATCTTTGAAGAAAGAAATTGAAGAAGACACCAGAAAGTGGAAAGATCTCCCATGTTCTTGGGTAGGTAGAATTAACATAGTAAAAATGGCAATCTTACCAAAATCAATCTACAGATTCAATGCAGAGCCATCAAAATCCCAGCAAAATTCTTCACAGACCTCGAAAGAATGATACTCAACTTCATATGAAAAAGCAAAAAGCCAAGGATAGTCAAAACAATCCTGTACAATAAAAGAATCTTTGGAGGCATCACAATCCCTGACTTCAAGTTCTACTGCAGAGCTACCATACTGAAAACAGCCTGGTATTGGCAATAAAAACAGATAGGAAGACCAATGGAACTCAATTGAAGACCCAGATATTAATCCCCACATCTTCAAACACCCGATTTTTGACAAAGAAGCAAAAAATATCAAATGGAAAAAAAGAAAGCATATTTAACAAATGGTGCTGGCACAACTGGATATAAAGTAGAAGACTGAAAATAGACCCAATATCTATCACCATGCACGAAACTCAAGTCCAAATGGATCAAAGACCTCAACACTGAAGCTCATAGAAAAGAAAGTGGGAAGTACACTTGAATGCATTGCCACAGGAGACCACTTCCTAAACAGAATCCCAGGAGCACAGACACTGAGAGAAACAACTTATAAATGGGACCTCCTGAAACACAGCTTTCCTCCCTTCTCCAGCCCCAAGTTATTTATTCCCACATATACCCACATATTCCCCAGTGACATATTCCCACAAGGGTTCCAAGCTAGAATCAGCTCACGTCGACTGGAGCAAGCATTTCCGCAGAGATGTGAGGGAAACCTAGATCTGAAAATGAACCTTAACCTTCTCAGCTCACACTACACTGAGGTTAATATGATTATATGTAGTGTGAGACAAAGGAGGAGAGCTGTGGAAGCCTGTCATTTCAGTCTTTTTATCAGCCTATTCCCAGAACCTTGAGGAAGCGCTACCTTAGGCGCCCAAGATCCTTCCTCATCATTAGGAGTTTCACTCATTTTGTTAGTTATTTTCTCATTTCCACAATAAAATACGTGGTGAGAAGCAATTTATGGGAGGAGAGGTTTTGGCTGATGGTTTGAGAGTACAGGCCATGGAGGCTGGGGAGCCCTGCTGGCACACCACACCTGGGCAGATTGGGAAGGAGAGAGTACAGGAGGAAGGACTGGCTAAGGCCACCCCATCCTTTTCCTCCCCCAAACACCTCTTAATGTTTCCATGACCTTCCCAAATGAAGCCATCAGCTATGGACCAAGTATTCAAAACCGTAAGCCTAGGGGGCCCTTTCCATATAAAATCCATGGCACATAAAGAAATAAGTTTTAAAAGCCAAATTATTCCCATTGTAGTTATTTTGGAAATGCAGTTTGCATTCATTTCTGGAGTGTTAGAATTACTTAGGACGGTCAGGTGATTGAAGTGAACCAGTAAATGGGGACTCTAGAGTATTTCTGTCCATTTTAGAGGCAGTTATGACTCTTTTTTTTGTAGATTTGTTTGCCTGGTTTCTCACTCCCCAGAACTTCCATTCATAACATGTCTAGGGAAATGTCTATGAGGCTGGCAAACAGGGTTTACTTCATTTAAAAGAGGCTTATTCAAGAACAGCGTGTGGAAAGTGATAAGCCGTTGGAAGACATTTTGGAGGGGAAACGACAGAGGGATCTGAAAGCAGTGGATGAAGTTGCAAAGGCTGTTGCCCACCCACCAGGGAAGGCTTCCTTGTCTCTTAAAGTTGAAGACGCTGTCTCCCGTCAGGGGAGGTGTCCTGCCCGCATTTTGTTGGGAAGTTCTACATGGATTCCCAGAGAGGTCACAATTACTCACCTGGTGAATTATTCAAAGACGGCAGCATCACTTCAGCACTGTGGCAGGGGTACCAAGCTGTCTTAGATGTGAGCTGTGATAACTGGGAACTCACAGAAGGAGGCCCTGTGGGATCGTTCATTCTGAGAGCAGACTCCATAAGCTCTCAATTTACATGAGAGAATAAATTATTGTTCTAATAGGTTTTAAAAAATAAACACGATGCGGTGGTTTGGATGATGTCACCTGCAAATCTCGGTCATTTTAATAGTTGGTGGTACCGTTCGGGTAGATTTAGATGGATGAAGTCTGTCACTGGGGGGCCGGCTTTGTCGTGCACTGCCCCTGTGCTGTCTGAGGTTTGGATGCGAGTACTCAGCTGTTCTTCCTGCTCTTGTCACCATGCCTGCCAGTGGCCATGCTTCCCCGTCCCCATGGTGGTGGACCCTGTACCCACAAGCCCAAATAAACCCTTCCTTCTGTAGGCTGCCTTGGTGTGGTGTTTCAGCACAGCAACAGAAAGGGAACAAATGGTAGGGAGTATTTATCATCCCAGTCTGCCACCGACCCAGCTCAGTCACTGCTCAATTCTTTCTTCCAACCTTCTCTGTGATTCTTTGTGAATATCTCAGTCTTTGGATCCAACCCTCGTTCCAGCGTTGTCGTTTTCTCTTTTGTCCTTCCTCAGACTGCATTTAGGAAGATAAGATAGATACATAGATGATAGATGATTGATAGAAGGTAGGTAGATAGATGATAGATGGATAGATAAATAGATGATAGATAGATAGAAGATAGGTAGATAGATGATAGGTAGATAGATAGATACATACATAGATCCATAGATACATATATAGATGATAGATGATTGATAGAAGATAGGTAGATATTGATGGATAGGTGGATAGATAGATGATAGATAGATAGAAGATAGGTAGATAGATGATAGATGATAGATAGATAGATGATAGATAGATAGTGTTGAGTGCAGAGATTTTCCTACTCTTGATTTTCAGTCTCTCCCCTCTAGTAGTGTTTTAAATCACAATGGTGCATTTGTATGTGTGGTGTGTGCATAAACATACATGTGTGCACATTTGTGTGCAGGAACATGTGCACTTCTGTGCATGTGGAAATCAGAGGTGAGTGTTGGCTGTCTTCCTTTGCTGTTTTCCACTTTATCTTTTGGACACGATCTCTCACTGAACTGAGAGCTCAATGACTCAGCTGGACTGACTGGCGTGGGAACTCCAAGGATCCGTCTGTCTCCAACCCTGCCCCCGCATGCTACACATGCAGTGATTCTCCCACTGTTTACATGGATGCTGGGGACCCCAACTTTGGCCTTAGGCTTGTGCCAGCACTTTAACCAGTGAGCCACCTCCCCAGCTTATAGTATGTTTCCAATATTGCGTTCTTATCACTCAGATCTCATAGCTGTCACTGGGGTTCACTCTTGGTGTCTGTACATTTTATGGGTTTTGACAAAGGCAGAGAACATGTGCCCACCATTACAGCATCCCATGGAGCGTTTCATTACCAAAACAGTTCACTGCCTTGCTTCCCTTCTGGTGAGCGCCAGCAGCTCCTGCTTTGTGTTTGTGCCTTCCTAGCTTTGCCTTCTCTGGACCACCAGAGCTGGAGTCCTATTGTGAGCAACCCTAGTCAGCCTGGCTTCTTTCTCTTGGTAGCATGAGATTACATTTCCTTTTTGTCTTTTCAGGGCTCTTTTCCTTTATGTGTTGTATACTCTTCTGGCCCCGCCCCTTCCAGCTCTCTAGAGCTCCCAGATGCCTCCTGGTGCAGAGGCAAGAGTCAAAGGGTCAACATCCCTTGGGCACTGAACTTGAAAAGTGCCTTCACTGGGGGAAAAGCACCTCTTTGAAGCTGTTCCACATGATGGCATTTGACAGTTGTTTTTACCCTGTTGTGATGGATGGAGGAAGCCCTGGCTTCTTTGTGCGGTGGACTGTCCTGCCTCTGTGGTAATGCAGTCAGCGTCAGCACCTGCCATTACTGCTGCTAGTCTGTGCTCTGCTGTGTGTTCTTGCCCAGGGTGATATGGCCAATCCTGGGTGTGGGCTGGTTTGGCTGCTGCAAGGTCATCACAATAGGTCTGATTTTATTCATGTGGTCCTCCATGGTCAAATGTTACTACTTCCCCCCCTCTGTTTCAGTAATAAAATCTTAGTTCAGGATCCTAAGTGAGCTATTCCTGAGCTCTAAGGTTCTTGCCAGACCAGTGGGTCAGTGGGCAGGAGCTCCCTGTGGTGTTATGTAGGGGTAAGTGGGCAGGAGCTCCCTGTGGTGTTCCGTAGGGGTGAATGAGAAGGAGCTCCCCATGGTTTTCTGTGGCGAGGTGATACACTCACCCTGAGAAAGACTGACTCTTTGTTCAGTTACTGCACCCGCCCTTTGTATCTACATTTCCATATAGCAAAGCAATTGCAAACTGTCACAAGAGTATCTCATTAGTTAGTACTGGCTGTGGGTTAGACTTAAATGGGGGAACACTCAAATCTCTGATGCGCCCTCATTCTCCATTCTTTGATTGGATAACTCAAGGAAACTAATTTTGCATATTTAACTTTCAATTTCTGATCTTAGATGCAGAAAAATAAATACCAAGATCCCCTTGAAATACTGCAGAAGGAAGCGCTTAGGAATTAAAATAATGGACTCTCGGCAATGATACAAGGGTTTTAGGAATGCATTGGGATAAAGCGTGGCTGTGATGCTTGATTCCAGGGCCCTTAGTTACAGTTTGCAAATCCACATATTTTATGATATTATAGTTGGACAGCCTCTGTTGTTTATTTTCCCTTTCTGTCTGGATTGTCCCGAAAACAGTATTTTCTAGAGGTAACACGGCTGGCCAGACCAGCAGGCTCTCGTCTCCTGTGGGCTGTGACGCACGCTGTCTGCTGAGAAATAATGGCTGCAGGCTTCATAATGATATCTAATGATAATGTCTATTGTGTCTGTATATAGAAAACGAACTCAGTGGGTCTCATTTCCTCCAGGGAAGGAAGAAGATGGTCACAGGTATTCGGGTATCACCCTGAGCATAATGATGTTCAAGCATGAAAAACATGAGAAACAGGATGGGGTACTGGACAGCTAAGATTCAAGATCTCGACTTTAATTCCAAATACCACAGGAAATGCTTGAGTTGTAATAAGAACAAGATGGTAAAATAAATATCTTGAAAGAGTCAGTGGAAAAGGTGATTGAAGCCTTTTTTTTTTTTTAAATTGTGGGTTGGTTTATTTTGCCAAAGTGGCATTTTACTTTTCTCTCTCAAAACCTTAACTGTAATGTCAAGGTACTGTGCCTTCAGGGGCCTCTTCAGTGGGATGGCCTTGCCTCTGAGATCCCTTTTAGAAAGATGTTCATTTTTATGATTATTTTTGAGACCTTCATGCATGTGCGCTGCATCTACATCACGCCACCCCTCCTTCCCACATCCTCCTGCCAGATTCATGATCTCTTCTTCCGTGTCACTGTACACGTATATGTATATGATGTATATACATATATGTATATGCATATGAAGTATATGTATATGATGTAGATGTGCATGTATATGATGTATATGTGTGTGTATGTGTATATATAGCGAGTCCTTTTAGCTCATGTACATGTGTTCCAGGGATGACCACTTGGGACTGGAGAGCCTATGTAGGAGTTTGTCTCTGGAGGAAACTGATTCTCTCTCTCTCTCCTGCATCCATTGACAACCTGTAACTCTTCATCTGTGGGTGGGGACATGTAGAACTGCCCCAGCCACATTCAAATGTCAACGTATGATACCTTTCTGGGCTTGTTCGGGCAGCCCATACTGTTGCAAGTTCCTGGGCACCTTTTCCTTGTCCTATCCAGGGGACACTGTCTGACAGCAGGTGTCCTGGCCTCTGGTTCTTACACTCTTCCTGTCCCCTCTTCCGTGCTGTGCCCTCAGGTGTAGAGTTTTTGTTGCAGATTCATTTGGGACTGGACACCTGCAGGCGTTTATTTTATGCATTCCGGCCAGTTGTGGATCTCTGTAATAGACTTTCTCTCAGCAGCTGGTTGGGTCCACATTGTCTTAGAGATTCTTCTTTTGGCAACCTGTAAAATTGGGTTCTCTCCCCTCTGGATCTGCGGCTCACATTCAAGTTCTCGTGGTCAGATGTTCAATCACCTCCCTTTGTTGTGGCAATTGACTCTGTCATTTATCCAGTCCTGTGAACTGTACCCAACTGTTCTGCTGAGTTCTTAGCATCTTTGCCGGGCTGACTGTCCTCGGGGATGCTCCTCATCCCCCAGTCCCCCATACTATTGTTCTCTTTGTCCATCACAACAATATTAGCAAATGACGATGGCTTATTTATAATGCCATCAAAGCTTGATGAGTATTTTTGAAGCGTCTCATTAGTTTAGCAGTGGGCTACACAAGCTGGAAGTCTAAGCACCAGAAGATTCATTTGCCAGTCTGAGGGTGACCCTGGAGCAGCTTGTGCTGTGCCCTTGCCAGCCAGGGAATCCAAGGTGCCTCCACATGGGCTGGTTCTTGTGAGGAACAGGGCAGTCTGAGAGGAGCCCTGGATGAAGAGGGACAATATGGCAGCTACCATTGGCCTCCCACTGGCTAGACACATGAGTTTTCACAAACCCCATGACCTTCTCAGGGTCTTGTACATAATCAGGACTAGTAGACCCTGCTATGAGTATACTAAATGTTGGTCTCTATCATGCGACGAAGGTGTTTATATTGCTAGGTGATAGGAAAGACCGCCTTAATAAACTAGGCATATCTGTATGGTGGGATGGAGGATCAGAGTTTGGCAAAGTTTAATGTATAAGTTGGGCATACTAAGAGAGTAGTGATTTAATAATATGTAACAGTTTTAGCAGCAGACGATCACAATGTGTGTTAGCAGATGAAACGTGGGGCTCAGACCCACCTGCAGTCTCTGGCATTTGTGGGATTCTTAGAACATACCCTGGAACAAACCAGGGGTACCTGTGTTAGAGCCAGAGGCAGCTTTATCAATGAGTGTCTGTCTTTACTTCTCACACTGGGAAACTGACCCATGGAGACCAAGTAAAGACTTGTCATAATCAGAAGCGTCTGGACCAGGCGCTTCTGTCTATGTCACCACAGGTCTGAACTCCTAAGCAGGTAGAATAAAGACTCCGGTTCACAAGATCGAGGTGGCTGTTCTCAACCCCAGGAGTAGCCCGAACATTTTATAAGCCAGTCCCTGAATTCCTCTTACATATGTTTTTCCATTATGGGAGTCTCTACCTTCCTAATTCAGGCTTTCTGCATACTAGATAAACTTGGTAGACATGGTAATTTTGTTTCTCAAAGTTCCAGAGAACAAGTGACCCTGGATTTTCTTGCCTGGTTTGTGGCTGGTTCCCAAGTGGGCCCTTTGTTCTTGGAGAACTGTCCTTGGTTAATTTATCTCTTCTCCTCTCCTTCTGTGCCCTCGGCACCACCCAGCTGGTATTTTGTCTTTTCATGAGTCCTTTCCCTGGGCACAGTAGCGCCGACTCGTGTGACAGGTATCTTGTAAATAATTAACCAACGAAAGCGCGTATTTCAGAAGCGCCAGGCAGAAGAGCATGGTGGTTTGTCAGTCCAAATGAAATAAGGGGAGGTTTTTTCCTGCAATATCCATCACTGTAAGACAGTGACAACTGTGATTCCTGAGCTTTCCCCTTGAATTTGCGTTTTCAGCAGTACACACACACCTACACACATACACACTGTGCACAGATGTGGCTCACCTTCACATGTTTGACTGTGATGGTGTTGGACTACTTGAACATTTTTTATTTATTTAGTAACAATTTATTAATTAGCATATCTACTTCCTTATTGTCTTCTTGTGGTGAGCCCACAAGTATAATACAGTAAATGTACAGCTGGCAGAGCTATTGGACACCCAGTTTTGAAGAGCTACGGGGCATCTATCCTTTGGATAAGTCACTGTCAATTCCATAGAAATCTTGTGAGATCATGGCATTTCTCTCTTCTATAGTATCCCAGCAGTGTATAAGCCTGACTTTTCCTGTAGGGCAACTGGATACCTCCCCACACACCATGAAGCCATGGTGTGAAAAGGGTTCAATCAAGTCCTTGTTCTCGTAGCCAAAATCTACATAAAAATAGTCTCCCACACACTTTCTTTATTGACAGTAGTCACTGATTAGAAAGGAGCCTCATACAGGAGGTAATATGTCTGCTCTAACAGCAGACTCAGGAAGGTAGAATCTACTGGGCTTCTGCTCTGACTTAACATGCTACCATGCCCAACATTTTATACATGGAGACTGGGGATTTTACACATGGATGCAGGCCCTTATGGTTACACCACAAGCAATGTTCCTGGCTAAGAATCTTTAAAATTCTCTGTACTTTCCCCTGTTCTTCTAAAAAGAAATTAACCACGTGGCAACTTAAAAAAATGCAAATAATATTACTCCTTACCTGCGTAGAACCGGAAATCGATGGCAGAGAAACAAAATAAAAGTGGTTGGAGGCTGAGCATGTAGTTCAGTGGTGGGTTACTTGCCTAGTACACACAAGGCACCAGCTGCCATCTCAGCACAGCAAAAACCAAACAAGTGAGCAAGAAAAGACAGCCCAGTGACTCTGTGGGCTGCTGCAGGAGATGAAGCAACTGGGAACAGACATTTATTACCAAAACTTGAGGTCCTGCAGGTCTTCAAGAGGCAGAATCTTACTCAAGTTCCTTTTGGAGATAGATGAATAATCCCTTCTTCCTCCTCCATCTCCTGTTCCCTCCCCATCCTCCTCCCTTCCTCCCATCTTCTTCACCCACCTCCCCCTTCTCCTCTTCCTTCCTCTTAACAACCCCTTTTCTGGATGACAGAGCACCTAGAACTGATGCTTGTGCTCCATCCTCCTTGCCCCAGTCCCACCAGTTACAAATGACAATAGGAAGCAATTATTAGCAATAAATAGGATGGAAGCTTCAAGTTCTGGAGTTTAGAGTTGGCAAGAAATACTTCCCCAGTCTGTTTTCTGTTCCTGTGGAGAACTACGCGAGACTGGGTGGTGTTCAAAGCAGGAGGTGAATTCAGTTCAGAGTTTTCAAGGCTGAAAACTCACACAGCAGACTTCAAGCTCTAGCTAGAGGTACCTTGGCCCTTCTCGTCACCTTTTGGCAGATGGCATCATAAGAGCGGGTATCGCTGCTTTCTTTTAAAAGGCTTGTTCTTCAACTGTAGCATTACTTAAACAGACAGATCACTTATGAGTAGAAAACACACACATATAAAAGATTCCTTAAGGATTTTAAGTATACAGAAGTCTTTCTGAAAACATGCCCTATTGATCTCAGTAATGTATCTTTGTGTAAGCATTTACCTGGTAAACCTACAGGATGGTTATTTTAAAAGCATTGATTGAGGGTTTACTATCTCTGTGTATGGTTGGGTATGTGCACATGTGTATCTGAGGACAGACAGCAGCCCCCGGTGTCAGCCTTTGCCTTCCACACTGAGACAGTCAACTGTTGTTTGCTGCTGTGCACACGGGGCCAGCTGACCCATGATCATCTGGGGATTCTCCTGTCTCCACCTCCCATCTCTCTGAGGGAGTGCTGGGATTATAGATGTGAGCCAACCACCCGTGGGTTCTGGGGATCCGAACTCAGCATCTCAATTTGTACTTTCTAAGTGATACTTAGACACGGGTGGTATTTCTGTGTGTTTTAAAGTGTGTTTGTATGATATAGTCTGAGAGTAGATCTGAGTCTTGAGTTTTATTGTATATTTATTTCTGTTGCTAAGGGTCATACTGGTCCATTGTGTATGTGTGTGTGTGTGTATGCATATGTATGTAGGTGTGTGTGTATGTGTGTATGTGTGTAGGTGTGTGTACGTGTGTAGGTGTGTGTGTATGTGTGTGTAGGTGTGTGTGTGTGTGTGTGTGTGTTGGGTGAGAGAGTATACTATGAAACTAAGATTAACCTTAAGCTCATAATTTTTTTCTGCCTCAGCTTCTCAAGTGCCGAGACCGCAGGAAAGTGCCTTCCATATTTTTGTGACAATCTCCTAGAGTACTCATTTCCACTTATTATTTATTGTCATTCTTAAGTCTTTCCAGTCTGGAGGTATCAAATATTTCCCAATTCTTGGTTTGTGTGTTACTGTACCGCTGCTAGGTAGAGGAGTAACATTTACTATGTTCATGGTGGTGTGTCTTGTGGGAGGTGGCTACGGAGTGCAGATCTTTCCTTTCAGTGAGGTAGTTTAAGGTCTCCTGGAGGCTCACGTCAGCGAGGTAATTTAAGGTCTCCTGGAGGCTCACTTACAAGCAGGCCTTGGTACCTGAAGGTCCACCCAAAATGACCTCATTTCTTTCCTTCACCCCGGGGAGAGCTGGAGAGAAGCAGAGCTTGGTGAACTCCACCCTCCTGGACAGATGGGTCAGTTCTGATGCTGTTCCCTTCACAAGAACTTGTCAAGTGACTTCCTCTCATGGCTGGGAAACATTCTCAGGTTAAACTCCAGGCTAGGGAGTGGGTAACACACGGTTTTGAGTAGGCAGCAAGCTGTTGCTGTCACAGACATAGAGGTTGTGATCTAAAGAAAGCAGCTAAAGAAAGAAAGGAGTGTTCATTGTTTAGGAGTTGTCTAGATGTGGGTCCCCAGGAGGAAAATGGGGAGCTAGACGGACAAGTGGAAGGCTGTTAGTCTCTGTGTTTCAGCTATTTATTTCCCTAATGTTTTCCTTAATGTTTCACACATATTTGTGTGAGAAATTCAAGAAATGAGTTGCTGAAATCGTAGTTGCCAGCTCCCCGGATGCTCTAGGGTCTTTCGTGTGCTTGTGCAGACCTCTATTTGGTGAACTGGGAAACAGTACTTTTGGCTCAATGGTAAGGGCCTTGTCTGATTTGCTGAGGGATTTTGGTTTCCCTCAAAGGACAGAAGAATCAGAGAGTCCCATCTGGAACCTGAAGTCGGGTTAGCAGGTAGTCCAGACAGGGGCCAGTCAGCAGCCATGAGCCAGGCAGAGGACGAAGCCCTGAGGGAGATGGACAGTTAGGTGTCCCCCTTTGAGGAAGACAGGTTTGATGAAATTTGTAGGTGACACTTAGACATATCTATCCTCCAGTCGCCTCAGAAGCAGATGGTTGTGTTACCCTCATGCTTGTGGTATACCCTCATGCTTTTTGCATAGCTGAGTAAGGAACCCTGGGATTGCACAAGCTAGGCAAGTGCTCTGTTGAGCCATATTCACATTCCAATCATTTCTTTATGCTTTGACAAAAAGTAAAATGATGGCAATTTCAGTGTGTGTGTATGCATGTGTGCATGTGTGTGTGTGTGTGTGTGTGTGTGTGTGTGGGGTGTGTATGAACAGGTTCTATTATCATAATCGTAACCCTCCTTCAAGAAGGGATCCTGTATCATTTTATGGGATGCCATCTCATCCCTGGGAAATGAGGGAAGTTTAGGGAAAAACAGCTACATTGAACTTTCTTGGACTCCAAATATTCTCCTTAGGACCTACACCCTCCGATGCTGGGGTTCTTTGAGCTTCTGTTTTTGATTTTCAAGACTGGCTTTCTCTGTGTACCCTTGGAGCCTGTCCTGGAACTCGCTTAGTAGACCGGGCTGGCCTCGAACTCACAGAGACCCGCCTGCCTCTGCCTCTCGAGTGCTGGGATTATAGGCGGGTGCCACCACTGCCCGACTGCCTTGAGCTTCTGTGTTCATTTGCTGGATGAATTTATTAGCACTTGATAATGGAAATATTCAAAGCCTCAGAGCTGCAGGAGCTTCTAGGTAGAAAAGACTTGTGCAAGAATCTTTGTAGGAAGACAGTCTGAAGCGGAGTCTGCTGATGCTGGCAGAAATAGGCGAGATGCTCGCTTGTACGTCCTGCCTTCCAAAGCATGTACTTTCTATATAGAAATAAAGCACTAAAGAGTGACAGGCAAACTACTGACAAAATGAATGGGGATGGATGCTTTGGGTTCTCTTCGGTATGTATTAGTTCACGTTCTATTGCTACGACAAAATATTCGATGCTGTGTATAAAGATTTCATCTGAAATCATCTTTACCCAAAGTATGGAAGAAGTGTCCCGAATGGATGGTATAGGTTACTCCTTGCTTTTTGTGGGGTAGGACTTTCTGTTCCCTCTGAGCCTTATTTGCACAGATAATGGATCTTGTGGTTTTTATCCCCCACAGAGCATGCACTGATGGTATTATATTGATTTGTGTTTCTGTTCTTCTTTAAAAGGTTTGCATTGGGAAAATATGAAGTAGACTATTAATTTTAGGAACACCTACTGGAAAAGCATCTTATTTATTCTTCCCCTAATTTTATCTTAAACCATAGGGCAAACTGTTCTCATGAATAATTCAGCATCTTTAAGAGAGAGAGAGAGAGAGAGCGAGAAAGCGAGAGAGCCCCTTTGTCGGCACACTTGTGCCTTTTATCAACAAATCTAAGCGATTGGTCATCTTTTCATTGGGTTGAGACCATGTCACTTGGCTGTCTCACTGGAGATTACAAAATTGCCTCAAGTGAAGTTGCAATAACTTTAGTTGGCAGTAACCTTCAGTAACATCCCGGTCTAGA
This sequence comes from Alexandromys fortis, assembly GCF_014885135.2. Classification (NCBI taxonomy): domain Eukaryota; kingdom Metazoa; phylum Chordata; class Mammalia; order Rodentia; family Cricetidae; genus Alexandromys; species Alexandromys fortis. The sequence continues at coordinate 6,132,823 of NW_026067956.1, forward strand.
TTAGAACCACTTAGTAAATAATGAACAATATTCCAATGTTGCTCAGCTGCCTTAACTCCGGTAAAAATGGAGACATATCTTTTGCTTCTTCCTGCCACAGGTATATGTCCATGCTGAGAAATATGGGGCTGTCTAACAGATCAAAGCCCTGTGACTTCAGTGGTCAAAAGCTCTGAGACTATGGCACATTCAGGGTATCGGTGTACGTAGATCAATATGACTGTCTGAAATAGAGCTTTTCCTGGTCTTTCTGGGATTCTGTATTTAGCATTTCTAAAAGATTTTTTTGCAAGGTAAAAGCTTTACTGTCAAACAGGATTAGCAAACCTTACAGCTCTTATTAAAGACACCATTGCAAATGGGTTTTAAAGAAAGTACATGAAAGAGAATCCCTGCTTTACTCAAAGGCGAAAAGTAAAGATGTCAGATTGGGCAGAGTGTGTGCTTGCTTTAGAGAGAAAATGAGCCCTGGGTTTTGCTTATTTGGTTGGTTGGTTTTTTAATATAGGGTTTCATTGCATAGCCCAGGTTGGCCCCGAGCTCATGATGATTCTCCTGCCTCAGCCTCCCAAGTACTGGGCCTGCAGGTGTGTTCCATCACATCTGTCAGAGATGTGTTTTAAATCTGTTGATAATCTGTAGTACTCATGCTTCCGGATAGACTTCTTCACCACAGCTCCAGTGTAGGCCTAACATATCATACATTTGTGTTGGATAAGACATATTTCCTCTACTCCCTTGTTGGCTCCTGAGTGTAGGCCTTGCCCCACTCACCAGCCCACGTCCATTCCTGAGAGGCTTTCCATTTCTTAATAAATGGTCTCCACGACTTCTTCTAAGAAACAAAAGACACGAATGTGTCAGTGGTGTGGTCCCAGATGGTGGTCATGCTGCAAGGTGGCTGGTTGATCACAAGGTTGCTGATGAGTGACTCTTAGGAGGTGGAGGAGGTGGTTCACTGCGGATATGATCCCAAAGGGAATACTTGTTCCTCATGTCTCCCTCCACTCCCTCTACTCCCTACACCACCGCTCAAGGTGAGCAGCCTCCTCTACCCATGCTCCCCCGCCACCATGATACTTTGCTCTGCCTCAGGAAAGAGCTGACAGAATCGAGATGGATGGGGACTTCTGAGGCCTTGAACCACAGTGAGCCTTTCCTTTTAAAAATTGCTTCCCTGACATTTTGTCTCAGGGACACAAAGTCAACACCGTGTGATAAAGTGAGTGTGATTGATTAGTTCAGCGTTGAGAAAGCCATTTTACTGAAAGTAAGATGGAACAGAAATGAAACAAGCTTCCCCAGGTCAGTCCTTTTCTATTCATAAACATATGTATTTTAGAAGCAGGAATATAGAATCATTGCTAATCCTCCTAAGTGGGCCGAAGATGCCGTTATTAACATGGCGGGCTTTTCATTTCCTTTTGCAACACTCGTTGCCTCACTGTTTAGTGTATTAATTCAGACACTGTCTTTGCCATTCCATGATCCTTAGTGGACCTTTGAACTGTACAACCGTGTAATCTAGAGGGCAGATGAGAACGCTAGGTAGATTGGACAGGCAACCTAGAAATATCCAGTAAACATCAAAGAAAGGAGTTCTCATGGAAGACCACCTTGCTTTCCCAAGGGCTTTAAAGTGTATCGTCAGCCTTCACAGTGTTTTTGTGGGGGTTACCGTCTATAAATAATTAAGAGCTAGAAGAGACGAGTTAGATAATGTGATCTCTGTGTCCTCGCTTTGGACAAATTGACCCAGTGCATGTTGGCTTTTATCCCCATATTTAAAATTATTTCATCATATTATTATTTAACTGTAGTCTTTTTTTTTTAATACGGAGCTTTATTATATGACCTAGGCTGGCTTTGAACTTGAGACTCCCCCCTCAACCTCCCCAGTGTTTAAAGTATAGGTGTGTGCTGCCACAGCCACCCTATTATGGTCTGTCAACATGGCACAGTAAGTTGTAATCAAAAATAAGTAGAAAATAGTGGAGAAGAGAAAAGAGGAGCAAGGAAGAGGAAGACAAAGTCGGAGGTCAAAGATGCATTTGGCTGGCAGCCTTCAAGCAGTCAAAGGCTGGATGGGTGATCCATTATAAGACTCCATGTCCATTAGAGAGAATAGTTGTGCCCAAAGATTCAAGGGTATACTGAATCCAGAGCTGGGTATCTGCATTGGGATACTTTGAGAGGAACTACATCCCTACCCCATTTTCTAGGAGAAAGGTAAGGAGTGAGCGATCAGGTTCTAACACTTGAACCTGTGCAGAGCAATCCCAGAACAACCCACAGACCTCGCTACACTGGGACTGCTAGAAAGGCTACGGCCTTTTGCTCCTGCTGGAGCTGATCACACAAAAACCCCAGAGAGGTAGAAGCAGCTTCCATTTGGGAAGAATTGCTGTGAAGCAGCATCTTCGGCAGGACTGTGGTACTTGTGAACTCACAGTGGCTGTGGCTGCTGCACCAGACCTGTAGAAGATGAAGCCATGCACATCCCATCTTAGATGAAGGAGGAGCTCCTGAAGCCCCATCCCTATCTGGCAAGCAAAGGAACTTGAAAACTGCTGGGGTAGAGAGTGTTCCCCTCCGGAAAGTCTCTCCTGATAGGCTGCCCATGATCTAACGAATACACTAGCAGCAAAGAGCACTAATTTGGACTCAGTGGACTATGCAAGAGGACATCTAGTCAGGAGGAAAATGTGCTGGAAGGTGGAGAAGATGGAGGGGGATGGGGGGCTGATATTGATCTGAATATGTTGTATCCAAGCCTGAAATCCTTAGAGTGTCCTTAAAAGAGAGGCAAAAGCTGCCGACTCAGCTTCATTCACCATCCTGCTGGCCTCTGCCGTGTTAGTGGAGCTTTCTCAGGCCTTGTATATACATAAGGAAGAGCCTGCTCTGCCATTGCACTCAGGGGACATTTCCCATCACTTCTGTGCACCTTGCTCTTGGCAGGCTCTGAAAGTGGCACTCACTTTCCACATCTGTTTCCTGGTTTCCGCTAGACACACTTGCCATATTTTGTCTTGTTAAATATACTGCACTTGAGGACTGGGATGTTTTCTGTATGAATGGATGTCGATGGAAGGTTCTCAGGCTGAGGCAGCCTAGTCATCTTCAGAGCTCCTTAAAATCCAAGAGCTGAGCCAGGCAGGTGTAATCTTAGCATTCAGGAGGCAGAGAGTCAGGACTAAGAGTTCAAGGCCATCTTTAGCTACATAGTAAGTTTGAGGCCAGCCCGGGATACATAAGACTGTCTCCAACATATANTATAGTCATTTTTTGAGAAATTAATGAAGGAAGAGGTCAGAAGAGGTCAGTGGCTGTGTCACACATTGGCCTCTTCTCTACCTCCTCTCCCCCTTTTTTTGTTCCCTTCTCCTTATTGTCTTCTCTTCCTTCCTCTGCATTTCTTTTCTCTTCCTCCCTTTCCTTCTCTTCCCATACCACCTTCCCTTTTCTTCTGTTTCTTGAGATAGTGATGCTGCATAGTTCAAGCTTGTACTCATAATAAACCCGAGTCAGCCTCCCAAGTGCTGAAATTACAGGTGTGCACACCACTTTTGGCCATTGCTACCAACATCTCCTCCTTGTTTTAGGTTTCTTTATTTTATGTTATGGGCGTTGTACTGTTTGGTTTTGTCAACTTGGCACAAATTGTAGACCTATCTGGAAAGAGGAAATCTTAACAGAGAAGATGCCTCTGTAAGAGTGACCTGCAGACAAGTTTGTAGGATGTTGTTTTGATTAATGATTGATATGAGAGGGCCCAGCCACCATGGGTGGTGCCACCCCTGGTGGTCCTGGATAGTATAAAAAAAGGCAAACTGAGCATGCCATGAGGAACAAGTGAGGAAGTGGCGCTCCTCCATGGCCTCTGCATCAATTCCTGCCTTGAGTTCCTTTCCTGACTTCCTTGGATGATGGCGTGTGACCTAGAGTTGTAAGCTGAAACCAACTCAGATTTAAAAGCTGCTCCCTTAGATCCGGCATAACTCTCTACGCTCCATCCCATTTCTTGCATTGAGGAGCAGGTGCATTAGAAGAGGGCAGTGGCAGGGATAATATAATCCTCCCGGATTATCCCAGGCTCTTAAGCTTTCTAAACACTCAGAACCCGAGTGCACTGCTGCTGCCTTTGTTTGCAGGCCGCGGGGTGAAGGACTAAGCGCCATGCCTCCTGTCTGCGGCTGGAGAAGATGCTGCTCCATAGGTAATGGATGCCATGGCCTTTTAAAAACACAGACCTTGTGTCTCTACCAGGCATGGGAGAGAGGGGGCAGTAGCAGAAGCAGCAGGGTGCTGGGCAGATGGCTGCAGTGAAGAATTCTTAGTGTCACACCCTCTCAACAGGGAGTGTAGGCCGGAAGTTTAAGACAAAGCGAAACAGCATCCGTGTTTATGGAAGCAACTTTTTCTCTTTATAATTGTTAGCTTTATGTGTTTTACACATGTCGAAACCCTTGAAATAGTGTTTAAGGCCATGCAGATCAAAGTTTCAATCTTTATGTGGCTAGTAAGAAACCCATACATTCTGCTTGGAAAGGGTCTTGGATTTTTCTGTCATCTTGAAGTAGTTTGTTTGCTTGAATGATCACCAGAGGATAGTCGTAAGGTCAGAACTATAGCTTATATTGGAAATCAAGATATTTTTCTTGTTTTTGGCTGTTTCCCCCCCTGGACTCAGCAGCAGAGCAGTTGTTAGCCGAGGGTGGAGTGCTGGGTTTGTTCCTCAGCTCTGCCAAAGGAAAAATGATTTTTTTCTTCCCACCTGAACTTGTTTTGAGACTGTTTCTTTTGGTTTCACATCAGGCTGAGTTATCATTAGACGTCCCATTTGTTTATGTGGCTTAGGAACAGTGGTGTGCCAAAGCCTGGAACAGATAAACCCTGAATTTGAATGTGAATGCATTCTCAGCTTCTGAGCATTTTTTTAAGTGGCAACAATGATCACGGATAAAAACTGTGTTCAAGAGATAGTCCTAACCTGCTGCTTGCCAGGAGGCATTGCCTTTTGCACCTGAACGTATTAGTCCTCTTTATATTAGAACACCACTCTCAGGAACCTGGGCACAGGAGTGACAATGGTTGTGCTGAATCTATCTGGCAAGACGATGTCCTGAGGAAGTGGCTCAGAGTTCTCACGGGGCATGAGGGCCTCCCCTGCTTGTCTGTCCTCTTGTGCCCCATCAACTCACTTACTGGTCCAGTCTAACTTGGGATTCAGGTGTTTGCAATCAAGATACGAATCATGACCCCCTTGGACATATTTATCAGCATAGACAAGAAAATCACCACAGTTAACAATTACATCCATCACTATATTGTTCTTTGTATCCACACACTTTTTTCCCAACTGTTAAATTGAGCCCGGTTTCTTTCCTGAAGTTTTGATTATGTAAAATACTCATAAAATTCATTGCCATTAGCACTTTTAAAATGTTTTAAAGATTTTTATATTTTTTATTTTATGTGTATGAGTGTTTGTGTGTGTGTGTGTGTGTGTGTGTGTGTGTGTACCGCATGTGTGCCTGTTACCTTGGAAGACCAGAAGAGGTGTCAGAGAGCCTGGAACTGGAGTTACAGATAGTTGTGAGCACCATGTGGATGCTGGAACCAAACCCAGTCAATGCTTTGGTGGCCAACTGGGCTAAGTGCTGAGCTGCCCCTCCAGCCCACCACTACTGTGTTTATTTGTACAGTTAAGTGCATTGAGTACATTCAATAATTGTGTAATTATCATATAGAACTTTTTGATTAGTTTATATCCTCAAGCACAATACCCTCAACTTTCCTTCCTGGTGTAGCGTATGCTTAAGATTTCCCTCTCTTTAGTGGTCAAGAGGTCCTCCCCTGCACATATGTACCACATTTGGGTTATCTCCTGATCCGCCCATGGCCGCTAGATTGTTCTGTCCTTCAGCTGTTGTGAGTACTGATGTAAGCATGGGCATAGACGTAGCTCACACATCCATATTGTCAGTTGTTTGGAGCGCATACTGAATGTGGACTTGTTAGGACATATGACAGTCCTACTGTGAATTTTTGAGGAACTGCCATAAAGTTTCCCTTGATAGTGACATGTTTCCTATTTCTGCCAACAATTCGGTTTTCATTTTTTTTTCTTGTGGAACCTCACCTTAGTTTGGGTTCATGTTTTGCTGGTGATGATGCTACTTGTCTCTTCCTGCTGGTGATGATGCTACTGTCTCTTCCTGCTGGTTATCTTCTTTGGAGGAAGCTCTTGATTATGTCCTTGCCTCACGTTTAATTCTGCTTGGTTTTTGTTACTGCTGAGGTCATGAATTTCCTGTGTATTTTGGATATCCATCCTTTATCAGATATTTGATTTGCAGTAAATGTTTTTCTTCCATTCCCTAGGTTTCCCTTTTACTGTTGATGCCTTTTTATACTCAAACCCTTTTTAGTTTTAGCCAAGCTCAAGTTGTCTGATTTTTCTTTTATTGACTATGCCTTTGGTGCTATCCAAGAGACCCTGGCCAAATATAATACCCTAAGTTCACTTTTAACAATTTAATCTCATCCCTATAACTGTGAGGCAGACTGATGCTTCCTTGCCGTAACATCACATATAACATCATATATATCAAGCAAATAAAAATGTAAAAATTTCTGCTCTAACAATTATGGCTAATGCTAACTTCAAATGTAAATTTATAGTTATTTTAACATGAAGAGTGTTTTAGGACAACAAAAAACCACTTCCTTGACCTATTGAAGGACAAATGGATGTTCCCTTCTTCCCTGATGGCTTCCTCTTACAAGGCAGTCACATCAACCAACTAAGCCCCAGAGGCATCTACTCCTCTTCAGGAATGTAAAGTCAGAAGAGGTCTGTGACAGGCAAAGGTGGAGGAGACAGCTACCGCACTGATCACGCGTGAACCTGTGCCACCCCTCACTGTAGGAAAGTGACATTGATACCCCTAAAATGTCCAAGTCAGAAATGGCTGAGAAAATGCATTGCCACGACATGTGGACTGGAGACACCATTTTAACAAGAAGAAACATGGTTTTATCTGCAGTCAAAGAGGGCAGGCACATTCTGTGCGGGAAGGACTCGCAATCCTCCTGCCTCAGACTCCCAAGGGAGTCTAGGATTGCAGGTGCATACCACTGGGCCAGATGGAGTTCTTAAAACGGAGCCTTGCAGGCAAGCTGCCTTGAAATCCTGCCCATTCCGGAACCCAAGTTTTTTTTTTTTTCGTGTATTGTCTAGTGAACAACCTGTTCTGAGGAGGTCTTGTAGGATCAAATATGAAGAGCCCTCTCTTTTCCTAGGCAATATTTGTTTCATTTTCATTTGCTATTCTCAAGTGCCTAAGAGGACATCATTCTTAGCTCTGCTTTCCTCTCTCTGGTGATTGTTCAGCCAGTTCCGCCGTGCCTCTCACTTGTCTCGTCCCCACAGTGGTTTCCCAGATCACGACTCTCCGGAACCTTCCAGCTTTCTGCTTCTCCCTGTCTGTTGCTGCCGCACCCCTTCTCGCTTCTCTTCCAGAAGGCTGGGGTGTTCTAGATGCTCCCCAAGGATGAGAGTCCTCAGCCTGGACTCTGCCCTTCGAGCTCACCCTTTCCTCAGCACACAATGCACACTGTGTTTCTTTTCGTCCTCCATGATGTGACACACTGAGCATCTAGTCTTGTCTTGGTAGACTTTACATACGCTGTTTCTTTTATCCAGATGCTGTTTTGTGGCCCCGAGAGTCATTGTTGTTGTTGTTGTTATTCTTAAAATAGGGGCCTAGTGATTCCCTGCCATCCCTACCCCCTGCAGTGGGCATTGCCTTGCTTGGACTTGCTACTATCTATCAGGTCACCCTATGTGCTTGCGTGAGTCTGGGCATCTGGGCACACAAGCTCCTGATGGCATTTGACACTCTGTGTCCCTGTCTCCTTAGCCTGCAAGGTCAGTGCCTGTCTCCGGCATCTCTGCCCTAAGTGCATTCCTAGCTCAAAGTGGATCTGGTTTTATTGACTGAGCTGAGGTATGCTGGCTTTAGTCAACTATTGATTTTTTTTCCTTAACTTTCAGCCAACATCTCCATCCTCATGTACTGGCATAAACCCCTAGTATATGCTTCTTAAACAGAGACTATAGGGGGAGGAGACAACTTAAAATTAAAGGGGCTACTGAGAAAAATGGAAGGCGGACTTCTGAGTCTCAGACAGCAAATGGGACTCATGTAGAGAGTGGCTGGGCTTCAAGAGGAATGGTGGGTACAGGGAGCAGGGGCCCACAGTGCTCCTAGATTCTCTAGAGCACCTTGACTCTCAAGACTGGGCTGCCTTCCACACTTGCTGCTGTTGTCACTGGATGCTCCCTCTTGTCCACGTGTCCAGGCCATCACCATCTTCTCCCCACCATGGCTCACTCACAGGAAAGCCGGCTGGGCTACTGCGGAAGGCACTGTGCCTGACTCTTATGACATTTGTTCCTCCGTAGAGAATGTGTTGATGTGTGTCACCCTCTTTCACTTAAGCAGCTCCAAGGGAAAGGAGGACAGAACATGTTTTACATGTAGTTCTGCGTGAACTTCCCAAATTGCTGCTTTGTCCCGTTGTATCGTCAACAAGAGCGTCGCAGCGGTCAGTAGGACCTACTTGTGCCGAACAAGTGAATCTGTTGCTTGTGGAACTGGTCAGGATAGACTTGTGCTTCTCGGGGAGGGGGTATTATTTTGCAGGAATACAGTCACTTTGCTAGCCTCATGCCATTTTCCAAGGAGACCGCAGTGTGGAATCACTGGGTAATTTTATGAGGTTTCTCACCGAGTGAAATATTTATTATGGGAAGGGCATTATAAATTCAGAATTTATCTAAAACAAATCTGTCTGACTACAGCTGAACATATTTTTAGGCTAAGCAGAAGAGAATAAGGAAACTCTTGCTGCTGTGTGGGGAGGTATTAGAGGTGCACACTACTTTTATCTTCTTTTTTTTATTTTATTTATTTGTTAAAGATTTCTGTCTCTTCCCCACCGCCACCTCCCCTTTCCCTCCCCCCCCCCCAATCAAGTCCCCCTCCCTCGTCAGCCCAAAGAGCAATCAGGGTTCTCTGCCCTGTGGGAAGTCCAAGGACCACCCTCCTCCATCCAGGTCTCATAAGGTGAGCATCCAAACTGCCTAGGCTCCCACAAAGCCAATATGTGCAGTAGGATCAAAAACCCATTGCCATTGTTCTTGAGGTCTCAGTAGTCCTCATTGTCCGCTATGTTCAGCAAGACCGGTTTTATCCCAGGCTTTTTCAGACCCAGGCCAGCTGGCCTTGGTGAGTTCCCGATAGAACATCCCCATTGTCTCAGTGTGTGGGTGCACCCCTCGCGGTCCTGAGTTCCTTGCTTGTGCTCTCTCTCCTTCTGCTCCTGATTTGGACCTTGAGATTTCAGTCTGGTGCTCCAACCTGATTCTACGGAATAGTGGGGAAGCTAGAAAGTTCCTAAGTATTTACACGACAAAGGTTAACTTCAAATTGCTTTTCAAATTAAGTGAGTCAAGTAATGCTTTAACTTTTTTCTAATTCCTATTTTTCTTCCTTGTTAAAATAGCTTAGGTTTTGACAAATAACATTTTTACTGTGACTCTATTTACTATGCCATCCGACCTTAGCTGCTAATTAAGAGGTGTTTTAATGGGTGAACTGGGGGGCTCTACCCCTCTCTCTGTAAAGATGACACATAGGAACTGTATGTATTTATGCTGCAGTGTGAGATTTCAAACCATATATACAAGGTCAGGGTTTTGGGTATCTGTATTTGAGGAAATTTATGGATTGGTTTTTCTGTTTATCTTTGTTTTTGGAAGGCTGAAATCTGACTATATTGGGCTAGGAAATCTCCAATTTTTTTTTTTCAGTTTTATTCATCCCTAACGTTTAAATGGGCCTCGTATAGATGATCATAAAGTGTTCCCTGAGAATAATACAATAATTTATCAATTATCAACAGTTGTAAAAAAAAATCCCTTACGACCTCTGTCAGGTATATGTAGACAGGATGAGAATCTTTTCACAAATTCGATTTTGACTTCAAAAGTCTGTAGTCGACCGTTTCCTATTTCACTGGTTTCTCTTCTCTATATCCTTCCTTTTACTCTGCTTGGGCTGTGCATGTGTTTAATTGGTGTCTGCGTTGTTTGTGTATACGTATCTACTTTTCTAATATAAATATTTAAGCTATAAGTGTCTATATTTAAGCACATAATTTTTGACATATATTTATGTTCAGTCCATAAATTGTTCCCTGGTTTTCCCGAGTATTACTTGATTTTCAAATATCTGTGGATTTTCCAAAGAGCCTCTGGCCACTTTCTGGCTGGAGCAGAGAATGCCTCATAACCCTCCAGTGTTTTCGGTGCAGAGATAACAGGTGACGGCATTGGTGGAGGGCTGCTCTCCAGAGAGTGTGCCCTGTGTTTGTGGGATGGAGTGCTCTGCAGGAGGCACTTTGTTGTTGTGTCGGTGACTGTGGACTGTAGCTGTCTCTTGGTCTATTTCCACACATGAAGAGATTACCTTCCCTCCATATTTGCTCATGGAAGCCAAAATATGTGTTTCTCTTGCTGTGATAAAGGACACGATCAAAAGGAACTTGGTGAGGAAAGGGTTTATTTGGCTTACCATCTGTTTGAGAGAAGACGATAGGAACTCGAGGCAGGGATGCGGAGGCAGAACCTGAAGGAGGAATGTTGCTTATCACTCACTTAGTTTGCTTTCTTAAACAACCCAGGAGCACCTGCCATGCGTGGTACTGCCCACTGTGGGCCGTGCCACCCCTACATCAATCACCAATCAAGGAAATATCTGGCAAGCTAGTCCATAGGCCAATCTTACAGAGGTATTTCCTCAGGGGTGGTTCCCTCTTTTCAGATAAGCCTGGTGCATGTTAAGTTGACAAAGCAAACAAAAGACAACTAAGGCTGAGTTGCTCATTCCTCTTGAGAACTGACCCACTTACTGTTATGAATGGAGTCTTTTAATTCTAATCCTTCTTACCCTATACTTACCACTTATGATGTCCAGCTCTTTTTGATGCTATGTGTAGTATATTCATTCATTTTTCTAATTCATTTTAACTAATCTGGGTCTTATATTTAAGGTGGGTTGCCCAAAAATAGAGCTGTAGTTGGAACACTCCTGTTTAGTCCAGTTTGGCTTTCATTTGGCGTATTTGGACCATTTATATTTAATTTAGTTCTAAGGCTGGCTGGACTTAAATTACCATTTGCCTGCTTGTTTTTCTATGTGTCTAATCCATTCTTTGTTTCTGCCTCTCCTTTTTTTTGATTGATATTGATAGAGTATTTTAATATGAAGGAGAGTGGAAAAAGGGAGGGTTTGGAGGGAGGAAAGGAAAGGAAGAAATGTAATCAAAATACGGTCTCAAAAAAAAAAAAAAAGAGAGAGAAAGAATTTTAGGTGTCATAGTTGAACTCCAACCCGTGTTTGCTAATTGTAGCTCCTTGAATTTTGTTGTTGGCTTTTATCATTGGTTCAGGATTTCCTATATGAATTTTTCCACTTGTCTCTTCCTTACTCTGTATGTCTATTTTATAATGTATATATTATAATAACATTTATCAGATGTATGTATGCCTATTGTAAGAGTTTATTACAGTATTCTTTTGCATATTCCACTTTTATTCTTTGCATCACACATTTCTCTTTTAGGTATTTTAAAGTCCCACGATATACTATTGGGTTTATCTTTCTTTTAAATGACATTTTAAAAAATTTAAACATAATGTCTCATTTACCTATGTGTGTCTTATTTTAAATAATAAAAAAATGAACAGTACTGAACCAAGGGCCTAGGCCTGCTGGCCAGGTCCTCTGCCATTGAGCCACCCCATGTCTTCTTTCAGTGTGTGTGATCTGAATTTCTGATCCGTGTATTGACGTTTTTCATGGTTCATAAACACTGTTAGCCTTTGTACGTATGAAAGATTGGTGGAGTAGAATGAGAGACTGGTAGTTTCTAGAAGTTTTGAAAGCTGTTGTTTCAGCGTCTCACTTGCCTTATGGTAGGTCTGTCATCCCTCCCCCTCCAGGAAAGTATCGCTAACTCTGAGCACCACACTGTAGTACCATAGATCACCAAACTCTATTCCCTGTCTGATTGGGAAATCGGGTGTGGCTCCTATGTTTCTGACATGTCATGTCTTCTCTGTTTATTACAAACTATTTTCTTTACTACTGGTTTGTTCAGTGGAATATGATGTACCAAGGTGTGTATGTGTGTTTAAAATATATTTCTTGCTTGGTGTTCATTATTTCTGGGCATTTGAATTTATAGTTTTCATCCCATCTGAAAATAACTGACCATATTATTTATTCAAATATTTATATACTTTCCTTCCCACCTTCTAATTTTCCTTGGACTCCACACACACACACACACACACACACACACACACACACACATGACTCTCCTGGGGTCGCCTCTTAGGCCGCGCCACTCCACCCCTCTTTCCCTTGGCAGCCTTTTTGTCATTGGGTTTTCTCACAGCCGTGGGTTACCTGTTTCATTTGGGATTTCTTCTCAGGCCAGTTTGTTTGACCAATTCTGTACCTTGTAAACAAAGTGCTGGGTTTCGATGATTTCTGTTTGCTGTTTCGTACGTCCTTCTGGCTTAGCTACTTGTAGATCAGTTGATCATGTTGAGGCTAGTCTGTAAGCTGTAATACAGCAGGCTTGGAGTAGCCTTCCCCTTAAGTCCACTTCTCTCAGTGAGGTGTGTTCCTGGAGCCTCTTAAAAGTCTGGCCTTGCTGGGCAGTGGTGGCGCACGCCTTTAATCCCGGCACTCGGGAGGCAGAGGCAGGCGGATCTCTGTGAGTTCTAGGTCAGCCTGGTCTACAAGAGCTAGTTTCGGGACAGGCACCAAAACTACAGAGAAACCCTGTCTCGAAAAAAAAAACAAAAAAAGTCTGGCCTTTTTCTTCCACTATCAGTGATTATTCCTTCTCGGGTCTTGACAGATTTGCCCTAAATCTGTGCTGGTTGAAGGGCAGAAATTCAGGTCTATCTGTGCATGTCTCTGGAGCCTCTGCTTTGTATAGCTTCCCTAGGGCTCCGCTGTGTATCTCTTCCCCAGGGCTTTGCTCTGTATAACTCCCCAGGGCTCTGCTTTGGGAGTCCTTGCCATTCTGGCCTTGCCAAACTCAGGTTTCTAAGCAGGTCTTGTTTGGGGTGGTCATATTTTTGGGATTTTTATGGGTGCAGCTTCCTGGACCTATACAGAAGACACAATCTCCCCGCTGACGTCCTGGTCCCATGGCTCTTAGTCTTTCTGCCCCCACTTCCGCGATGCTCCCTGAGCCTTGGGTGTGGGGTTGCACTGCAGCTGTGTCAGCTGGGCTGGGCACAGCAGTCTGTTGGGCTCTGCATTTTGATCATTGTGGATTCATAATGGTCTCCATCTACTGTGCAAGGATTTTCTCTAATGAGCACAGAGAACTACACTTATCTGCACATGCATATAAGTTTTTAGGATAGAGTTAGAAACTAGTCTGGTTTGGGAAACTGGAAGTATTAGGATCTCCTCTAGGGCCTTACCAGCCACTGATGCTCAGTTAGGTTAGCAGTACCAGGCATGGATATCCTCTTATCCAGAGGGCCTTAATTCTAATTAGACAGCTGCTGGTTATTCACAAGATGTGCTATTGGGGATACCTTGACAGACTAGCCTTTTTGTGGTCAATAGGCTTTATACCTGTGTAGAAATTATCTCCCTCCCCATTGAAACTCTGAGGTCTTTAGGGAGGAGGCTTCTTGGTCAGTCCCAGCTCCACTGCTCCAATTCTTGTGACTGAAGTACGTGATGTCAGCAGTAATAGTCTTGCCTTCGAGTTCTGGAGGGAGGGAAACCAAGGGCAACAGTATCAGGGTCTTCCGGTGGCTGCTGCTAAGGAATTGAAGTCAAGGCATCTCCATCCTCCAGCGCCTGTTGCCAAGGAGTTGAAATGGAATTCAAGAGTCAACATAACAGGGAACTCCAGGCCATACTTCTCAAGAGCCCTTTATTGGGCATCTCTAAAGCTTTTATTCCAAGGTAATTCAGGGTTCAAAGCAGGGGCAGAGAAACAATGGAAAACATACAATATTTCTCATTACTCTCATGAGATATGCTCATAATACAGAGGGTCTCGTGGACTAATGGGGGCTGTTTGCAAGATGCCCTTTAGTGTGCTAAGCTGAACTGATGATGAGGAAGGGGAGGGAATTGCATGGCATTCCTTGGCTGGGGAAGGCACTCCTCTCAAGGGAGTAAACAGAGCTCTAGGGGAACAGAGTTCACGCAGCAGAACAGTGTAGGAAAGTCTATTCTGTGCAGGCTACACAGCAGTCAATAATGTTTTGGAGGCTTCTCTTGGGCTCCCCTGACCAATATCTCCAAGGGAGGTTTCAATGCCTGCCACTGGGGTTTTGTTAAAAAAATCAATAGCATTTAGGGAGAGCATTATCACCTCATGGTTTAACTTTATCATCACTGTCACCACCAACATCACCAGCGCCATCACCACCACTACGGTCATCACCACCACCACCATCACCATCACCACCATCACCATCATTACCACCACCATCACCACCACCATCACCACCACCATCACCACCATCATTGTATATATACATGTACTCATGTACTTTATATGCATTTTAAATTGTTAAAGATGTTGAACTTTTTCAGATATTTATTCCTTTGAGAACTCTGATCATATCTGTAGCCTACTTTTTAATTGGGTCCTTTGTTTTCTTCATTCTTGGCACTTTTAGTTCTTCATGTATTCCGGGTATTAATCATCTATTAGATGTATAGCTGGCAAGCATCTTTCCCAATCCACGGGCCTCCTCTTTATAAAATTGTTCTTTTGTTGTACATTTATTAGCTGCTGGCCTTAATTACTGGGCAAATGAGTTTTCTGATTGGACCCCTTTCCTACAGCCTTATCTTATAGGGTACTGCCTATGTTTTTCTCTTGCATTTTGGTGTCTGAAGTTTCACATCAAGGCCTTTGATTCATTTAGATTTGATTTTTGTGCAAGGTGACAGATACAGGTCTAATTTTACCCTTTTATATCAAATTTCTCCAGCGGCATTTGCTGAAATGTGTATTTTTCAGAAGTGTGTATTTTTGGCATCTTTGTCAAATATCAGATGACTAGTTTTGTGTGCTATTTGAGTCTTCTGTTTTGTTTTACTGATCTACATGTCTTTTTTTTTGTGCCAGTACCATGCTGTTATTTTTTGTTATTATAGCTCTGTAATAAACCTTGAGATCTGGCATCATAATTCCTCCAACATTGTATCTTTTCCTCAGGATTGTTTTGGCTATGTGAGGTCTTTTGTGCAGTTCAATATTATTAAATAATGTTTTGGGGAATTTGGTTGGGATTCCACTGAATGTATAAATTGTCTTTGTTAGGATGGCCACCTTTCACAACATTAGTTCTGTCGGCTTGAACATTAGGTCTGTCTGTCACTTCGTGCCTTCCTCAGTCTCTTTCTTCAGAGAGTTAAAGTTTTTATTGTGGAGGTCTTTCACTTCCTTTGTTAGGAATTCCTGGTGCATTTTAGGCTATCGTGAATGGGATTGTTTTCACGATCTCTTTCTGAGCATGTGTTTTTGGTATGTAGAAAGGCTACTCCTGTAGGTTGATTTTGTATCTTGCCACTTTGTTAAAAGAGTCAGTTATTTCTAGAAGTTTTATGGATCTCTTATGTATAATATCATATCATCTGCAAATAGGGATAATTTGATTTATTCTTATCCTACGTGTCTCTCTTTAGCTTTTTCTTACAGTATTGCTATGGCAAGTGCTTTCAGCACTATATTGAAAAGGAACAGGAGTAGTAGACAGTTCCCCTCATTGCTGATTTCAGTGGAATTGCTTTTTTTCCTCTCCATTTAGGATGATATTGACCGTGTTTCTGTTCTATAAAGCCATTATTATGTTGAGGTGTATTTTGTCCCATCTTACTCTCTTTAGGACTTTTTTTTGGATTTTTGAGACAGGGTTTTGCTGTGGCTTTGGAGCCTGTCCTGGAACTAGCTCTTGTAGACCAGGCTGGTCTGGAACTCACAGAGATCTGCCTGCCTCTGCCTCCCGAGTGCTGGGATTAAAGGCATGTGCCACCACTGCTCAGCCTCTTTAGAAATGTCATCATGAAGACATGTTGGATTTGTTAAAGCCCTTTGAGCACCTATTGAGATGATCTTCTCATATTTTTCTTTAAGTACTGATGTAATAGTACTGATTACATTTATTGCCGTATGCATGGTGAATTACCCCGGCATCACTTGGAAAAGGCAACTTGATAATAGTACATGGTCTTTTTGATATATGCCTGGATTTGGTTTGCAAGTATTTTGTTGAGACGTTTTCCATTTATGTTCATTGTGATATTGCCTGTAGTTTTCTTTTCCTGGTGTATCTTTACTTGGTTTTAGTATTTGAAAAATATTGGCTTTCTAGGAATTTGGAAATGCTCTTTCTTTTTCTATTTCTTTTGACTAGTTTAAGAATGACTGGATGTAGATCTTTGAATGCCAATCCATGTGAGCCTGGGCTTTTGAAATTGGAATGTTGTAAATAACTGTTTAATCTCTCTATTTGTTATAGGTCTGTTTAAATTGTTGGTACTGTTATAGTTTGATAATTTGATCATTTGCTTTTTATATGAGCAAGTAGCTATAATTGTACAAACCATATGTTAATATAGTATGCTTGAGAAAAGTGCAATCAAAGATTGATATTCTGTTTGTTTATATTGAGTATTGACACACCACTCTATATTATTTACATGTTTCCAAAAAGATCCCAAATATTTAAAACAACATATTCTTTAGCTTTATCAATAGAAACTGATTTAGGCACAAAAGACTGAAGCTTGGTAATACAGTTTTCACAAGTTCAACATTTAGGGAACTTCTACACAAAAAATAACTTGGGGCAAAGCATCAAGACTATGATGAAAGTATGACTTAAACTTTTCTTTCATATTTTAAAAAGATTATTTGAGAATTTTACACATGTATATAATATATTTGTTCATATCCACCTCCCACAGTTTACTTCCTTCTCTTCCAGGAATTTCATTATGTCCAGCTTCCCGCTTCTGTCTCCTTCCAGATCCATCTCCCCACCTCTATATCTCCCTTACCAACTTGATGTTCTTTCTGTGTCTGTCTGTCTGTCTGTCTGTCTGTCTGTCTCTTTCTCTTTGGTAAGGAACTTTAATACAATTAGTGCTGTCCATATGTGCATGGATTTGGGGTCATCTGCTGGAACAACCTACCAGGGACCATAACCTTAGAGAAAACTACTTTTCTCTAGCAGCCAACAACCCTCAGTAGTTCTCAGCTACGTGTGAAGTTTGTGTTCCCCTCTTCCATTCATGCTGGAACATTGACTGGCTTGATCTTGCTCGGGTCTTGTGCAGGTAACCACAACTGCTGAGTTCATGAGTAGACTGGTCTTGTTTCTAGAAGACATTGCTTCACCTCAGTTCTCCCCACACTTTGGCTCTGACAATCTTTCTACCCTCCTTTTGGCAGCATGGGGGGGCGGAGCCTTGGGAAGAGGGGATCATTCCACAGACAGTTGTTCTCTGCTCTTTGACCAGTTGTGCGTCTGGTGAAGATCTTTATGATTTAGTACCTTTTACAATAAAAAAATTTGATGCAAATATCTAGTACTGCATTTTTTTAAAGATAAACTATCCCATCACAATGGGTAAAGAAGCTTTCATTGTCTAGTGGGTATTTCTGTACATGGAAAACATGGCATTTAGCATTCCGAAGGACAGCAATTCCATGGCTAGAAAGGAATGGTGGACACACTGATGGCCTGCACCCTTGGAATCACAATTCAGGCTCGGCAGGGGACCATGCAGAAGCACTCCTTGGTGGAATGAAGAGTGGGAACACCAAGGAGTTCTTGGAAGGAATGACTTTGGCAAATGTGGCTCATGCAAACCCTGAGGAAGTAAGATAGCTCTGGCTCAGGAGTCCAGCAAGTGCCTTTGCGATGTCGAACCTTCTTTGGCCACAGCCATCTCAGTTAATAGGCTCTTTATTGGTTTCTTGCTGATAGAATTACACATTGTAATTTGTAATTATAGTAAGTAAATTTACACAATTTACTTAGCTGTGCTCTGTTCTACTCAGTAGTCTGCCAGTGTCTGGGGTCATTAAGGTTAAGAGACTTAGGTCTTAGGTTTCCTAAAGCATGCATTGGGGTTCTAACTGTGGGTTGTACTCTATATATCTGGTATATATATCTGGTATATATACCTGGTGTGGTGGCTGTGCTGAGACTGTGTTAACAACCTCTGTGCCAGATGTGCAGACGTTTCCATAGAGTTCTGAAAACATTACAGGCTGAGGGTTTCGCTCTCAGCAGCAGTCAACAGATGTGCAGCCTCCTAACAAAGGGGCAGCAAGAGGCTGAATTATGCATTACCTAGCTCAGGGCTGTGTGGATGATGAATAGTGTGTGGCATGTAGTTAAATTATATTCCTTTTAAAAATTCCATTTGGGGAGATTGGCTTTGGGTTTGGAGACCCAAATAATAAAGACCAGGAGATGCAAAGGGAGTCCCAGCTGAGCTCACTGTAGGCAGAGGGAGCAGGGGTGAACCAGATGTGTGTGTGTGTGTGTGTGTGTGTGTGTGTGTGTGTGTGAGAGAGATAGAGAGAGAGAGAGAGAGAGAGAGAGAGAGAGAGAGAGAGAGAGCAGAGAAGGTCTTGCACTTAGATCAGAGCCTGGCATTCTATGGTGTGTGGGGGGGCTTGAATGAAGACCCTAAGGTCTGTGTTGGAAACCCCATCACCAATGCAGCATGGAGAAATAGGCTTTGAGAGGTGGTTGGGTTATAGGGGCCATCAGTGAGGGAAAGCTTCATCGTTCTGAGAGTGGAATCTTTATCACAGGCAAGCCTAATGCCCTGACTTGCTCTCACGGACCCATATGATGCCTTCATGTAAGGGGATGGATAGCAAGATCTGCTGCACATGCAGCTTCAGACAGGGAGTTCCCAGCATCCAGGACTATCAGGCAAATACATTTCTGTCCATCATAAATGACCTGATCTGAGGTTTTGTTATATACCATAAAACTTAGATAACGAGGAGTTTGCTCTCCACTCGAGGTTCCTCAGAAGCTGTCAGCCTGCTTGGGCGAGTGATTGACTTAGGTCTACGTTTCGAAAATTCTATTGGCTGCTGTGTGGCTGTCACTCCTCAGGGGAAGAGCAAGTAATGGCTGAGCAAAAAAGTTACTGTAGTGTCGGCATGTGGGGTGATGGGGCGAGATGAGGATGGAGGAGGAGGGTGGAGGTCACGTTCAGAACCTACGGGGTGTGTGTGTGGTGTGCAGGTAGACTCTCTGACAATTAGATGTGGGATTAGGAGATGAATCAAAACATTTGGTAGTAATTGCAAAGGTAAATCCTACACTACTAATTCAGGTCAGCTATTACTGAGGTCAGTCATCATATTCCCACACAGAATAAGGAAAAGGACATGTTTGTTCAATTTCAGCATATGGTACAGGTCAGGGACTAGAGGGCAAGATGGTCATGCATTTTAAGGAAGGTGTTTAGTCATTCTACCTAACTGACCTCCCAGTTTAGTTTGCACTTCTGTGAACTAAAACGAATGTATGGAAAATCATACACACACACACACACACACACACACACAGAGTTATGCATAGTTAAATACCATGTTTACCATGCATAGCAATCAGACCAGGTCATCTAGTATTTTTATCGCAATATCATTCCCTTGTTTTGGGGACGTTGAGCATCCTCTCCTCTAGCTGGTTTTGAACACACAACCATCAGCTATCATCTCTCTGCTATGCCTTACACAGAAGTTCTGTTGCTGTCAATCATTACCACCCTTTCTCGGGACCCTTTCTTCAAGCCTTTGGTGGAAAACCTTTGGCATAGGAAAATACCCAGAGATGAGCTGGGTTTTGTGAACTGAAGAGATTAGGAATCATAGTAAGTGCTTATGGCTAGCGACTTTTATGAATTTCTTGCCCTTTTATTCTTGGAGTAAAGAATGAAGTTGCCATTATCATCATCTTCATTATTGCTCCTATATGAATTATGTGTTTGTAAATATGATATTACCCTAGGCTTGAATTACCTAGGCTATTCCTATTCTTTGGATTTGGCGCCACCTCAAAGGTCTGTGTGCTAAAGGGTTGGTGGCCTACTTGGTGCTATTAGAAGAGAATGAAGCGTTTAAGAGATTGGGCCACAACTGAAGTCTGTCAAATCCCAGACTCTTTTTCTTTCTGTCTTGTGTCCTGCTTATCGGGTGAGCAATTGAGGTCTACCAGACATTTCTACTGTGTATTGGGGATGTGGTCACAGGCCCAAGACAAAGGCAGGACTGACACTGCCAGGAAGTGAGAGTCAAAAATCAAGCTTTGCTTTTCTTCCTTTTCCTTCCTTCCATCCTCCCAGCTTCTTTCCTCCCTTTCTTTCAATTTTTCAAGCCAGGGTTTCTCTGTGTAACAGCCCTGACTGTCCTAGAACTTGCTTTGTGGACCAGGCTGGCCCTGAAATCACAGAGACCTACCTGCCTGTCTCTTAAGGGCTGGGATTAAAGGCATGTGCCACCACCGCCCAGCTCATTGTATTTCTCGGTGTTTGTTATAGTGACAGAGAGTTGACTGGCGTAACTGTGGTGATGACTCTGTGGTAGGAGAGAGTTGGCTGTCATAACCTGGACAGCCTGTGCTTTGTGTAGTAAACAGAGTTCTGTGGTTTCCATTCCCACTTTTTCACACTGCTGATTATGAAAAGGGTCCATTCCCGGTGACCTACAAGCCTGCCAGTATCCAAGAACCCTGTTCAGGAGTTGAGGACCTTGAATCATGTAGGAGATAGTGTCCAATTGATATGGCTGCTTATGGCCAAAAGGGTCATAGAAGAGTTTAGAGCCTCCACTCTTGCCAATTTTCATGTCTGAGGATCATCAAGGGGACCCCATATAGATGTAGTTAGATCACCATAGGACCATCTGAGGGTAAGTTGGCTGTTTAGGCAAGGAGATAGAATTAATACAGCAGTTAAGCACAGGGTCCAGGACTAATAGGGTTGCTATTAAGATATTATAATAGGAGTAACTCATTTTACTATGAAAATTCCAAGACCCAATCCCAAAGCTGTTCACCTAAAGGGATGGTAATGTCTGATGTGATTTGACTGCACAGATCATTTAAAGCAGATGAGACATTAATAGAATTATTGGGAATATACACACAGGACTTTGATAATAGAAAAGAACCTCAAAAGGGCTTAGGACAAGTGCTAAGTAGGCAGACAAGGACTCTAAGGAGGATTGTTGCCTACACCACGGGATACTGTAAGAGCGAAGCGATGGACTCCCATAGTCCAAGGAAAGGCAGTCCTTACCTGTCCGTGGTTTGGAAAGGCAAAGGGAGTTTGACTACAGCTGAGTGGGATCTGTGCCCCCTCAGCTTCCCAGTCCTTGCAGTCCCCACTGGAGGACCTCGTGTGAGATACAGTCGTGTGGACACTAAGCATTTCTTACAGAATAGAGTGAAACAGCCTTAAAGGGTGAGAGTGGATAACGGACAAAGGGAGCATTGTAGAGCCGTGAACCCTCTCAAGAGTGAGGACAGGCGTGGCCAAAGAGACCACTGTCTGGTGTTCATCCCTGGCAGTGCCTCTTGCTAGCATTTCATTTGCTGCACACACCGCGTGGCTATGGGTGGCGTGGGTGTGCAAGCTTTAGCAAGGTGTTTCTTGGAACCGTATCAGCTGCACCTAAAGCAGGGGCATCTAACCAAGCCTGGGTTATTAGCATACACCTCAGAGGAGAGAAAACCTAAGCCGTGTCCTGATGGTGGGTTGTAGGCAGACAGGGCACAGAGTGAGGAAAAGGCACTCCAGGCGGAGGGCAGCACTCAGTATTCAGTGTTGTGTAGTTTTCTGGCCCTCATGTTTCCATACCAGATTAGAAGAACTTTAAATACAAGAGCCTTTTTTTTTTTAAAAATTGGATTTTTAAGAAATGCAAATCAAGACAACTTTAAGATACCATCTTACACCTGTCAGAATGGCGAAAATAAAAAAACACCAATGATAGCCTTTGCTGGAGAGGTTGTGGAGAAAGGGGTACACTAATCCATTGCTGGTGGGAATGCAAACTAGTGCAACCACTATGGAAAGCAGTGTGGAGGTTTCTAAGAAAAATCGGGATCAACCTACCCCTGGACCCAGCAATACCACTCTTGGGAATATACCCAAGAGAGGCCTTATCATACAACAAAAGTATATGCTCTACTATGTTCATAGCAGCATTGTTTGTAATAGCCAGAACCTGGAAACAACCTAGATGCCCTTCAATTGAAGAATGGATGAAGAAAGTATGGAATATATACATATTAGAGTACTACTCAGCAGTAAAAAACAAGGACTTCTTGAAGTTTGCAGGCAAATGGATGGAAATAGAAAACACTATCCTGAGTGAGGTAAGCCAGACCCAAAAAGAGGAACATGGGATGTACTCACTCATATTTGGTTTCTAGCCATAAATAAAGGGCATTGAGCCTATAATTCATGATCTTAGAGAAGCTAAATAAAAAGGTGAACCCAAAGAAAAACATATAGGCATCCTCCTGAATATTAACCTTCATCAGGTGATGAAAGGAGACAGAGACAGAGACCCACATTGGAGCACCGGACTGAAATCTCAAGGTCCAAATCAGGAGCACAAGGAAGAGAGCACGAGCAAGGAACTCAGGACCGCGAGGGGGGCACCCACACACTGAGACAATGGGGATGTTCTATCGGGAACTCATCAAGGCCAGCTGGCCTGGGTCTGAAAAAAGCCTGGGATAAAACTGGTCTTGCTGAACATAGAGGACAAGGAGGACTACTGAGAACTCAAGAACAATGGCAATGGGTTTTTGATCCTACTGCACGTATTGGCTTTGTGGGAGCCTAGGCAGTTTGGATGCTCACCTTACTAGACCTGGATGGAGGAGGGTGGTCCTTGGACTTCCCACAGGACAGGGAACCCTGATTGCTCTTTGGGCTGACGAGGGAGGGGGACTTGACTGGGGGAGGGGGAGGGAAATGGGAGGCGGTGGTGGGGAAGAGACAGAAATCTTTAATAAATGAATAAATAAAAAAAGAGTGTATGGTAATTGCACAAAATTATGGGTTTCACTGTGGCATACACCACATCTGATGTACTTTGATCAGTGGCTGCCATTCCCTCTTTGAGCCCCCGTTCTGATAGTCCCTTTCCACTCTCATGTCTTTTCTTCCCAACACACTTGCCGGTTTAAGCCTCGCTAATTAATTCCCCTGAAGGCCATGTTCTGTGCTCCCAGCCACTCTCCTGCTAGTGGCGCAGCCTCGCTCTGCTCTGTGGCAGAGTCACACTATGGTGGGTGCATATACTTTTGTGTATATGTGCATCACATTTTCTCTGCCCACCCGCTATGGACAGCCCTTAGGCCGGTTCTGTAACTGGAGATTGTGACTCACACCGTGCCAATCCCCAGTTTGCAGGTGCCCCTGTTGTGTGCTTGCGTCCGCTTTCTTCAGAAGTGGTGTCGCTGGATCCAACGATGTTCCTAGTTTCAGTGTTTTAGAGAAATTCTAGACCCATCCCTGTAGTAGTTGTGCAAGCCTGTATTCCCACCCCCGGGGTCCAAGGTTCCTTTCTTCTATATCCAGGGACAATTTTGACTCCTGCATTGATGCACAGAAGGCTTAGAATTTTCCATGGATGGATAACTGCTTGTCTTCAATATTTTGTGTATCCTGACATCCTGTTTTCTTCTGTGTGTTCCTGACTCCAGGGTAGTTAATCTCTAGCAGTTGGGGTTGGCTTTCTGGGCTTAAAGTGGTTAAACCTGGATGCCTGTGAGCCTGTGAAATCTCTCTCTCTCTCTCTCTCTCTCTCTCTCTCTCTCTCTCTCTCTCTCTCTCTCTCATTTTCTTTTCCTTTCCTTGGTCTTTAGTGCATTGACTTCAGTAGCAAACTTTTATTTTCCGACAAGAACTCAGAATGATAAAAGATTCAGCTGATAATAACCCTGATTGTCATTTTAGGATACTCCTTGAAACAGTCATAACATAACTCTCATAAAAATCAGGAAATTAAATTTGGATGTTGGCTAGCTGGGTCATTACTGGCAGCCTTATTAGCTGCCTTATTGTTAATTATCTCTACAGTGAGTGTATTGACTGTTGAAGGGAGTAGATGGGTCAGGGAAAATAGGATGCTTAGAATAATGGTAGGCTCCACAAAAGACACACATTTATTTTTGTTTTCCTGAGGTCGTGTCTCCCTATGTAGCCCAGGCCATCCTCAGACTCACTATGTAGCCTAGCCTGGCTTTGTACTAGAATTCCACCTACCGAGTGCTGGGGTCACAAGCCTGTGCTGCTGGGCCTGATGCGCTTTTTAGAGTTGTAATTGCAAGTGGCCCCTCTGTGACATGGCAAACCTGGTTGGTCTGACGGTGCTGAATGGGCTGAGGATATTGCGAGGCAGACACTCCTTCTGCCTTTGCCTTAACAGATATTCCTATATTTAAGCATTCTCACTTCTGTGTCTGGGAAGAAAATGCGATACGCAAAATGTCAAATCAGTGAGAAAGTCAGGAAAATCCAGAATACTGGGGGAAGTGTGTTTTGCCAGCGTGCTGAGCGTGGGGCTGACGAGCTGGCCTCCGCTGACTGGCTAATGTCTGACTACTACATACACTCTGAAGTTGCACTAAGATCGCTGATGGAAGCGGATACTGGGCTCCTGTGACCAGTGAGGGTGAGCAGACACGGCAAACTGGAGTGTCTTAAGTGACAGTTAAGAAAATAAATCTGCTTTTGCCTTGTGCATGACATCTGACTTCCACGGACTTGGAGCCTCCATCTCCAGGGGAAGAAAAAACCATGTCAAGAAGCACAGGGGCACGGAAGAGCAACCTTTGGTTTTGAGCCACCTGTGAATCTCCCAGTCTTTAGCATACATACAGAGTTCTTGGATGGTTCAGAACTTGGCATTTTCTACATGGAAAGAGAGGCGCCTCCGTGGGATTTTAGGCATCACTTGGAGAATGGCATCAGGAGAGTGCAGGAGAAGCTGCCTCTGCCTTTGCTCTTTGAGAAGTTAAAAGGGGAAGGGGGGGGGGGGGAGGAAAAAACACAGGTATTGCGTCTCGGTTCCTTTCTCTGCTATGGGAGAGAATTAACGATGACGTGAGGGTCAACAGGGTTTGCTCTCCTGATCTGCCAGATGACTGGAGGTTTAGGGTCTTTCTGGACAGCTGCTGAGCCTAGGGACCCTTTAATGAGGCTGTGAGCAGAGGACTTCAGGAGGTGGCCGATGCTGCTGTCTGCATGGGTGGGGCAGAGCCACTTGGGGACACTGCTGGCTTTGATAAAGCCAAGCAGACTGTGCAAAGGCTGTAGATGCGAATTCGAGCAGGAAGAACGGGTCATCATTCTGTAGGCCAGAGGAGGCGGCAGGCAACTCCTGCTAAGGAGCCCAGCTCTTCTCCATAGCCCCGCCCCTCCCTTCCATTCATGCTGGATCATTTAAACGAGCCGCACAAGAGAAATGAAGTGGAGTCAAAGCATCGTTTATCAGACACATTGAAAGTGGCTCACATGAACTTTCCCAATAGCATAAGTTCTGAGCAACCAGACGTTTTCATTTCCCCAGCTGTCTTGGCAGAGGGAGGCGGTCAGAGTAGCTGCATAGAATTTGAGGAGTTGCATCTTCCTGTGCCCACTTAAGGGTGAAGGTGAGGTTCCTGTGTTTACTTGGCTCGAGCCCTCAGCTTGTCTACTAAATGTCTTCTGTGCCCCATGAGGAGACACATGGCTGGGGTGACCATGAGCTCTGCCTCCCGGAGCACGTGTCAAAAGCTGAAGTCAGAAAGGGGACGATGTTTCTGCGAAGGGAGGTTGAAATGGCAACATGTGTGACAGCAAAGGAGTTCGCTCTTCTCGTGGGATAAACTTGGAAACTGGAGTTGGTGCTCTATGCCGGCAGAGTCCGTATCTGAGTGTTCGGCCAACCGTGGGTAGGAAATGTGTATTAAAAACAACAATGACTGTCAGGAAGATAACCAAGAAGCATGGCACAGTGTCCGTATGCATTTGGGCTGTGTCAGGCATGATGCATGATCTGGAGGCGAGTGAGAGGGTGGGCGTGGGTGTTGTTCAGATGTCATGCCGTTGTGGAAGGGGCTCAAGCATTAGTAGACTCTGGTGTCTAAAGCAGAGAGGAATATCTTGGACCCAGCCCTCTGTATGAGCAGCAGGTGATGATTTGACCCTGTGAGATTCTCAGTGGGCTTGAAAGCTGATACCCATGCCTGTATCCCAGACTCTAGGTCCCAGGAGCAGTGGAGAATCTCGCCTAACAGAAGGGATTGTTATAAAAAGTGACTACACTTGTATTTAATCCTTAGCTAACCCAGCCTGGAATAAAAAAAAAGTCTTCTTAATTGAGGATATGAAAAACAGATTTTTTTTTAAAGTTTGGGTTTATCTATGGACTATGTTTCCAGAAAAGTGCATTTATCTTTGGTTAATTTACAGGATGAGTTAGCAGAAGACACAGAACTGGTTTTCGGGAGGGAGCTTATACTGCAAGTCTTTTGAAACCAAGGTGTCACAGTTTGGTTCTCTGACATGACGAACACCATGAAGGAAAAGGTTTCTTTGGCTTACCTGTCCCAGCCCAGGTTTATCACGGAGGGAAGTCAAGGCAGGAACTTAAGCAGGACCAGAAGCAAGAGCTGTGGAAGAACGCTGTTTACTGGCTTGCTTAGCTAACTTTCTCGTACGTCCCAGGCCCATCTGCCCCAAAATGGCACCGCCCACAGTAGACTGGGACCTCCCACATTAATCATTAATCAAGTAAATGACCCACAGACATGCTCAGAGGACTCTCTGATGGAAGCAGTTCCTCGATTGAGGTCCCCTCTTCCCTAGTGACTCCAGCTTGTGTCGAGTTGACAGAAATCTGTGCCTTTAGCTTGTGCTTCTTCCTCCCACTGCCTACCAGAACGCCTCACATGTAGGAGGTATTTAATAACTGAGTGAATCCAGCGTCCACAATATTTCAAGTCATAAACAGTCCACAAGCAATTACTTCTGCTGCGTTTTCTTTGTTCCCGTGGAAAAAAGATAAAGGAATCCAGTAAGTGTTGACAGAAATAAGAAGCCCTGACCCATCACTGTCATCTTCCCTTTGTGCTCTGAGCTCTGGAACTCTTGGTAGGAGTGGATCACGTCTGCTATATTTGGAGAGAAACAGTCTGTGCAGAGTGGGGTCTTGAAAAGCCTCTGAAATATGTTTGCCAAGGCGAAAATAACCACGTTTTGAATTTGCCCAGCATTTCCATTGTGTCTGCTTGATTAGGAGGGCTCATGAGCCCCAGTGCTCCCCGGCACCAGAGCTGCTGCTGTGTGCCTGTGTTCTCAAGAGTCACGAAACAGCTTTGTCAGTACGGTGTGGAAGCCAGAGCGGAGCCTGAAACTTTGAGGAGTGTGTGTGTGTGTGTGTGTGTGTGTGCATGCGTTTGTGTTTGTGTGTATGTGCATGCCTCTGTAACCAGCCATGGGACTGCTTCCTTAGAGGGGAAGTGTGCCTGGAGACACAGGGAGAGCCACCTTTGTATGCTTTTCAAGTGAGGAAAGACATATCAATCTCTTATCCCTCATTATAAAAGTCCAAACAGCCACTTCTGCTAGCAGTGTGTGCGGTAATATTCAAGCTATTATTTCGTGGAGGTGGAGCTAGGGTAGAATCTAACTGAAAAAAAAAACTGCTTATGTAAGTGCTTAGCAAACTGTGGCTTGGAGGTGCAAGCTGAGCTGTGAGGTAAAAGGGGTATCCGTTCCCATTCCAACACTGACAAGATGTCTGAGTAAATAGTGTAGGGAGAAGTTGTTTTGGTCTAGGCTTTCAGAGATTTCAGTTCATGGTCGCTTGGTCCTGTGGACTCTGGTCCAGCAGTAAGGCAGAGAGCATCAAGGAAGGAGCCCATGATGGAAGAAAGAGCTCACTTCATGGTGACTGAAAGGGAGAGACCTGAGTCCCTATATCCCTTCCAGCCACTTAACTCCCTTTCGTTAGGCCTTCCCACCAGTAGGTTAAAGCACCTTCCAATAATGCCGCTGCTGGTGGCCAAGCCTTTAACATAAGGGCATTTGGGAAACTCTGAAGAAATACACAACAAGAAAAAATTTTAAAGATGTTTGTGCTCAAAAATGAAGGAAGAGAAGAGGATGTGGGAGGAGGAGAAGGAATACGAGAGGTCACACATGGCCCACAAAGCTTAAAATATTAGTGACTTGCACTTTTCAAAAAGTCATCAACCTTTGATTTCTATAATCGATTTCAATTTTGTGGATGAGGAAACCAGGGCTCAGCAGGCAGCTGCTTGGCTAGGCTCACAAGGGTAGCCTGTGAAAGGGGACCAGGACTCAAGTTCCTGCAAAGCTGGTTGTTAGTCCTGTCTTTCCTATGCTCTAAGATGTTTTATGATTGTTAAGAAGGCTTCGCTTGTGAGTTCATCATCAAGAGTTCACAATTGTAGGGGCCATGGCTTAGCTGCTAAAAGACTTGTTGTATGAGAATCAGGACCTCAAATTGGATCACTAGTTCCCACAGAAAAGCCACAAGTTGAGATGTGATTCTGTAATCTCAGAAAACAAAATAATTTTATGTTTGGGGTTCACCATATCATGAACTGTAATAAAGGACAATAGCATCAGAAGGTTGAGAACCACTAATCTACTGAGCCCTATGTCTGAGAAATCTAGAACACTTGAGAGTGAACTATAAGTGAATAGCAGTTTACTCTTTCTGGCTCACTTTCCTTGCTCTCCTGTCTTACAGGGTAACATAAGTTCTCTATGGGCTCTTTCATGCATTAGTTGCTATACCTGGTTATGAGTAATGGATGGAATGATCAGGGTATAGCTCATGGAAACCAAAGACCTCAACATGGCTGGGATGGAGTGGGGAACTCAGCTGCTTCATATTTATTTCAAAGGAAACGCTTCCTCTGTCTCCTGGTCCCTTTAGTGGGCAGGAGAAGCCTTCAGACCTGCCAGAGTGTGCCCACAGGTCAGCCACGGGCGGAGACCATCCTTCCTGGTTCCCATGCTAGCTGATTCACTGTGGCTCCCCTTGGAGCATTTAGCCATCATCAGTCCAAAGAACTGCACTGAGTCCACAGACTTGCCCAGCACAGATGTGGCTGCTGGTGTCTGACTTGTCCCTGAGAGGAGAAGGGTCAATGTCCAGAGAAGGAAGAAGTCCATGGTACCATGATGGATAAGTGCCTTCCAGAGGTATCTGATCCATTAGGTTTAGATGCATTCATCCATCATAAACTTACGACTGCTGCTGATGTGGTAGCCACTGTTCAGGGTTAGGCAAGGTGAGTTCCTCAAAGCCTTGGCCATCGATTGTCCTCTGCGGATGGTCCTCTGCGATTGTCCTCTTCTGTGGGTGCAAACTGAGCACTTGTCAATTCACCTAGTCTTGTTCTCTTAATCCTTTCCCTTCCCGTTGGTGTCTTTCTCATCTACCAAGTATTTATTGACCCCCTCTATTTGCTGACACTGTGCCTGTTTATTTGGGGGAGTTATAAGCATATACTTGGCTTTTGTGAGGTGGTATCTGCAAAATGCATTAACTCAGGGTTTGTCTCAGGAGTCCAAATTTGAAACCTTCACCATAATGGGCTCTGCTATATATGGCACAGTGTTCCCCTTAGGCAATACAAATTTGTGTTCTTTTGAAAACGTATCTTCCAGCCCAGGGGTAGGTCAAGATGAGGTCATGGCGGTAGAAGAATTTATCCGAATCTTGGCATTAGGGAACTCTTGACTTTTTCTTCATAGACTCAAATCTCCCAGTCTGGCTCCGGTGAGTAAAGGAAGGTTAGCACTGTGGCATGCTAGGAACTTGGGAGAGTCAACGTCAGTCTTGTTCTTTACCTCTTATTTGTGTCAATAATCTTTTGCCATTATTAGTACTTATCAGATTGTAAATGTTGGGTAAACTATTGTTCTCATGCTTTTATCATTTTTAATCATGCCTATGTGTGTGTAAATATGTCGCATGCTTGCAAGTGCCCATGTAGACCAGTAGTATCAAGTTGCCTAAAACTGGATTTATAGGCCATTTTGAGCCACCTAACAAGGGTGCTAGGAACCAAACTCGAGTCCTCTCTAAGAGTAGTATGTACTCTTAACTGCTTGCCATTACTATGTTGTTCCTATCTCATCCCAGTCTGCTTTAAACCTCAGGTAACTCATTCTCTCCCCTTATAACCCACACAACCCGTTTCCCTCTCTCAGAAGACAGTCTTACCATTTCCTTCTGGCATGTTTTTCATTCTTCACTCAAGCCATGCACTTACTGGCTTGCAGCTAGACTGCACAGCGGATCTCTATACAGCCAGCTTGCTTCTGTCTCCTGCTACTTTGTCCATTGCTGATGAACGCTCATCGTTCTTGCTTCGACATTGTCTGTGCCCTTCTAGACCCTTTATGTCATCTGCAGTCTGCCCTGGCTCTATTCCCAGAGTTTCTTTTCTGCTCTTCCTCAGTTTGAACCCTCAACACGGATTTATTTTTCAGTTGGCCCCCAATACAACTTTTGTCTACTTATTATTCAATTGGGCTTTCATCCACAATGCCCTCCTCTTTCCTAACGTAAGGGTTTATGTCCAGCTTGTAAGGGTCTTATATCTTCCAACCACTTCTCCAATCAAAGCAGAAAGTCATGGCCTCTGACCTCGCTCACCCTTCAATCCCACTCTTAGTTACTTGGTTAAAGCTGTCACTCACGGCTAGGTAGCTCTAATGGTGTAGACTGTCAATTGATTCTTTACACTTCTTGATATTTTTGATGACAAGAGGTGAGACCTCCTATTTTGTGATCTTAGCAGCATCTTACTGACTTTTCAGGTGTGGCTGCTTATGGGTATCACTTACAAAGCCATACAGTGATGAATCGGGAACTATGTGGTCCACAAAGTAGGAAATAGTGGGCATTCCCTTGGTGATATGGTTTCAGGGATGTGATGCTTAGAGGAATGGAGAGCCACTAAGTGAGTGCAGTCCTGGCAATGGACTGTTTGATCCACACAAATGGTAGGGCTTTCCTCCTCTGTGCCTATCACATAGGTCTATCTGAAAAACTCAAAGCCATCCTTTATGGGTTCCCATCACGTGACAGGCTGTGGAACTCTGGGAGTCTCATTCAGGTGACTGTAGTAGACAAAACAGATCCCTACTGTCCTGGAGCTTGGGCTGTTGGGTCTGGGAAAACATCACCGATAAATACTATCAGGTGATGTAATGAACGCTGAGGCGGAAAACAGCACAGGTTAAGTGGCAGAGAGACAAACTGTCCTTTTCTACCAACTAGTCACAAAAATAGTCTCCATCTGTCTGCAAGTAGCGGGGGCTTTAAAATGCAGCCTGGTTGGGGATAGGGTTCAGTGGTAGAACACGCACAAGGCCCGGGGCTCTATTCCTAGCCTGCAGAAAGAGGAAAATAAAAGAAACTTAAATCAAAACAAAACAAAGCCCATTCTTCCTTGATTGAAATCCAGGAAGCAGAGGCGATGGTGTAGTTAGGATGGAAGTAGACACTCTTGTTTCCTGCTACCCCCTCTCTGCAATGAGAGGGCTTGGCAGTGTCTTCTGGCCAGGGCAGACCCTAGAAAGCAGGTGGCGAAAGGGGAAATGGTGAGGGGATTGGTCCTGCAGTAAGAAATAGCCTGGGTGTGGTGCACCCATTCATGAAGAAGCAGAAAGCAGGTGTGTTTGGCTTGTGAACCCAAGCGTGAGCACCGAAGCCTGAACCTACCACGTTGCTCTGTGCTTTGGGAAAGGGGAAGGCATTACCCTACTGCAGGCTGAACCCTTCTTCACTAGTCTAGAGAGCATGTCAGCTCAGGACACTCACTTTGCCTTTCAGCTTCCCTTTTCTCTTGTTAAGGATTGGAATCCTTACAGTCAAGTTAACACAATGATTTAACCCAACCTTTAGTCTTCCAGATTCTCTCCACGTCACTAACAGGTTTCTGTGTAGCTAGCAAGTGGAAGTTTACTCCAGTAAGATGCATGCTTTTAAAATGAGGTGCAAAATACACTCTTTGTTAGGTAGAGAGGATGGTATTAGTTGGATAAATATTTAAGGAGAACAAAGTTCCACCCGCAGAGTTGGAGTGTGTGCGTGTGTGTCTGTGTTTGCATGAGTGCGGTGTGTATATCTTTTTGCATACACCTCAAGAAAAGTGCCTGGGAGTTTAGCTCACTCAAAGCTTCGAGACAAGGCTTGCTATCAATTTTATAGAACTGGGAGACAGGGAAGCTTGTGTGGGAACCATGGAAACTACTTAAGCAGGGAACTGAGAGCTCGTGTTCTGGACCGGAGCTGGCCATGGTGAAATTGAGCCGCTGGGATGATCTGACTTGTTTGTGAACAACTGCAGAACTCCGAAGGATGGTGGTGGGAGCAAGTTCTGCTCACCTGACTCGGGACCCTGATGCCACAGCGCAGAGGTGCTTTCACCTCCTGTTTCTGTAAATAATGCACTTGGGGCATCTCCCTAGGGCCCAAAACTCAGCTCCTAAGTGGAGTCCTTCGGCTAGGTGGTTGTCTTTTGGCTTTTCCGCTGACTCCATTGGCTAGAGAGGTCTCAGGCAATCTAAAGTGGCCCTTCTGCCTTCGCCCCCAACCTGCCTGGCCAGCGCGGGTACCGCAAGCTACAAACGCGGCCAACTCCATCCTCGCGTGCGCTCTGGGTTGCCGAGACGCACCGGAGCACTGGGATTGGGCTAGCGGGGCCTCCTGAAGGTCCAGGGCGGGGTGAGGTCTCTGGCAAGACCAGATCTAGAGAAGCCTGGGGAACCGTCTCCACAAGTCCAGGTTGGGTGGGGCTTCCGAGGAGGGGCGGGGACTCTACTGGTCCACGGAGGGGCAGGGCGTCAGGCAGGGGCGGGACCTCCGCAAATCCACGGCGAGGCGGGGTCCCTGGGGTGGGGCCTATTCACAGGTCGAGGTGGGGCGTCTCAAGTCACCGAGGGGTGGGTGGGGACTCACAGGTCCAAAGCCCGGCTGGGTGGGGCTGGGCCTGCCGCTGCTGCCTTGGCGGCTGTGGCTACAGTCTAGTCTCCAGGGGCAGCCAAGGTACATAGGCAGCCCTAGTCTCTCCAGAGCATCCTTTGCGGCTGGTCCCCGCCTGCAGCGCGCTCGCAGCCTCGGGCCTGGAGGCTGACTTCTTTTGTGATTTGTTTTCTGCCCCGCGCCTCATCTGCAGGACCCGTTCGTTCTTCTGCGGGCTACAAGAAGGCAGAGGATGAGATGTCCCGGGCCACGTCTGTTGGAGACCAGCTAGAGGCACCGGCCCGCATAATTTACCTCAACCAATCTCATCTCAACAAATTCTGCGACAACCAGATAAGGTAGGAGAAGCTGCAGCTGGGGGGAAGCTCAGCGCTCACCTTCACGGGATGGGTTTTCCATCACCCTGCCAATCCTTAGTCTACTTGCTTTCCCCAACACTTCGCATCTCTTTCTCCTGCACCCACCATGAGCCCAGAGAGGTCCACACTCGGTACCCACCCACCGGGCCATGTGAGCACAGTTGCTGTGTCCTCTCCCTTTGCAGTGCTGTGCCCAGTCCCTCTGTGAGCCCCGCAGAAGTTATTCTAATGCCAAAAAGTGAAGGTGTCCACTGCCTGGACTGCCTTCCAAGAATCCCCACAGTCTCCATGTAACCTCATTGATGGCTGTTTTTGTCGTAGCTCTCTTGAGGAGTTTGCGAAACGTCTGTGGGGAAGTGCTTTTCACGGGGAATCCCACAGGCCACAGGGGCTCACATTCATTTCCCAGGGACCCACTGCATTTGCCAAGGGTCTTATTTGCTAGGAAACTTTGTCCAGAGTCAGCAGGAAAATGATGGGAAGGTAACATTTAGCATTTTAGTGTCTGCCTAATGTCTGTTCTCTGTCTGCTGGCCACTATGTTAGAGGCATTAGCGGTGCCAGCATCTCCAGTGTCTCGTGGAGCAAGCCATTAGCTCCAGATCAGGAAACTGGAGTGCACAGATGTGACATGTTGTACTATGCTCATATTATATACATATATAGCTACTGGGTGGGAAGGCTAGAAATTGAACCTCCTCACCTGACCAGCAAGCACATTCCAGCTGCTGTGCAAAACCTGTTTCTTAGCTTGGTGTTAGCTCACTTTGAAATGTCATTGAACTTTGGGGCTTTGACCAGCTTCACCTCTGAGAGTGATTTCCAAGGATAGTTTTGTGAGCTACATAGATCACCATAATCAGGTCTGGAAGGCACTGATGGATCAGGTCCTGTGCAGGTCATTGAAATGCTGCCTAGTGCACGTGTGATCTCTCTCTCTCTCTCTCTCTCTCTCTCTCTCTCTCTCTCTCCCCCCCCCCTTTGCTAAAACTTTGTTATTGTTACATATCTAACTATTACACTACCCCAGTAATGCCACACTGGCTGCCTAGCTTGCGGCAAGGTCTGTTTGTTGGTCGCTTCTATAGCTGGATAAGATTTGGGAAAGAATAACAACACACCTATGTGCATTTATTTTATTAAGGGAGGGTTGGAGGGATGTCTCAGCCGTTAAAGGCTAGGCTCACAACCAAAACTATTTTATTAAAGGAGCGTCAGGTTGTGTGGCTTTATTTTGTGTTTCAAGAATGCCCTTCGAACACATTTTATATTTAAAAAGTGACACTTAGGCTATCTGAGTCTTCATTCCTGAATACGTAGTCTTGTTTTGAAATACGGGACATTGCAGATATCACAAACAGCCCGTTATAGTTTTACAAATCAGGGTAACTGTAATAAAATAATAGAGGGGAAACTGGAGCCTCATGCATTGTCAGTAAGAATGAGAGATGGGCTGCTGCTGTGGAGAGCGGGTTGGCATGGCTCCAAAAGGATCAGGGGAAAGTTAGCACAAGAGCCAGCAATTCCAAGACTACATACATAGCTAACACACGTGGAAACAGAGGTCCTCACGAACACTTGCACACAGATGCTCATAGCAGCAGGACTATGGTGTCCATCACACACACACACACACACACACACACACACACACACACACGTCTTCAATTGGATGAGTCTATGAAGTGTGGACAAGCCACACAATGGAATATTGTCTGGCTATAAAATGTTACAACATGGATAAAACGTAAAAGTTCTTAAATGAGAGAACAAGCCATGAAAAGTCTCAATTTGTATGCACTGATTTATGTGAAATACCTAAAAGAGAGATGTATCTTGAGGTCCATTAGTGGTTCCTGGAGCTGGTGAAGGAAGGTGACGGTACGGGAGATGCAGAGTGACGGCTGTGTTGCCTGGAGTGATGGCTGTGTCACTCTGAATACACGAAAAGTCACTGGAGCCTGGCATTGGCCATGTAACGCCAAGTCTGAATGCCTTTCATATTTCTATTGAGTTCCTGGCAAAACCCACTAAGGTCATTTTTTTAAAAGTTAAATATTATGCGAGATTAGATTGGAGCATCACTTTAAAAAAACTTTAGTCCTCTTCAAAATGTATTTTTGCTTTTTCCAATTTTGGTATCTCTGTGGTGATTCGGAACAGTGACAATAAAATGGGGATCCCCCACCCCATCCCTAGTTTTTATAGGAAGTATGTTGTTTAGTTTCTTGTCAACTTGACACAGCAAGGGTCACCTGGAAAGAGGGACCCTCAGTTGAGAAAATGCCTCCATTGCCTACAGCAAGTCCACAGAGGACATTTTCTTGATTAATGGTTAATGTGGGTGAGCCCAGCCCACTTGGATAGTATTATCTCTTGACAGGTAGTACTTGGGTGTGTAAGAAGCAGGCAGAGGAGCCATGGAGAGCAAGCCAGTAAGCAGCACTCCTCCATGGTCTCCGCTTCAGCTCCTGCCTTAAGTTCCTTCTCTGACTTCCCATCATGTTGGCCTGAAGACCTTAGACTGAAATAAGCCCTTTGCCCCCACGTTGCTGAGGTCTTGTGCTTATCACAGCAGTGGAAAGTGAACTAGGAGCGGAGACAAACATTTAAGAGCAATGGGACCTCAATACTTGTCTCTGTCAGGGCTGGTTTTAGAGGGATTCCAACGGGTTACACGATAGTTTTATTTGTTCTTTTTTATCCAAGAAGGGTTTGGAATAAGTGTGTGTATTGAACTGGCTAGGAATAAAGCAGGCATGTATCAGCTGTACAGCTGTATGGTTGAATTCATTTAAATGTATCATACTAAGTATTAAAATGTCAATTTCTGACTTTGTGGCTTATCCGACCTAGGCTAAGAACTTTACAGTGAGGTCCTTGAGCTTCTGTGTTCCATTGGTGCAATAGCATTGGTGCTATTAATGGATTTGCTAATGGTTGTCAATGACTTGTACTTCATTAGGAACTGATTACAAAGCTTGACCTTAGAGTTTTGGCTTTTACAAAACACTGAGGTATGGAACTGGGGCACTTCAGTGATGCTAAAGTCAACTCTACAAAACATTGATTTTTTTTTAAAAAAAAAACTAAGCTATTCAAGGGAATGTTTTCATAAAAGGGAATTGCTAAAGAATTTCTTTTTCTTCTTATAATTTTTCCATGTGAAATTGATATTTTTTCATGGGCAAGAACGGGGGAGGGTGTTTTCTCAGACCACCCTCTCCCCCTCGTGCTGGGGATGGAACCTGCCTTACACACTCTAAGCAATGCTACACACCTAGGCATGTTGTCTCTATTTTAAGCTTTTTGGAAAGAAAAGATCCCAGGGGCAGCTGAGGATCCTGATGGTCCATTGATGGGGTGTCTTTTCGAAGCCTGCCTTCTCCAGGTCAGGGTTCTCTGACTCCCCCCACACCAGGCCCTTTCTGACTGAGAATTACTCTGTACTTGCTTTTGCAGGTACTTGACAAGGTTGTATTTAAAGACAGGGAGGAAGGGGGCTGTTGAGCATCTGGGGAAGTGCATGGAAGATGTTGTGCTGTACTTGAGCATCGGAACTGGTGGGACTCAAGGGAGAGGCTTGACCTGGAGGATGGCTTGGAGAACGAGTGAGCAGTCATATCTGGTTGGCCCTACACTTCTGGGGAATGCCCTACATGGGAATTCTAAATTTTGGTCAATCAGTTTAGTCCCGAGAGCTGTGTCATGTGTATGTGATGTTGTATCTGATCTGCTGCTTGCTGACGGTTTCCACCAGGAAGCCAGGAAATCAGCATCGTCACCGTGGTGGTCAGCTTTGAAGCAGCACCTTTCTCCTAGGCGTGGGTCTCACCTAAGAGGACAATGATTTTCGTCATTGTGTAGAAATTAATGGTCAAGCTGGGCGTGGTGACGTATGCCCTTGATCCCAGCACTTGGGAGGCAGAAGCAGGTGGATCTCTGGGAGTTTGAGGCCAGCCTGATCTTCATCGTGATGTCTGGGACAACCGGGGCTACATACTGAGACCCTGTCTCAAAACAAAACATCAAAACAAACAAAAAGAAATGGATGGCAATTAATGGGATGTTTCAGTGTTCTTATACTTTGGGAGGACTGTGCACCTAACAAGATCTCTTTTCTTTGGCCTACTCTCTCATCTCCTTTTACACATTCAAGTGCATACTTGAGACACCTAAAGTTATAGCTCAGTGATGTTTTTGTTTAATTATGGAATTGTGTAACCATTATAATTGTAAAATTTAGACCATTTATGTCACTTGAAGAAGAAACTGTACCATCACCTGTCAATCATCCTTCTCCCTCACTGTACCATCACCTGTCAATCATCCTTCTCCCTCACTGTACCATCTATCTGTCATCCTCCTCTCTCCCCTCTGCCTCTTCCCTCCCCCTCCACACCTAAATAACCACTAATCTACTTTATGTTTTCCTGTGTCAGGCATTTCCCATGAATGGTACCATATCCTCCTATGTAGTTTATTTAAATTAAAGCGTAACAAAAACTTGCTCTGTAGAGGGATGTGATGATAACTCTTTAGTTGTATATATCTTGGCATGATTTTCCAAAGGAATGATGGACAATGCTTGTGGCCCCACAGTCAGCAGCATGTCATCTTTCTCTGTGGCTATCAGTGTGTGTCATTTGGAATTCTGGCTTTCTAAGCTGTAAGGAGTTTTCATGTTTGGAGTCAGGTCTTCAGTGCAAGTTTTAGACACTTCATTTGGGTTTGGAGTGACTCATGCATTTCAGGTGGGTGTTTCAGTGAGCAGCGTTCTGCAGGAGAGCAAGGGAGCTGTGTCAGATTAGCGTGTTTCTTCAGGCTGCTTTTTCTTAAGGGAAAGCTTTCTATTTAATGTAAATATATATTGCTGTCTTTGCAATGTAAGTTTAAAATAAAGTCTCACCTGTCTAGAGAGAAGAACTGAGCATCGGGTGCTGGGTGTATATAGGATCATCATTTTAAGAAGCAGGTTAGGCATTCCTAATTTGAGAATCCAACATGAAATAAAAATAAAAACTTCTCAAAAATCTGAAACTTTTTAAGAATTGACATGATATCAGAAATAGAAAATTCTACATGTAACCTCATCTGGTGGATCACCATCTAAACATAGGCACAGCAAAGATATCCAGTTACTGGCAGGTTCCAAAGCATGCAATACATGTGAGACACAAATAGATTCTATGTTTAGACTCAGAAAAATCTCATTGTGTCTATGCTGATATTCCCAAGTCCAAGAAAGACAAAACAGAACAAAAAAAAAAAAAAAAAAACCAAGTGAGCAAGCCAGATCAGAAACAGCTATTTTGGTGAGGGGTGTTTAACCCATATGCTGGGACCTAAATGTCACAGAGAGTATGCTTGTTGTGAGAGATGGAGAGAACATAGTAGCCTTTAGTGGTCCACTTGTAGGTCCACTGTGGTGCAGATGGTAAGTGTCCATGGTACTAGAGCCAGTGGCACTGGGTGCTATGAAGATTAAGGATTCTCTAAATTTTTAAGCTTCAAAATTTAGTCAGAATCTGGTTTCTGTTAAACCTGCTTATTATTTAGTAAGGAAATACCACCAAAATCTTAATAATTCTTTTGTTGATTTCCAAAAGACCGTTATTTAAAGGAGTTGGGGATGCAGATCCTTCTAGAGTTTGCCAAGCAGGCACAGAGGTTGGGTCTTCCGCGTGGAATAAACCCGGCGTGGTGCTGCATGGCTATAATCTCAGTATCCAGGCGGTGCTGGTGGGAGGATCCGTTGAAGGTCATCCTCAGGCGTGTAGCAGGCACAGGCCAGTCAGGGCTACACAGGTGTCTCAAAAACAAACACACAGGGGCTATGACCCACTTATCTCAGTGCTCATGGACTGCAGATGAAGACCTGAGATGGGGTCCACAGCACTCATGGCGAGTCAGGCTTGTGAGAGAGAAAGTTGACTCGGTGGCTAAGAGCGGAGAACCCGAGTTTTGTTCTCAGCACCCACATCAGGGGGACTTGCACCTGTCAGTGACTCCAGCTCCAGGGAATCCTACACTCCTGGCCCCTGTGGGCATATGGGCATGCATATATGAGTGTTGGTGTTCAATATTCCGGCGGTGGGGAGGCAGAGACAAGAGGGTCCCAGGGTTTGCTGGCCAGCTAGTCTAGCCAAAAAAGTGAACACCAGGTTTAGTGAGAGACCATGTGTCAAAAAACAGTGATTGAATTTGACACCCAGCCTCTGGCCTCAACATGTGTCATGTACACACACACACACACACACACACACACACGTGCAAATAAACAAATAAATCGCAAAGCTTCTGTGCTTATGACCGGGGACAGCTATACTCACCAAGTTTGTGGAAGATAAAATGCTCATTGATTTATTGCTCATGTTGAACACATCTACCTTCAGGCCCCCTGGAGGTCTCATCTCTGTCTCTGCTGTTCTTACTTGAGAGTCATATACTCTTGGTAATCTCCAAAGCAGACGGTTTCTTGAGTAGGTGCTTGGTTCTCTGGCAGAAAGAGTGGGGGCAGAGCCAGACCCACCAGACTCTCCCTGGGGCTGAGCTGGTTGGTGAGTTTCGAATGACCCAGACCTCCCCTCTTAGTCACTGGGGAGAAACACACACATTGAGTTGGGATCTCGTTTAATGGTATTAGGCAAATGTAGGCTTATATAGGCTGAGATTGGGGGGGGGTGGAGAAGCTTAGGATGGGCTGAGGCAGAGCAAGGAACAATACTCTGCCATGTTAGTGGTTGGTGGCTAGGCAGAGGTGGACCTAGGTCAGGTAGCCAGAGACAGGTTTCCAAACTCTAGCTAGGCTCAGGAAGTTACACTAGGCCTCACCAAACTCAAGTTAGGCTTAGAAAATTACAATGGGCCTCATGTCCAGGCCTCATGAGGCCCAACAAGTAGGAACATCATAATAGATCAGAAATACTTATTTTTGTATACACTAACAGCAAAGAGTTGACAGGAAAGTCTGGTAATTAAAGTGTTATCTGATTTATGCCTGGGGCAGGATTTTGAGGTATCTTACAGTTGGAGATATTGAAATTATCTGGTGCTCGGCATCATGTATTTCAGGAAACCACTAGATGCCTAAGTTGTCTTGAGCTGTATTTTTAGAAACAGGAACAAAAAAGCATGGCAGCCTTGGGCTAGTTAAGTATTTGATGTTTCTAAGGAAACAGAAAATGTCTGGGCGAATAGACTTTGGTGGTGATGTTTATCAAGTTGACCTTTGTGTGGGTGCATAATGGAACCAAAGCAACCTTTGTGCAGCTCCTATTCATAGACCGGCAAAGCCATTCTGTTTGAGAATCTGGATCAGTGACCTATTTTACTGCCTTCCCTTCCCAAGTCATTTCCCTTCCCTTCTTCCTTCCCCTCCCCTTCCCTTCCCAATTCTTTTCCCTTCTCTTCTTCCTTCCCCCCTTCCCTTTTCTCCCCTTCCCTTCCCTTCACCTTCCTCCTCACCCTCCCCCTTCTTTTAAAATTTGAGACATGTTGTCACTCTATAGCCCAGGCTGTTCTTGAACTCACTTTCCCCTCTAGGCTGGCAGAATTCTACAAACTCACTGTTTTCTGCAGACTTAAAAAGCATATCTTAGTCTTGCTGAATTTATCAGAGGTTCATTAATCAAAAAGAAGTTAAAATTTAACCAGAGTTTGAGGAAACCAAAGATAGATGGGGATTAAGGCAGGAGAGAAGGTTCCTGCAGAGCCTGAGAAGAACCTGTGCTGGAGCACGATGCAGTGTGTGTGATGGTCTTCTTCCTTTGCACCGTCTGCTGTGATGGTGATGGTGGGGTCATTACCAGAGTTGAGAGGCTAATAGCTTGGGCAAGTAATCAAGGTTTGCCCACCTGTCCCCAGTATATCAATTAAAGAAGCTAATAGACATGAGATTTATTAAACATAACCACATGAGGAAGAGGAACAAAGGGATCCATTGTCCACCATGTCCATCTTCAGGGCGCTGACAAGTTGTTAGGGTTTAACAGAGGACCAGGGGTATGCAGAATTAGCAGTACTAATCAAGGCATGGTTGCATACTGATCTCTGATCCCTCCTGTCCTGGCTCTGGCTGTGGTCTGTCCTGTGAGGTACTCTGGTAAATGGTCAGGAGTGTGGGAAATCTTTTTTTGGAAGGCAAGTTTCTCCTGTGTTTGGCGCAATGGCTTCAGCCTTTCCATTCCTTAGCACAGGATGCCTGGGGAAACTTTCAGTCTTTAAGATTCATTGTTTCAAAAGTCTGATAGGCAAAGCAAAGACTAGTGTTTCTCCTGTCTGGCTCTCCTGACAGGTGCTTACAGGATGTTGACCCCAGAAAGTGGAGTGAAAAGAAAGGCAGACAGCTATTCTGTTGTGTCTTTTGTAAGTTTCCACAAGTCTATGATTTTCTCAAGATTGAGAAAAAAAGCAAGAATAATAAACTTAAAGTCGAAAACCCCAGAAATAATGTAGGAGAATAAGGATGGCAAACTCTCATCTTTCTGCTAGATGGGTTGGCAGATGCCTGGGTCTTTTGTTAGAACAGGGGTGGAAACAGAGCTTTAAAACAGAGGATAGATGGGCTGCACCTTGGGACTGGTGATGGCTCAGTGGTTAAGAGCATGACCTGCTTTCTCTGAGGACCTGAGTTCAGTTCTCAGTGTCTATGTTGGGTGGCTCACAAGCATCTGCAACTCCAGCTCTGGGGGAAATACGCCTTTGGCATCTCCGTACACCAGCACTCACGTGCATATACTCACACTCACACACATGGAGTTAAAAAAAAAATAACAGTTTTTCTTAAAAAGACAAATGCAAGGGACAAAGTCTCTCCAAATTGCTGTACTAAGTTGATGGGAGAACACTTGCTCTCTGGTGTCCAAGAGTCTCCCCTAAGCTCCCTGCCCACAGTTTGCACACAGGACATCTGGGCTGGGTGTGCAGACGCTAGAGGAGGCCTCAGCACTTAGACCATGGCCAGTTCTGCTGTGGCCAGCGTTCAATCTTAGATTTCGGTTCACCTTCTGGAAAACCGCACCGAAGAGCCTGCGGTACCGTCTGTGGCTCCTCGGCACATGGCCCATGCGCTCTCAGAAACTGAATCAGCAGCCCTTTCCAGGACAGCGCTCAGAGAAAACAAAAGGGGAGTCTGACCATTGTTGGGATGCTTTATCAGGAAAGTTCCTGAAAACCGTGAGGTCAGGGTAGATTCAAATGCTGACCTACTCTTTTCTCTCTCGTGAGAGCCAGCTCCACAACATAAATCAGAGGTTTTCAGCTGGTCATCTCATTTTATATTCGAGGCGATCGAATGATTGGAGGTTGAACTTAGAACATTGCTAGCCATTCAGGTGGATTGTTCTGTCTTTTCAGCACTTGCTGTGTGAACCGTCGCTTGAATGGCTCTGGAGAGCCACCGCCCATTGGTCAGTTTCAGCCTTCAGGCTTTTGAGAGCCAAGTCCTCGATCTCGTCTCTCTTTCTGAAGTGTTGATGATTTTAGTGTGTGAAATGTATCAACACTAGGCAGATTGGCAGGGGACAGAAAGCCACTATAAAGGCACCTGCAAACACTTGGGGACCAGGAACATAGGACAGGCTTCACTGGAGGGACACAAATGGCCAAACATTGTACAGCTAAACAAAGGGACAGGGACTTGCTCTTGGGAGGGGTGTGGGCTGTGGGAGGCTGGTGGAAGATGGTGCACACCTGTCTTAAGATGCAGATGAGGTTTCTCTAGGGGACAGCTGCCAGGGTCATCCATCTAACTTGGGTGACAGAGTCCTCCGATCTTCCTGTGATATCTTTCCAAGGCAGAAAAGAGGTATCAGGGAAAGCCTGTTTGGATGCTCTGCCTGTTCACTTCACCAGCAGAATAAATTTATCAAAGCACAGCCTCTGAGACAGTGTTGTCTATAGCTAGAAATGAAGAAGGCCAGTATAGGATGTTGTTGTATTTGGGGTGACATATTGTGGGACCCCATACAGTCACATAAATTCTCTGTATCAGTGGTCTCCAAACATTTGGACTTTAGGTCCCCTCAGTATAACTTGTCAACACAAATCTTTACCCATGTGTTTAGATATCTGTACACGGTATTGTCGCCATGTCTCAACCCTTGGCGTGCATTTGCTAAGACTCTCGGTTAAGCCCTGTGGATTTATTTGTCTGCGAGCTTAGTTGTTTTGAATGTCTGTGACTATCTTATCAGACTTAGTTCCTTTCCTTTTGCTGCACCTAGATAAAGGCCTTGGCGAGCATGGATTCAGAGCAGACATCTGTGCTGACTTTTGTTTGCGGGCAGCTGTGCAAAGGTGTCATCATTTCTGATGTGCGTTCATTGCATAGTTCTTCTTTATGGGAGGATCGGTGTCATTGAAATTAGATAAAATAACCCATAAATCCACCTGGCTTGGAGACACAGACCAAAGCACAGAGTCATAAGCAGAGAGACAGATGGAGGGGTGGGTGCCGCTGCCACCCTGAATTTGTCAGCCCAGGCTGCCGGAGCCAAGTGTCATACACTGGGCCCCGTGGCTCACAAAAGAGAAATGTGCTTCCTCCCAGCTGTTGCCGCTGGAAGTGGCACCCTCATCGCTTCATTTAAACCATTTGTCTTCCAAAGGCCACAGCCGCAAATATCAGCATGTTTAGGGCTTCATCTGTTTAGAGGATGTAATTCACTGGGTGCTTTCCTGTAACCCTTCCCCTCCAGCCACATCAAGTAGGACCAAGTGGCGAGGGCGACTGAGGGATTTTGGATAGGGACATGTCAGCATAAGCCCTGGGGATAAGTCCTTTCTAAGCCTTGCTGTAGAGCCCTGCCTTGTAATTCTGTGTCAAGTGGGGCTGCTCCCCTTCCTTGAAGAAGATGGGGGTCACTTTTGCTTCAGACCACAGCCACCCTGAGTCTGATTATACAGGGACATGGGAGGCAGTGGAGTGTGGTGGCCAAGTATATCTTTTCAGGTATGGGTCTGCCCATAGCCAGCAAAGGTTTTTACAAGGGGCAGGGACAAGGTCATTGACCGGGTGCCTTGGAAGAGAAGGAGGGTCCCTGAGGATGCACAGAGTGGGTCTTCGAGTGGGTGGATAGACATACATGCTTCTACGTTCAAATTTCAGTGGCGGGAAGAGCACTCACGGTTTCTCCTGCTTCTGTGTTTTGTTCTCTTTGGAACTGTTTTGAACAGTGTATTGAAAAAGGGAGCT
The DNA here is from genome assembly GCF_014885135.2 of Alexandromys fortis. Taxonomy (NCBI): domain Eukaryota; kingdom Metazoa; phylum Chordata; class Mammalia; order Rodentia; family Cricetidae; genus Alexandromys; species Alexandromys fortis. Next base: position 6,177,580 of record NW_026067956.1, read on the forward strand.
TGACCTCACAGTAACAGAAATCCCCGATTCCCCTTAGTATTAGACCTACTGGGATGGTCAGAGGTGCATGGGGTCACCTCTGGCAGTGTGCCATGAGGGAGAGTCGTTGTCTTATGTGGGGATGCATGAACTCTACTGGAGAGATCTCCAACATCCTCTGTCTGTAGAGCAGGAATCCTCATACTGCAGTTAAGAGCTTGACCAGAAGGCAACTAACCGCAGCTACTTCCCTGCGTTAGTAATCAATGCTGCTATTCTATTTGACCATTCATGTCTTATTCTTTTCTTTGTTAATCCAGTAACTTGATGATCTGGGGAAACAAGTGGATTCCAGTATGACTTGTTCAAGGGCATATGTTGTCTAGAGAATAACCGTGGGCTAAAGAATAACTTGACAGATTGGGGACATTGGGGGTCTTCTCTCTGTGTGTAGATTTAATCTATTTACCTATATGATATTTAAACATAATTAGTTACAGATTTATTATGTAAATACAAGTATACTTAAAATATATACATATTCAGTATATCCAGTTTTAGCCTGCACATGCTATACATGACCAGGCTATGTTGAGAGCATAAGAAAGGTGGGGAGTAAGTGAGTGAGTGTATGTGTGTGTGTGTGTTTGTCTATGTGCACATACATGTGCATGAATTGTTAAATCGCGAAACTGATTCTTCCTTTTGGTGTGCTGGAAGAACAAGGTTATATAAGGTTAGGTGAAGTTCACTGTGACTTCCTGCTCTGCAGCAGAACACCCAGCAAGATTCTTCACTATAGACTGGTTAAAAGCTCAAGCCTAGTCCAGGCAGATAAGTAGAGTCTTAGGGTGGGTGAAAAACTGTCTTTCTCTCATTCTCGCTGGCACCAGGTACTGAACCCAGGGCCTGATCAGGAATCGGCAAGTGCTCTGTGGGGCAGCCCTACATACCTTTTATTTGGAAGTAGTGTCTCACTAAGTTGCCCAGGCTGGCCTCAAATGACTGACCCTCTTGCGTTAACCTCTTCAGTAGCTGGAATGTATGCATGGGGCCACGCAGCTTGGCTCCTGCCCTGTCCTCTTTATTTCTTCTTTTCTTGTCCATTTCATGGCATCCTGGACTCTGCTTAATATTCCAAAGGGATCCTGAAATGTGCGTAGTATTTAATCTGAAATTTAAAAACTTATTTTATTTTATGTGTACAAATATTTTATCTTTGTGTATGTCTGGGTACCCTGTGCCTGTCCGGTGCCCTCAGAGTCCAGAAGAGGGTGTTGGACCTTCTGAGACTGGAGTTACAGATGGTTGTGGGTGCTGGAACTTGAACTTGAGTCCTCTGGAAGAGCAACCAGTGCTTTTAGCCACTGATCATCTGTCTCCGGACTAATCTAGATTCTTAATAGGAGAGTCCATTTTACTAAGACATGTTCTTTAAATTACCCAATAAAGTGTTACACTTCCGTGTTTCCTCCAGTAAGTGGTGGCGTATCTGAAAGCGTCACCGTCCGGAATGTGGAATGAGTCCCGAAACTCCTGCCCTCTGAGAACAGAGCTCGCTCTTTGACAGTAGTGGGCTGCTTTCTCAGGAGTTATCATTGCTGCTCTCCAGCACCCGGACAGGTTGTTGTTAGAACTGTCTCAGGTTAGTTTTTAATGGTACCTTTAAATGAGGCTTCATTAATCATTCTAGTGCTATTTCACCAGAGCAAATTAAATTATTTCCTAGAATGAGGATGCCAGGGGGCGGTGGAAACATTAGCTTCGCTCAGCACCTCTGTGTTGCCTGTCAGCTGTCTCGCGGCTTCATCCTACACCCCTTCATTCTATACTAGACAGCAGGACGTCTGCCTTTTCTTCTCTTTTCTTAACCTTCCCCCCTCCCTCCCTCCCTCCCCCCCTCCCTCCCTCCCTCCCTCCCCTTTGCCGTTCATGTAAAGGCCATAATATAGAGGCTGAGTTTTGGCATGTGACTGGGTGGGATTTATATAGTTATACAATAATCATTCGCCCCCTCCCCCCCCCAGCAAAGGCCTGACTGTTGGGCTTTCTCCACAGCTGATAGGAGTAATTTTAAGCCACTGAGTGATATGGAAAGGAGGAAGGGAAACCACAGTTGTGTCTGTTCAGAGGACTTGATTTGACTTACCCAGATACATTTGTAAGTCAATCATTGCTATATTGACATAGCTAGAGTCATCAGAGAGGAAGGAGCCTCAGTTGAGGAAAGGCCTCCATGAGATCCAGCTGTAATGCATTTTCTCAATTAGTGATCAGTGGGGAAGGGCCCAGCCCATGGTGCCATCACTGGGCTGCTGGTCCTATATTCTATAAGAAAGCAGGCTGAGCAAACCATGAGGAACAAGCCAGTAAACATCACCTCTCAATGGCCTCTGCATCAACTCCTGATTCCAGGAATTCCTGTTCTAACTTCTTCCAATAATGGACTATGATCTGGAAGTGTAAGCCAAATAAATCCTTTCCTCCCCAACTCGCTTTTTGGTCATGACATTTCTTTGCCTCAACAGAAACCCTAACTAAGACAATTGCAAAATTATAAAGTCAGGCAACTCCAAATAAAATGATAATATAGCAGAGGACTCTCATTTTTAGTTTATTATTGACCATTTTTTTCCACTCGGTTGTATGAAATGTGGCCATGAATATACACATCCCACAACTTGCAATGCTTGAAACTTATGTGGCCCTCACATGAGTGTGGTGGTTTGAATGAGAATGGTCCCCATAGGCTCATATATAAATGTGTTTAGTTCCTAATTTGTAGAATGGTTTAGAGAGGATTAGGAGGTGTGGCCTTATTGGAGGAGGTATGTTATTGGAGGTAGGCTTTGAGGTTTCAAAAGCCCATGCCCAGCCTCTGTTGTTCTCCCTCTTCCTGGTAGTAGTGGATGTAAAGCTCTCAGCTGCTACACCAGCACCATGCCTGTCTGCCTCCTATCCTGACGATCGTGGACTAATGTTCTGAAGCTGTAAGCAAGTCCCCAGTTAAATGCCTGCTCTCGTAAGCATTGCCTTGGCCATGGTGTCACTTCCCAGCAATAGAACTGTGACTAGGAAGGGGACAGTTCACCTGGAGAGCCTTTCAAGCCCATGGGTGCCTTGTCTATAAAGGCTTCCCTCGACACCAAAGCTTCCTGTGACTCCCAGACCCTGATACCAGGTTGTGGCCCTAATCTTACAAAGATGGAAGTGGCAAGAAAGCAACCATAAACCTCTATAGCCGCCATGACAAAGTGTTCAGCCAAGCATCGTGTTTGGATTAGCATTCGTGAACAGTCATGCCCTAACAGTACCGTCAGTGCTTAGTGCAATGGTCGTGGGACCATTTACAGAGTATTTCAGTATTTCCCAGGAAGCAGATCTGAGTTCCTCCTATGTGGGATCCTCTGTTGTGTCCTTGGGCAGAAGTGAGGCTTCTAATTTCACTAAGGTCCCTGGTGGCTTTTGACGTGTACATTAAGCCTATATCAACAACACTGAGAGGCAACATATTCTCAATGTTTTACCCCTTAAAATTGTTCCTGGATGCTGTGAAACCCCAGGTTAATGCATACACTTGGAAAAATAGTGACCAAGCTGCAAGTGTCCCATCACCTGTTGACATGCACTCGATTCTAGTTCCTCTTCTGGGGACCACAAGCTTTTGTTTGGCTGGTGTTGTCTTCAGCTGTTTCATTGGTACAATGAGGGTTCGTGCTTTTTTGTCACATGTCATATGATTGACTAGGTAAGAAGCTGCTGCAACACAGGGCTGCTATTTGCTCAGGAGCCAAATGGGTGTCTTATGTCACCGGCCTGTGATGTTTAAGAGCTGGGGGTAGGAAGGTGCCTTTTTGAGATGGCACCCTGGGGTGAGTTTGAAATCACAGTGTCTCTCCAGTCCCAAAACACCCATCCAACTTCTCCTTTCGCGCTTGCCGTCTTACAGGTGACTTCATGCCAAGTTGACAATTCCTTGTGGTTTTGAACTATTGTGCTGTGGGACGACATGGGTTTTGATATTTGGGGGTGCTGTTATTAGAAATGACTTGGGGGTTGGAGAGATGGTTCAGTGGTTAAGGGCACTGGTTGCTCTTCCAGAGGTCCTGAGTTCAATTCCTAGTATTCATGGTGGGATCTGGTACCCTCTTCTGGAATAAAGGCGTTCATACAGACACAGCACTCAGTTTTTTAAAAATAATATCTAGTCTTAGGAAATCCATGCCCCTTTTGATTTTAAAATATGTTGAGGCCGGGCGGTGGTGGCGCACGCCTTTAATCCCAGCACTCAGGAGGCAGAGGCAGGCGGATCTCTGTGAGTTCGAGACCAGCCTGGTCTACAAGAGCTAGTTCCAGGACAGGCTCCAAAACCACAGAGAAACCCTGTCTCGAAAAAAAAATATGTTGAGTATTTTCAAATTAGGATGGCATAACATGGGTCATATTTACCTGAGAATGACAGCGCTGTGGCTGGTTTCTGCAGGAGTGCGAGCTCTACTGTGTTCATAGGACGTGTTCTTCGCCTGGTAAGACTGAAGAGATTCTGCGCCTCACAGAACAATCAAGTGCAACTGGGTAGTGTCTTTGCAAGGTGCTATCAGTGTGGGTGTTTACTTTTCTCTTGGTCTCACGGTCATGGCTGTGGCTTGTTTGCGTTCCCTTTGCCGCAGTGACCTGTCGTGCACAGAGCTAACCTGGTTTGCAGGTCTGCAATAAGGTGCTAGTGTTTAACATCGGTGCGTTTGGCAGGGGCAAGGTTCTGGCTGCTCTTTGGCACTTGTTGTGATTCCATTGCAGGTGGTCTGTCGCCACCTCCATCTTTTGGTGGGTATTTTATGGGTGTCCTCTGGACATTGGATGAATACTGAGCATAAACACTTTAAGCCGTGCCCACTGAGTGTCTTACAGGTTTCAGTTTAGCTTTTGTTTGCATACTGTATGTTTGAGAACAGCTCTCCCACCTTCTTGGTACATAACACTTGAGTTTTGAAAAAACAGACTTTGCATTGTATTCGAAGAGATTAAAGGTAACACAGCAGTTGAGTGGGATGAGTGTGTTCAGGGAACAGACTAGAAACATTTTCTCCTTGCAGTGATTTAACTCTGAAGAGTATTTCTAGCGTGTGTCTGAGGTTTGTACTGGAAACATTTGTAGGGAAATATCTAAGTTAGAATAGCTAGAGAGACAGACTGATGAAAGGGGAGGTGTAGCCCAGGGCATGGCACTTGCCTAGCATGTGTGGGGCCTGGCTTTGGAGCCCCAATGCTGAAAAAACAAACAAGCAGCCCAAAACCCCTGTCGATCACAGTAGAAGTCTTGACTCTATCAGCGTCAGCAGTTTCACAAGCCTTGTTTCTTTGTCTGTGAGATGGGAGCATGGTCCCTTTCAAGGTTGGTCCGGAAACTGAGACGGGGGGGGGGGGGGGGGGTGGGGGGGGGGGGGGGGGGGGGGGAGTCTAGAGCATAACGGACCACACGCCTTGCATCTCCCGTCTTGTTTGCCATGGGTAGGCTTATTTCTCCTTTTCTTTTTAACAGTTATGAAGCACAGATAACACAAGACTTTACCCTCTCAACCTTGTCAATGCACAGTTCAGTGGTAGTGTGTTCATACTGCGGGGTAACCTGCCCCCTAAAACCTTTTCATCTGGCAAAGAACATCTTCTCCCTTTCCCTTTGTCCCTTGCCCACCAATCGGCATTCTGTCGCTATGTATTTGATTATTCTGAGTTTGTCACAGAAAGTCTTACTTCACTTTGAAACTCTGCTACCGAGTCTTGCTGCGTTATCAAACGGCCATTTTTAAATGGTATTTCTGTTCTTTCTACTGTGTCTCTTCTTATTTAACTATTTCTCTCTCTCTCTCTCTCTCTCTCTCTCTCTCTCTCTCTCTCTCTCTCTCTCCTCTCTCTGTGCGTGTGCGTGTGCGTGTGTGTGTGTGTGTGTGTGTGTGTGTATGCATGTGTGCACTTGTCTTCAGAAGCCAGCAGAGGGCATCAGATCAGGATCTGGAGTTGTAGGATATCCCAGTGTGGATGCTGGGAACCCAACTCTTGTTTTCTGGAGGAGGGGCAAACGTTCTTAACTGTTGAGCCGTCTCTCCAGCTCTCTCTGGGCCTTTTCTTATGTCTTTCTATCATTGTAGTGCACACGGTTCCAAAAACTGGCTTAAAAATGGGTAAAGAAACCGGCCCCTTTTCAGCCCCGAGAAAGAATGCAGTTGTACTGCTTCCAGGAAAGTGGATGAAATGGGAGACAACCTTGTCAAATGAATTGAGCCAGTCTCAGAACGACAACTGCCGTATGTTTTCTCAGATTCCTCAGTTTTATGTAGCTACATAGGATCATGTATGTGTTTATGGCATGAAACTAGAACGGATCTGTCCAGAGGATCATAGGGAACTAGTGGGAGAGGGCAGAGAAAGGGAAACTAGGGGCCTCTGGGAGGGTATGGGCAGTGCATAATATATCCTTGTGCGATTGAACATCTTTAAGTTTAAAAATCTTTAAAAATCTGAAGGCAAGACAGTCTTGGGACATTGTATTTCATATTTGGAAGGATCATAGCTGTCAACTCAGACTAATACAGCAGGCAAAACTATCTTTTAATGTCAAGGGAAAAAGAAAAGCATCTCATGGTTAAAGCGGGAGAGTAAATGCTAGTTGTATTTAGTGTTCTTGCAGGAACTACATGCAGCTACCCACAGTGCCTGCATTAACTCGCTTGCCTTTAAATTTGCTTTTGAGTCGGCATCCACTGTTTTGATGGACATGCCTTTATATTCAGTCAATGTTATTCTCTAGAAGTTTCCAAAACATTTCCGTTGTTGTGAATATTTGGTTTTATAGTTATGGTATAATGTGAGGAATTTCTTTCACTGTTCAGTCTATTTGATATTCTGTGTGCATTTTCTACATAAATGGAACTTTCTTATTCAAAAAAAAATCTTTAAAAATCTGTAAGTGGTTTATAGAAAAAATATTTAAAGGGAAGTTCACACGAGCCATTCACCTTCTTCTGGGTGGCTGACTGCACTGTCCGCATCTTGTCCCTAAGACCATTCTGGAATGGAATGGTGATAGTATTCTGGAAAAGATGCTTCCCGAGTTTGAGATTTTCAACCAGATCTGCCTTAGCACAGTGCGGGTTGTTTTTCCTCTCTGAAGCAGTCCAGTCTCTGATGTCTCCTCTTAAATGGGGTCCCTGTCTCAACACTGTTTCCTTCCCTCTTCCGTGTTGATGGAGGATCTCATCCAAAAGAGTAGATTCTCAAGGCGGTCTTGCTGAGGATTGCATTGTGATTCCTCCTGTTCAGGGACCACTGCTGACTGCCGTTTTACCTCCGGGGACATCTACAAGGCCACTCACATTCTATCCTCACTTTCTGCTCCATCTCCCAGAGTTCCCTATCTTCCTATGTTCAGGCTACCGCCTGGGGTTGCAGGATGTTCTCTGGTGTGCTCTGCTCTTGTCGTCTCTCTATAGCCTTTCCTCCCGCTGTACTGAGGCTTCTAAGGCCAAATTCGCATCTCTCTGAAGTGTTGCCTTGCTTGTCCACCTTCTTGTCCTTTGCGGGTGGGAGTGGCCCATCCACTCTCTGTGGACCTTGTTCTTGCCCCCAACGCTCCTGCTCTGCTGTGTCATTCTTCATGACAAAGTCATCATCTTCCGGATCCTTCTCAGTGAGGGACTCGCTAGGCTTTCAGCCGGTGGGAGGAGCAAACCCTTTCCCAGAGGACTTTGCAGAGAGATGGAGTTCAGAAGAGTCCAGAAAATAGGAGTTGCCTCAATCCTGCGCTCTACAACTTGCCTTCCCACTCATTACACAGTGCACAGAGCTGACCCCCGTGGTGATGGGCAGTCCTCAGGCATCGGGAGGGGAAGTGTGTGGTTTCGACATGCTTTTATAAACAAGCCACTCTTGAGAGAGCGCTGCCTCAGCAAATGCTTTTAGTGTCAGTTCTTCGGAAACAATAGATTGATGTCTGTCCTCAGATGCAGGCACGTTTGGGATTTAATGTGCTCCTTGGCATCCTTAGGTCTTTTATAGCAGTTGAGGTTTAAAATTTGTTCATTCAACAAATACGTTTTTGGTACTTAGCATAAAGTGGTGTACACCTTTGGTCGATAACCGGACAAAGTGCTGGAGATCAGGGCTCGGCTGGGCTACTGCGAGTTTGAGCTTCCTGTTCCTTTCTAGTTTTCTGGGCAGGAGGCAGGGAGCGTTAGCGGTGCATTGTCCGTTTTTGGAATTCTGTTTGGTGCCCTTGTTGGCCTCTCTGCTCTTCGTCTCAGTCTTTTGAAGGAGAAGCTGCTTTCTGGGTGGAAAGATAGAGAGCAGCCTTCCAGCATATTCTGCCCGGGCCACGTGGGTCATGCCACGCCTCCTTCTTGGGTTTTCTATCTTACAGTTTAAATGCCATGGTTCTTGTTCTTTAAGCTCTCCTTGGGGGGGAACAAAGTCACAGAAGCCGCTGCACCAGCAGAGTCCCAGGCCTCAAGGAGCCATGAGAAGGAAGGTAGAGCCATTTCTAACTCTTACCTGCATCACACAGACGAGGATATGTGTGATGAAAAACTAATGTATGCATTTAAAATACCTGCGCATGCGTGTTTCTTGGTTTCGCTCACATGATGCTATGTTCTCCAAGGGAGTCCGGTAGGAGAGCCTCTGACACCACAACCCAGTCCCCAGAAGCCCGCAGCAGAGCTGCTAAATCATCCCGCAAATTTCCAACCTATTTCTTTTGATTGGCCCTGAATTTTAAAACAACAACAACAACAAAATGATCAGTTGTCTGCTTGGAGTGTAAGGTCCAAAGAATAGGGTGACTTAAAAATTCACTTTGAGCTAAGTGTGGTGTTCTCCTGAGACCCGCAGTGCCTCATATATCTGAATTTCACAGCAATTATAAAATCAACAATGATTATGTAGCATTTACAAGCTCTGAGGAAAGTAGAATCTGAGACAGTTCAGTTCTGTTGTTATGATCTCCCCCTCCCCCATAGCTGGGGCTCAGACCCAGGCTGCGTCACACCTGCTAGGCGCATGCTCCGTCCCTGAGCTACACCCTCAAGTCCAAGTTCTCTCGTTTTTCTGTGACCACTTGGATCTAAGGATCTAACATTTAAAACACTGAGAGTTATAAATTACGAGGTGTAAGATGTTTGTTTGAGCATTATAAATTTTAACCTTTACAAAATTCTATTCAATCGTATCCTAAAACTTAAGATTTATTGGTAATATTTTATTGTTTTAAAATTGAAAGCCATATCAAGAAGTTGGGCGAAATCGGAGCGGTGTGGTTTGGTCGCACAAGTGCTCTGCGTCAGTGAGCTTCATTTACTGGTCACCTGACGACTATTAACAAAAGTTTTCCCACCAGCCTGGATCTGCTATGTGGAAATAAGAATAGTGAATATGTAATTTTGTGGGTTTTTACTTTTTTGTAATGTATAAATTTTATTATTTTACTTGGTGTAATTTGATCATATACTTTACTTCCATCACACTTAGCATGATTAAATTTACCACAGCTTAATAAAAGTGAGTTTTGTTTTGTTGTAGTGTGGGGGCTCTACCCAGGACTTTGTACATGTTTTGTACAGGAGGACTCTACCACTGGACTGTACCCCGGACCCTAATATTTTTTCACTCTCTGTTTCTTTCTGGTCAGTTTTTTATATGTTTTTGCATTGCATTTGCTGCTAAAATGAGCTTTGCTGCCTAGAGGAGGGGAGGGGAAGGTTAGCCATGACAGGTACCTCACTGTAAGATGCCGATCCCAGGAGGGGAGGGGAAGGTTAGCCATGACAGGTACCTCACTGTAAGATGCCGATCCCAACTGTGTTCTCAGTCAGCTACAGTGGGGCTCCATGCTGGGCTCCCCTGGCTGCATTCTGAGGACCAAGAGCTGCCGCGGCTGTTCCTGAGTAGGTGTCCTCCTGAAGAGGCGACACTTTATCTTTCAAGGTGTCTGTGTCTTCCTGTGTAAGATGATGAACGCACACTAGAGTGTCCACGGTCCCTCTCAGTTCTGTGTGCGGATGGCCCCTAAGCTGTGACCTGACAGTGTGGTCTGTCACCATTCACTTGGGGGTCAGCTAGCAGGGCCATCAACATTCCTGCCTGCTTGAGGAGATGTGGTGGACCCGTTGGAGTTTGCTTTAAATTTCTCTTGTACCTTGGTGTAGTCTGTAGGTTTGGTCACCTCTCTGCCCTTACTGCTTTAGTGGCTGCAACCAGGAATGGGACAACCACTCCTGATTTTTTTTTGCCAATTTATGCATGAATTTTGTTCTGTTTGAGACGGTCTCACTTGTGCCACAATCCTGCCTCAGTTTCCCAAGTGATACGGTTATAGTTTTGCACTACTTTCTCATGAGTTTTGATATCCATGTAAAACAACATTTATATTTTGTGTAAAACTTAATTGCCCATAAAATAAAATTCACCACAATTCTGGTAATATCAAGACAGTTTTTTATTATCACCATGTGTTTATCCATGATTTTGGCCTGGGCCTTGAATGTTTTTTATTGCCAACATAATTTGCTACAGGTGTCTGAAGGGTGTGAAAACCTCTCAATGCAGAGTCTCACACATACTTTCTCCATTTGAAGGATGAAATAAATCAGGAACCCTTCCCTGCACAGTGAGACTTCTCACCCCATTCTCTTTTTGTCCTCAACAGTAACCGCAGAGAAACCATTGTTTGAAATGAAATTGAGACATGAGACCTGGTCTCAAAATAATAAGTATATAAATAAATCTTCCTGAACCAAATGATTTTAAAAAATGAAATGAAACTGAGAACCTGCTCCAGAAATGCCCTGGTCCAGGAGGGTGTGGTCATGTTGTGTCCTGGGCTTTGCCTAGCAGTGAAGATTTTCATAAATGGGATGTGGAGAGGACATGGCTTGACCTTGACTTTGATGCTAAAATCTTTTGCTTTCTTTTCACTCAAGTTTGTGCTATATAGCTGTGCTTATAATTTTTTAAAGAAAAACTTGGAATTAAATAAAATGACTTCAGAGACCCTATGGCAGGGGAGCTACTTAGTCTATTGTGACAAGTTTGTGATTTTTGTTTTATCCTCCTGTGTGTTGCTTCCTTGGCTTTTTTTTATTGGTTGGTAAAATTTATTGTAGGATTGCTAAGGAAATGAGAGCAGCGAGGGGTTCAGACATCACTCCTGGTCATGTTGACTTGTGCAGTCCGTGGGGCATTTGGATAGGCAAACACAGCAGTTCTAAGAGTTATACACAGTAAAATAGTCACTGTGGGCTGTGTGCACATGACACCAGCTCTGTACGACACTGGCAGAGCTGAAAACTCTTGTCCGTTCATGACTTCAGCTGTACTAAAGTCACAGAAAGCATTCTTTGGGTAATGTGTAGAGAGAGATTTTTATTTTAGTGACTTTTCTTATTTCAAGGAGTCTCAAGGATGTTCTTAGTGTGGGGCAAAGCAATATAGAAGGAAGATGGATGGACAGGTGGAACATGTTGGTGGGGGAGCATGCCAGTTTGGATCCTATGGGGCATCTCTGAGCTCAGGCACAGTGAACAGATGTGAACAAAAGGAGAGACCTCTGCTTGGGTCAGGATGGTCTTCAGGCAAGATTTACTTATCAAAGTACAAATAATAATACCACTGTAGGACCGAGCAGAGCACTAGGGCAAAGGCTGTAGAGAGATGGAGGAAAGGAAGGGTAGAAATAGCCAGCCTGGAGCCTGGAGAGGAAGTATCTAAGGATCCCAGCACCTAGAACCTAGGTGTCCTGGAAGTTAGTTTGTGGGGTTTGATGTTCAGAAACCCACTTTGCAATTCTGCACCAAATAAAATAGCATCAATATCTTGCAGACAAAAACTAATAAGTGCAGCAAAAGACCAGCTTGGACTTGCTGCATTGACTTTGCATGTAGCATGTAAAACCTCCCAAGTGGGAGGCACAGCTGGGGATGTGGCTTTGACCTTCCTGCCACCGCATTCCTGCTGCCAGCATTGAACCAGCTGTAGATAGTCTGTTAGTCCTTAGCCATGCTGCCCAGGGAGTGAAAGTGGTGTGTGTGTGTGTGTGTCTGTGTGAGTGTGTGTGCGTGTGTGGTGTGCATTTGTATGTGTATATGTATGTGGTGGGGTATGTGTATGTGTGTGGTGGTGGCGTGTGTATGGGTGTGGTGTGTATCTGATGGGGGTGAGTGTGTAGTGTGTGTGTGGTGTGTGGGGGTGGGTAATGAATTGTGTGTGGTGGGGTGAGTATGTGATATGTGTGTGTGTGTGTGTGTGTGTGTGTGTGTGAGATGGGTGTAGATGAATACCTGGTGTATATGTGGTGGCTGGGGTGGAGGTTGCATAGCAGGTTACTTGGGAGGTGGGGCAAGACTGGTTTTGGTTTGCCCTGCTTTGGAGCCTGTTATCCCTAGTGTCAGCACCCATGTTTAGCGGGATGTTGCTGTTCCGATACTTACAGGAACTTCTGTTTTAAAAAGTTGAAGCATAGGCATAGAGACTTATAACATTTTAGTAGTTATTTTCCAGCAGCGACTTGTTAACGCCATCTTCCTATGTATTGTTTGGACACTGTCTGAACCCCCTCCCTTCGGAGTGAGTTTGGCATTGTGATGGTTTCTTTTGTTGCAGAGATGTTCCAAGGTCATGCTGTGTTTGGGTTCTGTAGAGGAACAGAACTGACAGGCTCAATCTATATTTAATCTACACACATCTATATACTTAAAGGGATTTATCTGATGATTTGCATGATATGGTCTGGATAACCCAGCTGTGGCTTCTCACTCCAGAGAGGCTGAGACCCTAGCAGTTGCTCGTTCTGCAAGGCTGGGTGCTAGAGACTGAGAGGATTCCTGGAGAGCATCTGCTTTTCTGGAGAGCTGGTTCTACTCCCCGAATCCTGAAGAAGCTGGTTCTGCTTCTTGGAATGCAGCAACCACAGCAGTGGCAGCAGCAGCAGTAGCAGTGGCGGCGGCAGGGTAGATGAACTTCCCAGCAAGGGTGAGAGAAAGCAGTCAAGAGCACAGCTTCCTTCTTCCATGTCCTGTTAGCTGGGTGTCTACCGGGAGGTGCCACACACATTTAGGTGCGTCTTCCCACTTCGATTAATCCGACCAACAAAATTTCTCACAGCAGCTCCCAGTCTTGCCTTTAATTGAGTCCAAGTGCCATCAAGTTGACAACCAAGATGAGCCATCACAGTCTGAAGTTCCGCCAAGCGGCCTTTCCTCCACTTAGCAGCATGAAGGCTTCGCTTCTAACATTACTGTTCTCTAACAGTCTGAGTCTGGTGTCCCTTCAGATTTTGCTTTACTAGTGGTGACTCCCAGAGCTGACACCCCTGCAAGTCACCGTTGGTGATGGGGGTGACTTTCAGAAACAAAACTGGGCAAACGGTGGAGCAGGAAGCTGATGTGGTGACAGCCTTCCAGTCCTGAAACTCCTTTGTGTCTATTAGAGCCCGTCTCGTCTGCCCCATCTTTGTTCAGGAAAAATCAAAGGATACCATTAGCTCGGAAACGGATTTCGAGAGGTTGGGGGTGGGTAATTGGTTCTGAGAAGCCATAGGATTAACTTTTGGAAGGATGGAGGGCTGAACCTGGTATCCCCTGAGTGTCTCTTAGGGTTAGGAGAGGAGCAGTGTGCAGGAGCTGAAGGGGCTTCTCAGCCTTCCTCCACCACTCTCCAGTTTTGGTGACTTTTCTGTGTAGCTGAGGCTGGCTTTGAACTCTGAGTCCTCTTGCCTCTACCTTCCAAAAGCTGGGATTTCAGGTGTGTGCTTCTATATCTGGCCACCTGGTCTGTTTTTGTATAATATTGTGTGTGTGTGTGTGTGTGTGTGTGTGTGTGTGTGCCACAGACATCTTGTCACAGATCCATGCAGAGTGACCCTTGCTTTGAGCTGCACAGCCCAAGCTCAGGGTTTCCCTCTGGAGCTAAGTCCTTTGCACACAGGGCCCAATCCTGTCTGTCTTTGCCTGAGCACTTCATCCACTAGAACCTCACACACATTTGCACTCAGATCATCACTCCCAACAGACAACATGCCCGGTGTCCCCCCTGTGGCGTCACTAAGAGGGTCCATGGCCCTGCTGTTTATTTCTTTGGAAGTGGCAGCCTGGTGGAGGGAATGAGAGTGTGTGTGCTCAACAGCCCCACAAGGGCAGTCTTACAAGGAATGGTTTGAATAACTGCGAAGAGGAGACAGAAGGGTAAGCAAAAACCAAGAGCCTCCATTCTGTAGAAGAGGAGAAAACTGGTATGCTGGACTCAGCCCCATCTGCCCCATCCCCATCACGACCTTCACAACCTCATCCATCCCCTCTCACCGATTCTGGCTTATTTTGAACCTAAATTGTTTGTATGTTTGTTTGTTTGTTTTGAGACAGGGTTTCCCTGTGTAACAGCCTCGGCTGTCCTGGAACTAGCTCTGTAGATCAGGCTGGCCTCAAACTCAACAGAGATCAGTCTGTCTCTGCCTCCCGAGTGCTGGGATTAAAGGCGTGCGCCACCACCTCCTGGCATTTTTGGAACCCCAAATTTAAGACGTCCTGGAGGCAGAAATTGTTTTTGCTGTTTGTTTGTGTTAAACTCTGGACAGGAACAGCTGTAGTTATAGACACTTGGAAAAGCAGGTGGCAACACAATCTCAATGGGTCTCAACTTCTTCACTAGAGAAATGAGGAGTGTGGAACCAGGGGACTTTTGAACCTGAGATCATGGATACAAAAACATTTTGTCCACATGGTGACAGAATGCTCAGAGAAAGCCCAGGATGCTCAGTTTCAGGAAATGCCTCATCAGTAAACTGGGAGGGCATATGACTTATGATTGACAGATAAAGTGATATCCATCAACCTGCCCTCCAAATTCTGCATTGAAAAGATAAACAAAACAAGGGGTTTTAAAACTTCTACACAGAGGGAGCATTTCTTCTCGGAGCCAGACACCAGTAGAACTGAGCACTGTATGAAAATATGAACTGAGCACTTTTATATTCATGGATTGTGTGTGTGTGTGTGTGTGTGTGTGTGTGTGATTGAATCTGTAACAACCTCACTGGGACTGGGAAAGTGTAACTCTCAGTATAGTTGTCCCTTGCTATTCATGGCAGACTGGTACCAGGACGCACTCAGATGCCAAAACCTGAGGAGGCTCAAGGTCCAAGAATAAAATGGCTGAGTATGCACACAGAACCTATGCACATCCTGCAGCAACTTCTGTCCCCTCTCAGTGAGGTGACAACACACTGTATTGTCCAAGTAAGAGTAAGAATGTCTCTATATGTTCAGTACATGTACATTTCCCAAAATATATCTTATTATTTATTTTATTTGTAATTATGTGTGGGGCTCTACATATTAGTGCACATACCCTTGCACTGGAAGAGGGTGTCAGAGCTCCTGGAGCTGGAATTTCTGGTGCTTGGGAGCTGCCCTGTGTGGGTGCTGTGAACTGAGCTCTGGCTCTCTCTGACAGCAGCAAGCCCCCTAACCTAAGTTTCTAGCCACCCCCTTGTTTATTTGTTTGCATCCGAGGTTCCGGAAGGATGGACACCCAGGATTGATGTTAGAACCTGTTGGTGTGAGCTTTTGTTTTGGTCTCCTGTACTGAGGCCTCCCTCGAGCTTTGTTTAAGTTTGGTTAGCCTGGTGTGGAAAAGGTAGAGCTAAAGGGATCATAGGGTAAGTCCTGACCCTGTCCCGGGTGGGCTCTGGATCCCACAGGTAATTGGTGACATCTGGCAGGTGCATGTTCCCCATGTGAGGTTGGGCTGCGGTGCACAATAAATGACAGACGTGTGTTAGTCTCATGTTCTGAGAATACTTTGCAGTCTGAGACAGGCTGTGCGTATCATCCAGAGAATACCGTGTGTCTAAAGCGATGGGAGGGAACTGTCTTTCTGTAAGGTGTGTGGGCTCTACAGCTTCATGTCCTTGTAAACGGAACTGAATCTAGAGGAACTGAGTACAGGAGCTGCATTTTAGGATGACTTAACACCTCTGTAGAATGGTTAGTTTTAGGGCTGATTTTTGCCTGATGAGCTATCTTGACTACTTAGGGAAATTAGAAGTTTGAGAAGCTGGATAAAAATTGAATTATCTCTACCAAATTTGAGTAGATAAAACCCTTTCAGGTGTGAGAGTGAAGTAATTTTTTGTAGAATATAAATTATGACTATTCCTCAAATGGGAGGAATTGTCGGACTCTTAAGTCAGTTAAGCCATTATCTGTAACTGAGACTGTTGCTTTTTCCTGGTCTTCTTTGCCTCATGAAAATAGCAATGAAGTCTCTATCCTTTGACACTTGGCTATCACAGTTGTTGGCTGGTCCATCCACTCATATGGACACTCACTCTGAACACAGGTTGATGGTTGGGTGCCTTGCTCTGTGTTAGGTCCCAAAGTCAGAAGGGGAATTGTGTTGTTGCCCAGTGGCAGAGTGCTTGCCCAGCGTGAGTAAAGCCCCGAGTTCCATCCCCAGCACAATGAGAAATAACCACAGGTAAAGTTTGGGGTCTCCATGTGGAGAGGTGAGCAGAGCTTACCCCATGCTGTCTTCAGGAGAGAGGCATTGCTGATCAGGCCACACGTCTAAGTGTTCTGTTTGGTCTCTTGCCTGCCTTGTAGGTGGTTGACTGCCATTATTAGCATTTGAAATTTTACCTCTAACGGCCCCATCCTGGAGAGAGATCGGAAAGCTGGGTGCTGTTCAGTGATTTCCTGCTGCACAGTGAGTGTCCGTCTCTGGTTACCACAGAGTCTCCGGTGATGAGACTGATTCAGTTTCCAGGAAGTGCTCTTTGTTGCGTGGATGGTGAAAACCTGACAGGCTTCCCTTTCTGGTTGTGAGACAGGCTGAGTGTGTGCCGTAGCTTGGTTAATTTCCTACCTTAGCTGACCTCAGAGGATGCCGGGACACAGGGATCTGGGTGCAAGGTAAAGAGTAATTGTCTCATCTGAAAAGGTTTTGAAGTAAAAATTCGGAGCAAGGCAGGAAGCTCAGTGTTAGGATACTTTCTTGGTGTGTGCAAGGCCCTGGGTTCTGTCCTGTCCCCAATCTCTCTCTCTCTTTCCCTCCCTCCCTCCCTCCCCCCCCCCCTCCCCCCCCCCCCCCCCCCCCCCCCCCCTCTCTCTCTGTCTCTCTCTCTCTCATCAGCGGTTTAAATATAGAGTAAGATCTAACCTTTCTGAGACCCACTACATCCCAGATATAAGGGCTGTATTTTCTGTTAACTTACTTGATAATTTTTTTATTATCAGATACGGAAACCAAGACCTGCAATGGCTGAATAACCCATCTAGTGTCTCATAGCAAATCCAGAAGTCTGGTCTGTGGCAACCATGATCTGCCAGCAGAAAGATACTGAGACCCGAATGCTGAGAAACTCACATACAGGGTCCTCCTCCAAATCAGTGCATAGAGGGAATGACCTAAGAGAAGGCAGATTGAGACATTTCATGCTTGATCGTAAGCTTGGGCTTTGGGATGCCAGGAGATAGGTGGTGTGTGTGATGCTGTGGCTCACGGCTGACCCTGGTCCTGGGTCAAGAATCCAGCATACAGCATGTTCTCCAACACTAGCTGTTATTGGGTCCTAGAGTGGTTTTGAATATGGCACTGGAAAACAGCTGGAAATGAATTGGGAGATGGTGGTGATGGGAACTTCCAAGTAGCCAGAGTAGCCTTGGAAGTGATGAATTATGGGAAAAATGGCTGAGTATCTCCAGAAATCTTTAGGCATCCAGCCTTATTGTGTTACGATATCATTAAAAAAATGGCTTTACTTTCAAATATTGAGGTCCATTACTTTCAGTGAACATCTGGTCATGTTTCTGTTACCTAAAGAGAACTAGATTTCAACAAAGTGGTTCTTAGTTCAGGTTAGACAGACATAAGTTGAAGAATGCCTGTCTTACCTTCCTGTAGGGTGATGTATGGAGAAAAATGTTAGGAAAATGTCAAGCTGACATAGCACCCGCAGTCAAAGAGCTGTGATGTGTGTCGGGGACATTCAGAGAGTGTGAGCAGTGCAGTGTATGCATCTGTGAGTGCATGCATGCGTGTGTGCATGTGTGCATGCATGTGCGTATGCATGTGTATGTGTGTGGTGCATATGTACATGTCTGCATTGCCCATGGAGCCCAGAAGGAGGCAAGGATCACCCGGAGTTATAGATGGTTGTTAGCTGACTGATGTGGGTGCTGGGAACTGAACTCGGGTTCT
Source organism: Alexandromys fortis (assembly GCF_014885135.2). NCBI lineage: Eukaryota > Metazoa > Chordata > Mammalia > Rodentia > Cricetidae > Alexandromys > Alexandromys fortis. The sequence goes on from NW_026067956.1 coordinate 6,195,802, forward strand.
CTGAAAGAGGAGCAAACACTCTAAACTTCTGAGCCATCTCTCCATCCAGCCCCATTTCTGTTCCTATCCTAAATGTTTTAACATTTTCTAATTCAGTTAGACTCACTTGAGAAGAGATGACAAATATTTTTTTTTGTTTCTTTTTCTGTCTACGCAGCACATACAAAGGTCCCTGTCCACCTTGGCACTTAACACTGACTCCCTCTGCGGATGCATTGGGGACTATTCTATAAATAAAGCAGGGAGTCCATATCCAGGAGACATGTTGTCTTGGGAAGGCGTTGTAACAGGGACTCCTGAGCAATTGTGTTCCAAGTGTGTCTCGTGAAGAACACTCAAAACTAGACATGGCTGTGGGGTTGGATCAGGGCCTACAGCACGTGAGCTGAGGAAGCTTGAGGACGTCCCCACGCCCAGAGAGAAGTGTGCCGTCCTCTGCTTTCCATCCTGTGGGGCTACAGCCAGGAATCAATCGAGGACCTGCTTATAGCTCAGGCTGTTGCGATGCGGTAGAGAAGTCTGGGACATTGTCACTCATGCCAGCACTGGGTCTCCTGACCCTACAGAGTCAGGGAGTGAAAGTAACTCGCTGTGTTAGTGGAGTCACAGGAGTCTCTTGTCTAGGGAGGTAATTCAGTTTCTGGTGAAGAACTTCTTTTGTTCTAGCAGCGCGTTTGTGCCTTTGTCTAATTTGTGTGTCTTCATTGTTTGCTTTCCAGAAACATTTTGGAGTCGTTATTGTCACTGACTTTCAGTAAACAAAGATTTTCCCATTTGAGTCATAGAATCTGTTTTGCCTTGGAAAAGTGAGCAAACTGTTGGGCAAATGCTATGGATTTATCTTAGATTAATGAGGTTTTCATTAGTAGTAATTGGAATCATTAATCTTTGTGTAGAAAGTTATAGAAAAACTTCAGGTGCGTGTTACCAAAATGGTGACTTGGCAGTGTTAGGAGCCCTGACTTCTGAGACTCTGCTCTAGCACAAAGCATGTGGTGTATGGCTTTAAGGGGCCGTCCAGAGAAGCTCAGGGTGGAGACACTCTTGGCTAGTCATGATGTCCAACCCCATATTTTGTTTCATGATTAAAAACTGACACTAACCATAGACAGACAATTGGAGAACATACAGCACACACATTTATGGAATAAAGAATTTTAATGCGTATTTTATTAATTCCTTGAGGATTTTACACCTTGTACTTTGATCATCTGTATATGTCCTCATCTCTTCTCAGATCCACCCCATCCTACCCTCCCAAATTTGAGTCTTTTTTTTTAAAAAATTCATCCAGTACAGTTAGTGTTTCCCATGGACTCTTGCGTGCAGGGCTGTCCACTGGAGCATGTTAGATCTGCCAGGGATCACACACTTATCGAAAACCAACTTTCTCTTTACTGGTAGCTATCAAATGTCAGTAACTTCTTAGCTTGGGGTAGGGCTTTCCTTCCTCTGCTGGGATTTTTTTTTTTTGGCTTAATTTTTCAAAAGTCTTGTGCTTGCTTTCATGACCTCTGTGAATTCACACATGCAGCCACCCTGCTGTGTTTGGAAACACCGTTCCCTCGCTGTCACCTGCCACCTCTGTTTTGCCTCCTCGACTGCAATGATTGCTGAGCTTTGGACAGAAGAGAGTAGGTTATAGATGCCCCATTAGGGATGAGTACTCCACTGTCTCTTGTTTTATGCACCTTGACCAATTGTGAGTCTCTGTATTAATTTCTATCTGCTGAGTAAGACATTCTCTGCTAAGGCTTGAGAGCTGCATTAGTCTATGGGTATAGTGATAAACCAGTAGGTGTCAGTTTAATTCAATGTTCCTTTAGTAGAGCAACAGTAGTAGATGGTCCCCTAGGGCCTCTAACCCACCTGGCCCTAGGTTCCAGGTCTCGTAACTGTGCCAGCTATGGGTTCCCCTGAAAAAGTTGGATCCACTTGTAAAGTGGTTGAGTACTTCCACGACAGCTGTGCCATTGATGCTTGAGTGGGTGTGTCTTGTCAGGCTGGTCGTCGTCATGGCTTAGAGGATTTGCAGCCAGATAAGACTGATGATTGCTTTTCTCAGCAGTAGGAAAAACAGCCAGCAGGGATGAAGTTCAAGAGCTCACCAACCGGTACCTGTAGGAATAGGGGTCTCAGACGGCGAGTGGGAGGACTGGAGATTGAGGAATAAAGAGACAAAAAGCAAACGGCTGTGACCTCGGATAAGGTGGTCTTGAGTAATCTGAGAATGTATTGTAGGGAAATGTGTTACAGCTGTAGTGTTACAGAGATATCCTGACTTATGGGCAAGCCAAGTAGGACAGCTCTGGAGGCTGGAGCCGCAATAGGACAGCTCGGCCCTGGAGAACAGGTGTCCTGACTATTGGGAAGTCAGGCTACCTGAACTGGGGTACAGTGGAGGATGTTCTTGATGAGGCTCCCTAGGGAGTGTCTCAGCAAGGTTTTTCAGCTCAATCCCCTAAGGGACGTCCCAGACCGGTTCTTCTAGTCTGTGCTGGCAAATGAAAGTCATCATCCAAGAATCTTTTGAGAAAGAGATTTATTTGGGAAGGAGGAGTCCAGGAGAGTGGCTGCCCCTCATGGCAGCCTTTAACTGAAGGGGCAGAAGGGGCAGAGAGGCTTATATAGGGCTGCTTCTCCTCCTCCTCCTGCTTCCCCCCCCCCCCCCCCCCCCCCCCCCCCCCCCCTCTCTCTCTCTCTCTCTCTCTCTCTCTCTCTCTCTCTCTCCCTCCCTCCCTCCCTCCCTCCCTCTCTCTCTCTCCCCCAAGACCAGGTTTCTCTGTAGCTTTGGAGCCTGTCCTGGAAACTAGCTCTTGTAGACCAGGCTGGCCTTGAACTCACAGAGATCTGCCTGCCTCTGCTTCCTGAGTGCTGGGATTAAAGACTTGTGCCACCACCGCCTGGTTTTATATAGGGCTTTTTAGGGGCAGAGTTTTCCCAGGGAAAAGGGGGATTGGTTAGTTTTCTCCTGCTCAGGGATTGGTCAGTTTAGTTGGTCAGGAGCAGAGATGGCTCTGCCTTCATTTTTCTTTCACTGGTCCTTTTTAGCTTTTTGACTCTAATCTTAGGACTAGGGCATATTTCTTTTACTGATTGTGATTCTAGGGACAAAGTGTGTTTATTTGACACTAGTTTCAGAGTCAGGGCATGACTCTGGTCCTGGGCTCAGTGATAAAGGTGTTTCTTTCCTGGCTTAGGTCTCAAATTCAGGGGGTGTTTCTTTCACTGACTCTGGTTTCAGAGCCAGGGTGCTCAGTGATTTGTTGGTTTCCTGCTCCAGTTGTCCCTTTTACCCTACATTTATGCCTAATGAGTTTGTTAAGAAGTATAGCATCATACATATTGTTTCTGGGGCATAGGGGAATGGCCAAGGTCAACAGAGTTAAATCAGACAATGCTGATGAAGAGATGAGATATCTCAGACACAGTTACCTGAGGACTGATAACGGCGGCCCAAAGGAAGAGCTGGCTCCCCAGAAACCACAGCCTTGACTCTTGAAGCTCTGGCTCCATCCCCAAACAGGCATGGCCAAGTCTTAGCCTAGATAATGGCATAGAGTTGAAGTTTACTTCGTCTGTTCATCAGGACCTTAGAGAAGGTCTGAGGTCAATCTCTCTCTCCATAGCTGACACCTGAAATCTTGCTCTGGCCTCCATACACAGGTGCATGCATGCAAATGCACACACACACACACATATACACACACACAGATAGAGAGGGTGAAATGAGTAAAATGTATGAGGAAATGATACTGGAGGAAAACCATATGCCCTAGACTTATGAAGACATGTTTGACTTTAAGAATGATCAAGAAACAACTATGTAACTTGATACATTACTGACATGAAACTCAGCACTGTAAAGAAAACTACTGACAGCTATTGCTTGCAGGCTATTGTATAAGAATGTATAGTAAATGCTCCCATTCACTACAGTTAGACGTGACACAGCTGGGGTGTTGCTCATGGGGATCACCCTTTGTCTGCCATGCTCAGATCCCGAGTCCCCAGCATCACAGGACAGAGACACAAAATAGCAGTCGAGTTTCTCCTGTGTAAAGTATGACGTTCAAAATATTTGGGGATGTTCTCTACTGCATATTATAATCAAATATCTGTGATTCTCTGGGAACAGAAACGTATTAGTTAGAACTTAGGAAAGTGACTTGCTACTTTTAAGACGCCACATTCCCTTTGGAGTCATTAATCCTCCTTCGGGTAATCTGTTTTATGGAATTATGCTCACAAAAATACATGAACATATGAGTGCAAGTATTTATTGTGTAAAATGAATTCTAATTGGTCTTAATAATTAAAAACTCGGAGTCAGATATTAGGGGGCAAAAGCTAAAGGATCAGAGAAGTAGAGCAGCCAGCCACTAGAGAGTTCTTACCTCTGCCAATGCTCAGACCAAAGGGGCGATTCTGTCCTCAGACTGCATTCTCAGACTACACTGCTCCTCAGACTGCGTTAAGCTCCTGTCTCCTCCCATCTTGTATTCCCCTTTCTGCCCAGCCATATCACTCCTGTCTCCACCTCTCTAGTGCTGGGATTAAAGACGTGTGATCCCAAGTGTTTGGGTCACCTTTGTGTGAACTCTGTTTCTCTTTTAGACTGGATAATTTTGTGTAGCCCAGAGTGACCTTGAACTAACAGAAATCTGTCTGTCCCCTGGGTACTGGGATTAAAAATGTATGCCACCACTACCTGGCCTCTAGTGGCTTAACTTTGCACTCTGATCTTCAGGCAAGCTTTATTTGTTAAAACACAAATGAAACATGACTACATATTGTGATGTATAATAAAGCCATGTTCATGATAGAATCATGGTAAATTATAGAATATTTATGTAATCATTATAAAGAAGAACTTGCAAGGGTATTTATAATATTGTGAGGAAATCTCTTATGAGTACTTGCATTGTGCTGTGAGCTGTTCATGATCACACCCACTTCTGTATGTGCAATTGCATCCAGGACCCACAAAATCAGAATACAGTTCTGGGTTTGTACATTATAGTATGTCAAATGAATAGAAGGTTCATTCAAGGTCAATAGAATGTTGTAGGAATGGCTAGCTTGTTGTTTTTGCACAAAGTATCCATCAGTGGATGTATAAGAATAAAGCATATGTATAAGAATAAAGCATATAGAGACATTCAAGTAGTGAAGTGGTTCTCAACTTCCTAATGCTGCAACCCTTTACTAGAGTTCCTCACGTTGGTGACCCCAACCATAAAATTATTTCATTGCCACTTCATAGCTGTAAGTTTACTACTGTTATAAATTGTAATTTAAACACCTGGTATTCTGGATATCTGATATGTGAACTCTATGAAAGGGTCATTTGAGCCTAATGTGGTCATGACCCACAGGTTGAGAACATCTGAAGTAGCGCCGTAAGCATCCTGTCTAGGAGGTGGAATTGCTGAGCCACACTGCAGTGTGGTGTTGAACCACGTGCTGCTGTAGCGCTGGCCAGCAGAGGGCACTGTGCTGTTGGTCTGTCTGCAGAGTCCACTTAGGCTACTAGGCACAGAGAGGCGCTAAAGAGGATGTTTGATGTGGCCGTCTTAGAGATAGCCACATAAGAAAAGAAGCTACTTCTGCAGACCGTCTGTCTGCCTGGCCCCCTCGCTATCTCATTTACGCCATGTTGACATGGGTGAGTTGATACACAGTGTACATTTTGCCTTGACCTGAATGGGGAAAAGCTTGCTGGAGTAGATGACCCCTTGGGCTGTTGGCTCAGAAAAGGAGGATGTGGTTTGATGAAAAGAAAGAAGAAAAATGTCACGGGAATTTGGCAGAGGATGAAAGGAACCAGAAAATGTCTCGTAAGGACTAGTACTTCCACTTCAGGAGAAGGCTAAACTCTCTCTCTCTCTCTCTCTCTCTCTCTCTCTCTCTCTCTCTCTCTCTCTATGTGTGTGTGTGTGTGTGTGTGTGTGTATAATGAGGGGAGAAGGGGTGAAAGGGTAGGGGAGCAGGGAAGGGAGCCTGGAGCTGAAGTCCAACCAGCTCACCTCCAAGAAGGATGACGAGAAAGTTTATCCAAATGTGTATTAGAGCGCTAATGCCGGCCAGGCCCTTGTGGAACTGGCCAGGATTCTCCCCCCACTTCCATCCATGAGCCTGGGGCTCCTCCATGGCTGCTGGCCAGAGGAAGTGGTTGTTGGTGCTGATGGGAAGATATGGATGGGAAGAGCTGCCAGACCATTCTGTGGTGGAAGCAGCAGAACAACAAGCTGGTCTTTAGCCCGACATCATCTTCTAATAACAGCCGCTGAGGTGTGGTCACTCTGAAATTACTCCAAGAACAACTGTTCCTTCCTAATTCTATCTGGAGACTCTTTAATTTTTCACAGATGATATAAAATTAGTATGAAAAAAAGCATATGCAGGTGGTTAAAAGTTCAAGTGGTTGGACTTATCATGGAAGTCAACTTATAATCTTCATTTGGAATACCCTTCTAGAAGCAACCACTTTGGACTCTGTCTTGATTTTTTTTTGTTGGTTTCTATCGCACTTCAAAATTAGAATCAGACATGTAGTTTTCCTTCATGTGTGTGCACATATTTGAATGTGTGCGCATTACGATCATTGTGCTGAGGATGGGACCCAAAGCCTTACATGTGCTGAGAAAGTATTTTGCCTCTGAGCCACACTGTCCTTCCCTGTAAGTTTTTAAAAATTAAGTTTAGAAATTGTCTTCGTGGAATTCTTTAACAAATGAAGATCCAACTTACCGACCTTAGGGCTAAATGGTGAAGTGGTGGGTCGTGGTTCCTTCTTTTTTAGTATAACTCGTTTTCCCATCCTCACCTTTTAGCTTCAACAATTTTTGCATATTAATATCTCTATATATTTATACTATCCATCCTCTCTATATTTGTATTTTATTTTATTTTTGCAGTGCTAGGCATGGAACCTGGTCCTTGACACGCCAGGGGAGCCCTCTAGCACTGTTTCACGCTGGCTCTTCTCTGCATTTTGGAAGTAATCCTGTCAAGTGGTCTGTTTGTCTACACCAGCAAGCTCCTCACTAGACAGATTGGTCACTGTAGAGCGATGTTCTAAAGTGGTTACTGCAAGACTTTCCTGGGTTATATCCCCAGGTTTTGGCTGAAATGTATGTTTTCTTTCTTTTAAAAAAAAGTATTGGGATTCTTCAGTTTATAGGTAGTGTGCAATGATCCAGTAAGTCAGTAATTGCTATCCAGTTCTGTTGATGCCCCTGGTACAGTATGGAGCTTCCTAAGAGCGTGAAATGTGTAGAATACAGTGCAGTCTGGCTGGGTTATAAAAACCTGACGTGTTTCTCTAGCTGTCTGTGTTACTAGCAAGAAGCCCAATGTCTAATTGTTTTTTTCTCTTTGCAAATATGTTTTTTATAGCTTTGTGTCTTTAGGAAACATGTGTTATAGTACAATTATAAACTTTTGCAGCAGGCTAGCACGCTTGTAATATCTTACCCTGACTCATGTGTAACTAAATCCCTCCTTCCTCCACTCTGCCCTATAAATGGCTTATGGCAAATTTGCTGCTCGGGGAAAAGTTTCTGCTTCTGTAGGGTACTTCGACAAATCCTTTTAAGCAAACTTAGTTATCCAATCAAAATGTATGTCACCCTAGACTTCTATGGGGGAAAAAGAGGGCGTAGAAAAGCTGTTTAACTGAACTTGGGGCCCAGTTTTGGAACCAATGTCCCTGGCCCTGTTGCGTACACACAACATGCCACGTCCTGGCTTTCAACTCTGTTGGCTCATGGTCATTTCCAGCAACTCTGTCCTCTCCCTGCCCCCTCTCCATACATTACCTTCCATGCTCATGTCTACCTGTTTGATTTTGGGATCTGCTGAGTTTAACCAGGGCAATTTGGACACAACTAAAGGCAACGATTCCCTTCCAGAATCTATCAATAGCCGGCACTTCGGTGGTAAACCTTAGGGCACTATGAGCCCCTCCTTCTTCTGTGACTGATTGTTTCCAGGGCTAGCCCTATGTGAACCCAGTGGGAGAGAGCATAGTTATTGTGAGCTAATGATTACCATGGTTGTGTGAGTCTAGAGCAGTGGTTCTCAGCCTTCCTAATGATGAGACCATTTAATACAGTTCCTTATGTTGTTGGTGACCCCCAACCATAGAATTATTTTGTTGCTAATTCATAACTGTAATTCTACTACTGCTATGTATCATAATGTAAATATCTGATATGCCACCCGCAAGGGGATTGCAACCCACAGGTTGAGAATCACTGGTCTAGAGAATAGCCTTCCACGGCTCTTAACTCCTATCTTCCAGCTCTTATGCGCTTCCTGCCTCCTCTTCTGCAGTGCTCCCTGGGCCTTAGAGGGGGTGGTGAAAACGACTCCTTTAGGGATGAGCTCACAGCTTTCACTTATTCTCAGAATCTTGGGCAGCCACGAGTCTGCATTCATCGCTGTTCACTGTCAGAGAGGCTTCTCTCTTAAAGGATGGGGGCAACTTTTGTCTATGAGAATACGCATAGGTATGAGAATTCAGACCGCATACTTTGGCTTTATGCCCAAACCTGTGTGTATGTGGGAGACTAACAGGGGTCCTTCAGTTAGAACTGAGCACTTCAATAGAACCTGTTACTCTTCATCACCATAAAATGAATAAATAATAAATGAATTAAGAATAAATAAACTCATAGAAAGACATGCATAAGTTCTTAGGACATTTAATATTGTCTTCTTTTTTCCCTTCAAATCTTGGTAGTCTACAACCCCTTAGTGACTTCCCCTCCTCCTCCTTTCCTTGCCCTCCCCTCCCTTTCTCCTTTCCCCATTTGTCTCTTCCTTCCCTGGCAATTTTTGACCTGTTGACTTACTATGCAGCTTAACTTGGCCATGAACTCATGATCTTTGGCCTTGGCCTCCCTAGTGCTAGGCTTATGGGAGCGCGTTTTCATGCTTGTCAGGTTAGGTAGCAGCTTGGTTCGGTTGTCCTAGGGATCAAACCCAGGCCTTGAGCATGTTAGGAGAGTGCGTTCCACTGGGTTTCACCTCCACTCTGCAAAACAAGCATCCTCAAGAGGAGACGGGATGGTGTCTTCCAGAAAGCTGGGAGGATGTGGGGCTCCCAGAACACGGCCCTAAAACACCAGTCTGTACATCAAGTCAGCATCTTGTGCGGACTTCAGCTTGGCCTTCTACTCTCTCAGTGGCTATTAAATGACACCTTTACTATTGAGCAGATAGATGTGTGTTCTGCATGTCTACAAGAGAAGAGGTGGTATGGCTGCCTTCAAGGTTCTTGTGGATTTACTATTCACGGTTGGGAGATGCCTGCTAAGCCGGTTCAACAGGCAGGTTTCTGGAGGCTTCTTAGGGGGAACTCATGCTTTGAGCTGCTGTGAAACTCATAGTTATCAGTCCCAGCCTCTCTTGTTCTGGGGAGCTAGTGCAGCCAGCAGCTCTTCATGTGCACGGTCAGCATTATAGATGGTCTTTCTCCTGCCACATGGCTGCTAAAGCCCCTGCCACTCTGTTCCCCTCACGTTGTAAAATCTCACAATGTGAACTACCCTGCCTCCTTGGGAGCTTCTCTAAAACCCCACTCCTGCAGCCATTGTCCCTGGACCAACAGCACTGGCCTCCCGTGAAAGCTGGATTTGGTGTCTTCAGAGGGACCTAGAATATCATCTCTGTACACTGGAGAGACAAGTGTGTACTGAGTTATTTATTTATATAACTTTATAAATAATCATATCCAGTGTCACACAGTGATTCTTTCCTAGAGGAATGGGTTGCTGGCCTTGCTCATTCTGCCTCAGGAGAAAACCTCTGGCTCTTTTTTCCTGTATCCAGCAATATTTCCTGTTTTTATTGGTGTGAGCAGCACTCCTGTCCTTCCCAGCTCTCCACCTTCGTGGTGTGGGCTCCTGAAGCATACTCAGAACTCTGCTGAAGTGGAAGGTGTTCAACCTCGAAAGAGTTATTTGCTAGATGCGTATGTGTGTGTGTGTGTGCTGGTGTGTGCATGTCTGTGCACTGTGTGCATTTGTCACACAGATGGAATTCTAGGTTCTAATGTATAATCAGGTGCTTTCTATAGTTTTACCTTACTGGTGTGAGCTTTTGTGCTTTTTAAACTGATAATTACTTTCAACTACCAGTTCTTTTTTTTTTTTTCTTTTCTTCCCTCTGGGAATCTTGAAAGTAAGAACGTGTTGTAGTTCTGAATTGTCAGCCTGGCTTTTGCTCTGTTGCTCTGGCCTCAGTTGCTGTCAGGGCCTACCGCAGCCCACATCATCCTGTATATGCTGTCTCTTGGGTTTTGGCCCCTCTGCTTTGGTTCTTCTGGTATGTGCATTTGGAACCTGCTATACCTTGCATGACTATACTCAACAATAGGCTTAGAACCTTCAGTCCCAGCACTTGAGAGGTGGAGGCAGGAGAATCAGGAGTTCAAGGTCACCTTAGCTACAAAGTGAATTTGAGAGTACCCTCGCCAACATGAGACCTTGTTTCAACAGCCAACACATAAAAATAAACAATACATAAAAATAACCAAATAAAGGAAATAGTAGGCTTAGGGTCGTGCTTTCAGAGAGCAGGCCTGAAGTCACTCTGGCTCTCTGTTTATCTTTGGTTCAGTTTATTTCCTTGTTCATTGACTGCTGTGTCCTATGATGGGGAACAAACATAGGTAAAGTGCACATTTTCCCTGTTCCAGTAACCTCTTCTGGGGCACAGAGACATAGTGTCATCCCTCAGTGTCCAGTCAGGATTCATTCCAGACCCCCTGAGATATGAAAATCTATGGCTGTTAGTCCTTTCTATAAATGCAATTGCTTGTGCATAGAACCCACACACTTCCTCCCATGCTTTTGCATTACATCGAGAGGACGATCAGATTGTATCTCATTGCAATACAAATGCCATGGCAATCATCATTATAGTGTGCCTATTAGAGAATTAGAATGGAAAAGCCTGTATTGTTCAGTAGAGATACAGTTTCCTTCCAATCTATGAATGCAGAGGACTGATGTATGAATCAAAGCAGAGGCAACATGATCTGAGAATAACCACTGTGGGTTTGAAGGCAGAAGGGCGCTGTAGAATCTGACCAAATTTAATGGAAGCTAATGATGTAACTGGGATGAGATGAGAGAAAGATCACTCATTAGAAGGCTACAGGGTGAAGGGAGAGGGTGGCCAGGTGAATCCAAAGTCTGAGCAAAGGACGGGGAATGGAAGCTCTTCAGATATGGGTGAATCCGCAGTATGTCATGTGCACAGGGCTTCACTGAACTGCTTTTTCATACATGTTACTCTTAGCATGTAGCTCCCAGATGGGGGTAAATGGCCTGATCACCACATGGGAAAGTTGAATGTGTGCATCAGAGTTTGAACTGAAATCATCTGGGAAGCTTCTCTGATCAGCTGTGCCCTCCTACCCAGGACATGCTGTTTGGGGTCGCTTTGTTTAGTGGTCTTTGCTTTGTTCTTTCAGTACGGCCAAGTACAGCGTGTTGACGTTTCTACCTCGATTCTTGTATGAGCAGATTAGGAGAGCTGCTAATGCCTTCTTCCTCTTCATTGCCTTATTACAGGTAATTTTTTAAGTGCTTAAAATTTGCAAATTCAATTACATGTAAAGTGAGATTTCGCAGGAGAGAATGCCTTGAGAAGAGTCGTTACTACAAGAGGAGGGGGAACCCGTTCTCATGGGTCATGCTTTTTATGTTCACTTTATCTTTTTTTTATTAATACACATTTATTATATTAGATACTATATCCCATTGTGATATTGTAAACATATGTACCATACATGTATTTTGACCATGAAGGTCATACTTTTAACCCATTTTCTAAACACGTAAACTACATAATTAGTTTTGAATTAGCAGGCCTTTTGTCGTATAACAGAAATGGCCTAGACTAGTGAGAGGGAGGGTTGAGCTCCATGTTTTCCTGGTGTGGGACAATTGTCTATATTCTGTCAATTATGTTTTAAATGAACACTGATTGGCCAGTAGTCAGGCAGGAAGTATAGGCGGGACAACCAGACAGGAAGTAGAGGCAGGTCAATGAGAAAAGGAGAATTCTGGGGACTTAATGACTGCAGGAACCAGGCAGGACAGAAACCTCAGACAACCTTTTCTTTGTGGAGACATCCATGTACCACATTCTCTATTGTGTTCTCTTCCAGCAAATTCCAGACGTATCGCCGACCGGACGATACACCACCCTGGTGCCATTGATTATCATTTTAACAATTGCAGGCATCAAAGAGATTGTAGAAGACTTTGTAAGTTTTCGACTCTGCATACTAAAACATGGTGTTATGACATTTGTGGTGTATGTGACTGGGTGATATTACAGGAAACGGCTACGGCTTAAGCAGCTGCTAGTGGAGCGGTAGTGTTTGCTGGGGAGGAAGGTACACTCCAAAAATCCCAAACGCCTGTGCAGAGGCTCTGAGGCACTTCTATGTCCTGGGTCATTTGGTTAGAACCTTGCTGGTGTCTATCGCTGTTAGTCCTTGTATCTTACTTTAGAGTCATGTATTCAGGTATCAAATGAAACCTTTAGTTAGCACTCTCTCTACAGGCAGCATTATGCTTGTTGTGCCTGAAGTAATTCCCCAAGACTCTTCCTCCTAATACCTCCCTCACACCTCATTGGCTACTACCATGTTGCCATTATCTCTTTCTGTCTCTGTTTTGCATACACACACCCATACACACACTTGACTCCCCCCCCCCACCACATACATATTTCATGGAATACATAGTAAATTAACTTGAGAGTGAAACCTGCTCTTTGTTTTTATAATACCGAGTCATTGTTTCAGGCTGTCCACAAATAACTGTGAGGAATTTGAAACTTTGAAAGGCTTGTAAATGAGTAGAACCAAAAGCCACTTAAGCTCCAAATCGCCACATCTAGATCTAGTCAGTGCCGACAGATGGCGAACCACCCAGCTGAACTCTACAGCATTGGCTTTGTAGGGTTCTTGGCCCCTATCACCCCCCCCCCCCGATTTTACTGCTTTCCATTTCAATTATTCATTTGGAACATTTGGATGTAAGAACCTTTGCTTCTTTTCCTGTGACAGAAACGACATAAGGCAGACAGCGCCGTTAACAAGAAGAAAACAATAGGTAAGCTGCCAGCTCATTGCTCTTCTCAGTGTTGATTGAACGATCAGTCCCGGGCTGAAGTAACGCTTGGTCATGGCTATTGACATTGAGATTACGTCAGAAACATTATCTATAAAATCTTTAAAAAAAAATGGGAGCGTGCTAAAATTAGATGTTCGTCTTTATATCGATGGGATTTGTATACTCTGGAAGACAGGATTTCAGTTTCTGTCCCTACAAGTTTCACAGCTTCCCCACCATGGTTTGTTACTTGCTTTCCTCATTATTTTGCTTTTTGTATCACTTCAGTATTTTGTTGCTATTGTTGCTCCTATTGGAATTATGTAACACCAGGCCTTTCTATTCCTGGCTAAGCATAAATTTGGTTTGCTTACATGCACACAGAAGCTTGTAAGGGACACATATGGAGGCCCATGTTGGCATGGTTGGTTATCTACCATTCTACCAAGGATGTGATTTGATAGGATTGATAAATGCAAGCTTCCCAGGAGCCTTTTGGGTTTGTAGAAAGCTGGCATTTTATTTTGAGTCTCGACAATGTTAACCAGTTCCTTGTTTCTTCTCTTACAGTGTTAAGAAATGGTATGTGGCAAACCATCGTGTGGAAAGAGGTAAGAACCAAGTTTAAAGATAATGCCAGAAAGTGTTGATTTGGAGACTTGTCGCAAATTGCCGACATTGATGGCAATATAAAATTTGCTCTAAGGCCCAGGTCATGACCACTTTGTAAGAGTTTTCTCGTGTAGTCTGCTTTCCCGTGAGAACTGACATGCGCCTCCTCCTTTCCGGCCTCTTCTATAAGGATGTAATAATGTTCAAGCTACGACCATCGTTATTCTCCGAGGAGAGTTCCAGAACTTCATAGCTCTTCTAGTTTGAAAATCCCACGTGAGAAACACCCCACCCTGCCTCCTGTCTCCTCTTCAGCTAAATTCAAATGTTTAGAGCTGTTGTCTTTTAACTTCCGAGAGTTTCACTTCAGATGTGTTTGGTGGAAAGATCTCTGAATGTGAGCAGGTTTCCAGGCAGGGTGTGGAGCCAGTTGCTGCTTTTGTCCTTAAGAGTGGTAGCAAGGTGGTTTTCCTTCCTGCTGATGGCAGCGGGAGGGTTCCGTTCATGGAGGAAAGACGTTGTTAGTTGTCAGCTGAAATCAACTATGCTATCTTGGTGTTTTGTATGTGAAAAGGCAGCTATTCATCTAACTATCTTAGCTGGGTTTTGTTGGTGGACACACAGTATTGATTTTGGAGATGCTGTTCATCATTCTGACATTCAAAACTGATGGTTTTGTTTGTTTGTTTGTTTTTTTTAAGAGAAAACAATGTTTTAGAAGGGCAACTTCAAGTATTGTTTCTTGCTCCCTCCTTCCTTTCTTTCTCTTTCTTCCCTCCCTTCTTCCCTTCTTTCTCTTCTTCTTTCCCTCCCTCCCTTCCTTCCTTCCTTCCTTCCTTCCTTCCTTCCTTCCTTCCTTCCTTCCTTCCTCTCTCTTTCTTCCATCCTTTTCAGGAAACTTCACTGCAAAATTGCTAGGCCTGGAAGGTTGGCTCAGTGATTGAGTGAGAACAACCTACATCTACCTGTAACTCCATTTCCAGGGACTCTGACACCTCTTCTCCACAGGCACCTACACTTAGGTGCATATATATGCGTGTATAGACACAGAGACAGAAAGACACACACACAGAAGCTATTATTAAAACCAAAAAATGCAGTGTGTTCATTTCTCAGTGTCTGTAGGGACTAGTTCCAGGTCGATGACAACCGATGTCAAAGAGTATAAATGTTCAAGCCCTTTATATAAAGTAGAGAAACACTGCACAGAACGTTCATATGATGTTCTCCCATGAATGTAAAACCTCTAGATTACAGAAAATCCAATGTAATGGAAACACCATGGAAACATTTCTGTGGTGTGCAGCTTAGGGGACAATGCCAGGGAAATAGTCAGCATGCAGGCAGCTTCTGCTTTCGTTTGTTAATGTCGACGCTTATCTTTTACTCCTTTTTTTTTTTTTTTTTTTTGAGACAAAGTTTTGCTGTGCAACTCAGGCTGGCCTCAAATCTACAAGCGCTGGGACCCTTGGTGCACACCACCACTCCAGGGCAGATGTGCTTGGCTTGGCAAATATTTTGCGTTTCTAGTTGGCTGAACTCACAGATGTGGAGCTTGTGGGTAGGGAGGCCAGCTGTGGCGCAGTAGAAGCATCTGCCCTGTGTTCTTGGCTGGTGTGGCTTAGTTACAGACTAACTTTCTTCTTCACGTTTCTAACCGCCCTTATCACATGTGTGCTCTCTTTTCTTCCCTGTCTTCGGCCCTGGTCTCTAGGTGGCAGTGGGAGACATCGTGAAGGTCCTCAATGGGCAATATCTTCCAGCAGACATGGTCCTCTTCTCCTCCAGGTCAGCTGTGCCGGTGGGCACAGGTTTCGAAACGAACGTTAAGGACAATAAAGTACTAAATGAACTGCAGAAATCTGAATTCATCTGTTCTCTTCTAGCCCATGAGTCCCCTCCCACAAGCCTGACCTCCTTTATGAGCTGAGCATCATCCCTAATGAACTATAGTTTTGGATTTGGGGAGTGTTTTGGATTTCAGATGTTGAGATTTGAGATGTTCAGTTGTTATGCAGTCTATGCAAACATTTGCAAACCTGAAGCAGTGGAAGTCAGGAGTATATCTAGCCTCAA
This sequence comes from Alexandromys fortis, assembly GCF_014885135.2. Classification (NCBI taxonomy): domain Eukaryota; kingdom Metazoa; phylum Chordata; class Mammalia; order Rodentia; family Cricetidae; genus Alexandromys; species Alexandromys fortis. The sequence goes on from NW_026067956.1 coordinate 6,211,632, forward strand.
GCATTTGGCTAAGTTAGGGATCCTCAGCTTGGAGCTTTGTCAACTGCCTTCCCTGTTGTGAGCCTTGGCTGGTGCTTTTTGGTTTGGCTTAGTTTTGTCCCCTCTTCATCTCATTAGGTTTTTAGAACCCCTTTGCTGGTATTCACGGCTTTAGCTCCCAGCCACTCTAGGGTAGTCCTCACTGGTCAAGACACTGGTTAAAGGGACTGAGTATTCTGTGGCCCTGGGAGGCAGCGTGGCTTGAGACCTCAGCCCTTTCTTGGTCAATCCAGCCAGCTGTCTGTCTTCTAGCTCTCAGCGTTGCCTGGGAACAACTGTTCTGAGAACCTGAGGCATTTTTTCAGCATAGACACAACCCGCAGGAGGCCCTGCTCTTCACTCTTGCCCCAAACAGTTGCTGATCTCTGGGTAGTGTTGTGCTAGAAACAGTCATCGCCACACAGGGATGGGCGGAGCTGGGTACCACCACCCTTGGCCTTCTTGGCTCTATATATGGAACACACACTGCAAAGTGAGAAAGCTGAATCCAGGGTCACCAAGAATTTCTGTTCTTGAGTTCAAGGTTATAGGATGCATTGTTAAGACTCTAACCCCGCTATTTATACACCACTGGGAAGTGCAGGTGTTTAAGCAGTTTGCATTTTCTTGGAATTCAGCCATGTTTCTTGTGTAGGATTTGTCTTGCATTGGAAAACAAGGGATAAAGAGTTTAAAGATAGGACCCAAACCAATGGAGGGAGAAAGAGCCATAAGCAAGGGGTGCGACTCATTGGCCTTATTCAATAGTGACGAGAAAACTATTAGAATATAAGTCAGTTGGCAGTTTGGCCAGGAAACTTGTCTGTGACCTCAGGTTAGCTGGCTCACCATAGATGGTTTGTGGCATCAACAGCAGCTTTGGGGTGTTCCTTGTATCTGCGTGAGTGTTCTCTGTGAGTAGCCTGATCAATGGCTTTTAACCCCTGGTACCTTTCATATTAGTACATGGAAAAACCCAGGCACAGAGAGTTTAAATACCATTCTAAAGTCATATGACCCCCAAAAGTAGCGTCAGGAGGTTTAAACTCAGCCCCCGTATTCCACATCAGAGGTTTCATGAGCTGGGGCTTTGTGGAGAGGATTGTACTAACCTTGGCTTTTCCCCTTCCTCATAGTGAGCCTCAGGGGATGTGCTATGTTGAAACTGCTAACCTGGATGGAGAAACGAACCTTAAAATACGACAGGTAAAGTTACTTTGTGACTCACGTTGTTACAGGAGGTGAGGCTGCAAATATATGATACAAATATCCCCCACGCACTCTGTGGAGAAAACGTTGTTCGGCTGTGAACAACATTACACGGTAAACCCTCGTGGGAGCTCTCGAGGAGTCTGTGCCTCGGATTAGGAGGGACGGAAACTCAGAAAAGTGAGGCTCTTCAGCTCAGTGGGTCATGACGCACTTAAATCTTCCGAAGCTCCGCCCACTCCGTTCAGGTTAGGGGCGTCTTCATCCTCCTTTCGAACCCTTAACTCTTCCTACCACTCTTCTTGTAAGCTGCTGGGACTCGCCTGTGAAAGTGTTTCACTACCGTCTCTACCATCCCTCCCCGGCAAACCCTATAAACCACTGAAAACAAAGGGTTCAAGTCTTTGTGTTCATTTTAAGGACACTCGGGTTACTGGCCAGGCTCCCAGGGATCTGCATATCTGAAAAGCTACAAAGTATCTGAAAGATGTTTAAAAACATTTCGATGTCACAGTCGGGAGGCTGGTAGGGGTGTCCAGGCCAGACCTGGGCTCTGTGACAGAAAAGGGTGCTGAAAAATACAGAGTAACACGCAAGGGAAGTTTAGCTGCAGATTCTCTAGTGGTGGAAGAGCTCCGGATGGGCCACCACCTGTACAGTGCCCTTGGTCGAGTTAACCCTGCTTGGGCTGCGAAACCATTGTTCCAAAGCCAGAAGAGGAAGTTGCTGGAAGGAAAAGACATCCCAGGAGAAACGGAAAGAACCAAGCCTTCTGGCACAGGGAGGAATAGGGGGAGGAGAAAAACATGGTCAAATATACCAAATGAAAAACTTTTTTTTTTCAGGAAAAAAAAAAGGACCTTATGTCACAGAAATAAATGCAGCACAAAATAGATAAAATGAAAAATATTCTTACCACATGTTGTATTGAAATATAAAAAAGTCTTTCGTGAATAAAAATACTAAGCATTTAAGTGAATTTTGTGAATAAAAAGTACTAAGTACTTAAGACCCCTGAGGGTTTTTTTATGTTTTTTTTTCTGCTTCTAAAACTGAATTTAATAATTCTGTCCTTGTATTTTTCTTTTTTATATGGTATAAATTTTATTCTGGTTGAAGAAGCATTGATGAAGTTTGTCAAACTATTTTGATAGGAAATTTCAGACTAAAGTGCTGAAAATTTTAAGTGTAGCAAGCAGTGTATGCTATAGAATATTATATATTATAGAATATTAAAGGACCCTCTGACTGTCTGAGCAGCAGTGGTATATACTATAGAATATTATATATTATAGACTATTAAAGGACCCTCTGAGTATCTGAGCAGCGGTGGTATATACTATAGAATATTATATATTATAGACTATTAAAGGACCCTCTGAGTATCTGAGCAGCGGTGGTATATACTATAGAATATTATATATTATAGAATATTAAAGGACCCTCTGTCTGAGCAGCAGTGGTATATACTATAGAATATTATATATTATAGAATATTAAAGGACCCTCTGTCTGAGCAGCAGTGCAGGGCGGTGGTAGCACTGCTCCCTGTCCTATGTTTCAGTACCTAGACTATTATTTAAATATGGAGGTTTCTAGCAGGGGTCGGGGCTTCCTCTTCTGCACCATTGAAATCGTGGCATCTTTGTGTCTGACTGTGTGCAGCTTTGGGGCGGGGGCAGATGGCTCATTATGTCCCTGTGACCGGCAGACCGTCATGCTGTCTCTTAAACACGGTTGGCACCGTTTGATCTTCTCTGTGGGCTTGTCGCTCCATTTCAGGGTCTGAGCCACACGGCCGACATGCAGACCAGGGAGGTGCTGATGAAGCTGACGGGAAGGATAGAGTGTGAAGGGCCCAATCGCCACCTCTACGACTTCACCGGCAACTTGCACTTGGATGGGAAGAGGTCCGAATCGCCTTCTCTTAACTATTTTTCTCTCTCCTCTCCCCGCTCCTTCTTTTTAATGTGGTCAAGAATTCCTGGAGCTTTGAAGAATCCTAGTTTCATAGTGTTTGGAAATAGTGAGATTTCTTCATGCTTAGCTCACTTCTGAGAGACTGACACACTATTTAGATCCATTTAAAACTTCCCATGCATCGAAGGACAGAAGAGATTTTTTAAAAAGAAGCAAGCCAAAGACCTCACGCGGGGTTCATAGACAGGGGCTCATTTTTTCTTGCTTGTGACTGCTGAGGCCAAGCAGTTCAAGTTGCCTTAAATGATGCAGGGGATGTGTACTCAGCTTACGACAGATGCATAGAGACAGATGCACAGTTTCTTGTTAGCTTTCCTCTAAAAGCGTTGTTTCTATCTTATTAATTTATTGTGCGGTGCTGTGCATTGCAGCTGGGCCTGGCACATGCTAGAGCAACACTTCATCGAGCCTCACGACAGCTCTGCTTGGCTTTAGAAAGCTGAGTGAAACGGGGCTGTGAGTACGGCACAGGCACAGGCAGTGAGATGCCTGTTCTGCATGACTCCCAGTCTGCATCCAAGTGACCCTAGTGCTGGGGAAGTGCAGACTGGCTGATGCCTGAAGCCCATTGGTTAGCTAGCTGGATCAGTGAGAGTGAGAGGCTCTGTCTTGAAATCAAGGTGGAAAGATGAGTGATGTTGACCTCTGGCTTCCACATGTGTGTACGCACATGAACACGTAGACATCACACACACACACACAAGTTGAATGATTTACTGTCTGAGGTTATGTTTCGTTGTGATGTTGACATGTAGTCTGCTTGCTGATACTCCATAGTCCACTGTCTGAGCTCTTCCCCATACTTCGAATAGATTCTTAGCTGGGGGGGGGGATTGGGGGTGGACAGGAATCTACGGGTGCTCAATGCGATAAGCAAGGGTAAGGCTGCTTCTCGGTTGACATTTCCCGTCCAGCCATCCAGCATCTTCCCTTCTGTAGAGCATCCCTCAGATGCTCGTCTGCTCACTACAACATTTACCGCTGTTTTTTTCTTTCATAATCTATAAAGTAAATTGAATTTCAGAAATGAGTAAACTCATGGCTTTTAGCATTCCCTTTTTCAGTATCCATAACAGGATTATGAGACATAATCTTCTCTGATATTTTATGGGAAAAAAGTTCAATTCTATTCTACAGCAAAGAATGGATGAAGCAGGCATTTGGGGGTGGAACAACTGATTAAACAAAGAATAAATTCACAGCTTTGACTTTGGTTTATTGTAGGCTTATGTAAAGGAAAATACATAATTATTGGACAGATTATCAAAAAGTACAAATGTTTTTCTTATTTTTTTTTTCAGCTCTGTTGCCCTCGGGCCCGACCAGATCTTACTAAGAGGCACCCAGCTCAGGAACACTCAGTGGGTCTTTGGCGTTGTGGTATATACCGGCCACGATAGCAAACTCATGCAGGTAAAATGTTTCTGTGGAAAGCTCTGCCATCTTTGCTTGCCTTATTGTTTGGTTCGCCCTTATTCTCTGCTCTCTTTGAGGGTGGAGAATAAAGGCAAGTATGAGGCTGGAATTCATCCAAGAACGTAAACTCTGGGGAGAGTGACAGTTTCATCTCCTTATGCGATTCCTTCTGACCCTTGGTCATCGCATTCTTGGCCACAGTCTCTCTGGAAAGAAGTGGTCTTTGTTGTCTGGGTTCAAGCGGGACAGCTGACTCTAACTCTGCCTTCTGGGTGTAAGGAGGGCTTAGCAACCCTTCGAGAACTGCTCCATTTGTCCTCTGAACCCCACTAATTAGGATGTTATAGTAAACTCTTACTATATGAATTCTAGATCATTTCAAAGAAAAGGACTTTGAACTAATGCTTATTCTTTGTATACCAAAGAAACAGTATTAATTTAAAAGAATTTTTCGTTCTCACTGTTAATGCTTTTTCTTAAATTTTCATTTATAGATTCATAGTCCATATTTATATTTGACATATTTGGACAAATATCTTCTATATAATACATAACTACATAACTTCTACGTAAGTCTCTGGATCATCTCTTACATTCCTCTGATATATATTGGTTTTTGTTGTATGCCACTATTCCTGGACAGATGTGGACAAACCTCTGCTCACCTCTGACAGGGAACTATGACAAACCTGAGTACAGATACCACCAAAGTCCAACTTGGCGAATCAGTGCGTTCATTGGGGTCACCCATAGGAATATGGAGGAAGGGTTCCTTAGAAGAGCAGAACTGACTCAGAGATAGCTACATCCACCAGAGTCCACCTGGTGTAGGAGTTCCTTCTGTTTGTGTGTTGCTTTCATTGGTTAATGAATAAAGAAACTGCCTTGGCCTAGTTGATAGGACAGAACTTATGTAGGTGGGCAAGACACAACGGAATGCTGGGAGAGAGAAAGGCAGAGTCAGAGAGCCGCCATGAAGCCACCAGGTCAGACATGCTGAATCTTTCCCACTAAGCCACAACCTCGAGACGATATACAGATTAATAGAAATGGGTTAAATCAAGATGTGAGAGTTAGCCAATAAGAAGTTAGAGCTAATGGGCCAAGCAGTAATTTAATTAATACAGTTTCTGTGTGGTTATGTTGAGTGTAAGCTAGCCGGGTGGCCGTGAAGGACAAGCAGGCCCTCTCTGTACAACACCCACCCAGCCCTAGTGATGGTTCACAGAATCTGGAGCACACCGCACAGTTTGTAGTCAGCTTGGTGGGCCAAGGGACGTCCTTTCCAGGCACCTTAGTTGGCCTGTGCCTCGTCTGTTTCTTCCAGGCAGCTCAGCTGGTCTGAGCCTCTCCTGAGCAGCTCAATGGGTTCAAAAAATCTTTCAGAATAGTCATTATTTGCAGATTCTTGGGAAAGGGAGGGCATAGTGAATCTGATCAGCTTCAGGGACTTTCTGAAGCATTTGGGTTGTTTACCTCCCAAGCTCAAGTAGCTTCCCTATGGATGGAATATGTCACTTCCCTCTAGAAAATTGTAACATGAAGGGCTGGCCTGCTTGTTTGTTGGGGTTTCTGTTCCGCCCAGTACCCCACATCTGTTTAGCCCCAAAGAAAATCACACATAGGTCTCCATAAATTATAAGCTGATTGGCCCTTTAGCTCTAGCCTCTCATTGGCTAACTCTCACATCTTGATTAACCCATTTTTCTTTTCTTTTCTTTTTTAACCCATTTTTCTGATCTATGTAAGCCAAGTGGCTCAGTACCTTTTTTAGTGGGGCATATCACATCCTGCTGCTTTGATGATCTGGGCAGGAGTGGGAGGAATCAACTTCCTCCTTCCCAGAATTCTCCTGTTCTCATTACATCATTTCTACTTCCTGTCTGGTTTTCCTGCCTATATTTCCTACCTGGCCAATCAGCGTTTATTTATAACATGAATGACAGAATACAGACAATTCTCCTGCACCAGAAAATTCTGCATCTTAATGAACAAACTTTCCCTCTAGATGAAAGGTTTTACATCAGAGGAAATTACCACATACCAGAATTGTATTTCCTTAATTATGACTATTAAAGAGATTCGGGTCTTCTGCTGTTTGGTGTAACTTCCAGAGTCACATTTGGTTTTTGTCTTGGCTGAAAATGTTTACAGTCACTCTCCTCTGAGTCTTGTGCTAAGAAATCTGGGTACATTAGCATAAAGGCTAAATCTTCACTGCTGGGGGCTGAGTAGGTAAAGGAGTAACATGGACAATGTAGAAAGTAGGGATGTACTTATTGTAAAATGTGCCATTGTATATAGTTCTGTGGATATATATGCAGGAGTCTCCCATCCCAGGCCTAGAGTGCTGGTGAATGCAGTGAAGGCATGGATGGAATTTGGATTCCAGGGCTCCAAGAGTTCCTGAAGTCGAAGCTGACTCTCGGAGTAGAGGGACAGGTGGATGTGAGGGTGTGGTACTCAACCTCTGAGTTTCTGAAGTTGAGGAGTCGTAGATTGGGAGATGTGTGGCCACCACGCAACCCTTGAGTGACTGGAAATTGTTCGGTGTGCCCGAGATGCATCTGGTCTACTCTCCTCCTCAGCCCTCATTCACTCAGGACTGAAACACTTCAAGTTCATTGTCTCTGAGCAGTCTGCACACAAAGACCATCCTGACGGATAGTTTCACACTCTACCACCTCTGAAGCCACTGTGAACATTCGCAGCCCATTACCGGTAGCCACAGCCAATCCTTGCAGCTGTGCTCGTCCCAGCTTCTGTCTTTTTGTAATGAAGTGGTGAGGAGACCATGGGAGGGTAGCTCAAGTTTGGGGAGAGGCCCAAGGCTAGGGTTCAGATCAGGATTATTAAAAGGCCAAGCTTTCCCCAAGTTCCCTTGTACCCTAGATGATTTTTCAGGGTATAATGTTGTTCTTCTAGATCACATATTAATATTACAGCTTTGGAGATCAGGCCGAGTATAATTTGTATCAGAGCATCACCATTGTGTCTTCCGGGGACGAGATGAGTCTATGCCGTTCACATCCTGTGACCATCACAGGGCACTTCCCTGCCCTCTGTGGGACAAACCTTGGCAAGACTTACTGTTGTTGACATACGGAGAGCGATGGAAAACCCCAGAAACATCTGTGCTAGACTTGCTGTCCCTTTAGGGCTGAAACAGCAGGAAGAATGAAATTTCGAAAGGAATATAAAATAACACGCACAGCTGAAAGCCGTTCTGTTCATGAAATAACACTGTGTCTACATTTGAGTTTTGGACGGCAGTGAGGAAGCTGGGTGCCCCTAGGGTTCTTGAGTTTCCACTGTGTCTCCTTCACCTCCCAGAGCTCCCTCAGTTCATGCTTAGTGTGGTTATACACGGCGAACACTCAGATCTTTACTGTTGGTCGGCTTACGGGGAAAAAGGTAGTCAATAATTATAGGAAACACTGATTATAACAAAGCATACATTGTTTTGCGACTCACATATAAATGAGTTTATGTATTCTTTGGCGTGAGGAAGGTAATCCATTATTAAAATATTTATTTTTATTTAATTTGTATAGGCATTTTGCTTGCATAAATTTCTGTGTGCCATGTGTGGCCAGTGTTTGCAGAGGCCGGAAGAGAGAAGAGGGTGACAGATCCCCTGGAACTGGAATTAGAGATGGTTGTGGGCCACTCTGTGGGTACTGGGACTTAAACTCAGGTCTTCTGCAGGAACAGCCAGCGCTCTTAACTGCTGACCCATATTTCTACCCCCAGCCCTGTTATTTTAAAGACAGAGCAACTAAAGCACAGTGCTGAACTAACCCCAGCTTAGCTTACAAATCTAGAAGGAGCAAGAACCGGACTGAAATCCAGGTTGACACACTCCAGGCTTATTCCGACAAACATTCTGATGTTCACTTTCTCAGGAGGGATAAGAGGTATACAATTCAGGTCAGGTTCCAGTGTTGTGCAAAATCTTCGAGTTTGACCCATTTTTTATTGTAGTACCAGACATCAAAGTGATAGTGTCCTCTAAGAATTTTGTAAAGGAACTTATTATCCTAATAGGAATTGGGCATTAAAAACTCGTGGTTGCAAGCAGACATATTTGGAAAAGGGGGTGAGTGTGCCAGACTTGGCTTTCCATGCTGGGCGCGTGTCAAAGCCCGGAGTGTTAGGTTGTTTCCTTGTGTTGAAGGAAAAGTCTGTTTTTCTAACGCTGGTGACTGGCTGGTTTTCAGTGACTTCAGCTAACTGACAGGCTCACGGAAGTGACAGCTTTTGTCATTTTCTATTTCCTTCCTGAAAATTTAATGACTCAGTTAAACACAATCTTTAAAAACTTTGAATAATCAGTCTTGTAACAGAAGAGCTCCTGGCTCTCAGCATGAGGCCAGAGTTGGGTGTGCTGTCCCAGGGGCCTGCCTGTGTCCCTGACTGATTAGAAGATGGCCTTTGCTAGCAAACTTCCATCTTGACCCTGGAGGACTTTTCTTCAAAGTCAATAAAAGGCAACTTAGTGAACTAACCACAGAGCAGGGAAGAACTGAATGGAAGTCACACAGAAGACAGGCTAAAACTCCTAGTGTAACAGTTCTCCAACTTTTCCACCCTTAGTAAAATCCATGGTGCCCTCAGTACACAGAATCTCAGGTCTACAATGGGATTCAGAACCCTGTGGGTGATGGCGGGGATGTGAGGGTCTCTGTGCACTAGACTGAGTTCATCTTTGGGAATTTCTTTTCTTTTCTTTCTTTCTTTCTTTTTTTTTTTGGGGGGGGGGGTTTCGAGACAGGGTTTCTCTGTGGTTTTGGAGCCTGTCCTGGAACTAGCTCTTGTAGACCAGGCTGGTCTCAAACTCACAGAGATCCGCCTGCCTCTGCCTCCCAAGTGCTGGGATTAAAGGCGTGCGCCACCACCGCCCGGCTTAAGAATTTCTTTTATAAAAGGTTTTGGGTATATAACTATCTTGTTGATGCTACATGATAGACTTTTCCACTACTGAAAAGATGCTGTCTCACATCTTCCATATGAGATGCAGTGAACCTTGAGTGCAACTTCCCTAAACACCTTGGTACCCAGGTCCCAACACAGGCCTCACCTCCAACTGAGTTGTTTCTACCAGAAATGAGACTTTGTCCTCTGTCTGCCATCTTGTCTACCTTCTTCATTCAACTCAAGATGGTCCTGCCTTAAGGGGCTTATTTATTTACACCTCTCCAAGTGAACCTTTTATTTGTCCTGTTTGACGCCTACCCATGTTTTCTCTTGCTTTATTGCTGCATTTGTATTTGTGTTTCTTTCTTTTTTTTATTCCTTCCTACTGGAAAGAACATGTACACTTTAAATCTCTCTCTTACGTTTATCACAGAACTGGATTGTTGTTTTGGAGGTTCTCCTCAGATTTTCATGGTGAAGAATTGCCAGTGTGCTGGTTTCTTTAGACCACACTTAGGCTATCCAGAGCCTGCTATGTTTATGAAAGTAGCTGATGTTATGCTAATGTGTAAATAGAAGTATGGACTAGATCATGTAGAGTTGGAGTGTTGTCTTAGTCGATGATCTCTTGCTGTGAAGAGGCATCATGACCAAGGCAACTATTTTAAGTGGCAGCATTTAATTGGAGGCTTACTTACAGTTTCTGAGGCTTAGTTCATTATCAGCATGGTGGCATACAGGTAGATGTTGAAGCAGTAGCTGAAAACTACATCCTGATCAGTAGGTAGAGAGAGAGACACTCTGGTCTTGGTGTGGGCTTTTGAAATCTCAAAATCCATCCCCGGTGACACACTTCCTCCAACGAGGCCACCCCACTTAATCCTTCTAATCCTTGCAAATAGTGCCACTTTTGATGACTAAGCCTTCAAATACATGAGTAATTCTTATTCAAACTGCCACAGGTGAGTTCTTTAAACTCTGGGCTGCTTACTCAAGAGTATGATGCATCTTTTAATTCCATCCTTAATTTGGAAGAGAAATCGTATTTTTCATTTCCATCCTTGTATGTGGTTGTCTTACTCAGTTTCTCATTAACTTTGCCCCAAGCCTGTTCTGTGATGGTTACTGATTTTCAATACCGGTTTACAGAATTCAACAAAAGCTCCTCTCAAGAGGTCCAACGTCGAGAAGGTAACCAACGTGCAGATCTTGGTGTTGTTTGGCATCCTCCTGGTCATGGCCCTGGTGAGCTCGGTGGGGGCCCTGTTCTGGAATGGGTCCCATGGTGGAAAGAGCTGGTACATCAAGAAGATGGGTGAGCACTGGGGTGGCTGCTGCTGCCTTCTGTGGGACAAGCCTCTGGGAAGGTCCTTCCACGTAGGGTCTGTGGGTGATAGACATGCCCTCTCTCTGTTCCCATGGCTACCCTGCCTAGGGTGTATCTGGGGACTGTTTAGGCTCTAATAATAGTTTCTCAGCTTTTTTTTTTTTTTGAGACAGGGTTTCTCTGTGTATCTCTGACTGTCGTGAAACTTACTCTGTAGCCCAGGCTGGCCTCAAACTCACAGAGATCTCCCTCCCTCTGCCTCCCCAAGTGCTGAGGTTAGAGGCGTGTGCCATCACCACCCAACTTCTCGGCTATTTTTAACGACACTCTCTTATGGTTGCTCTAGGGATGACAACATGAGCATCCTTTGCATTACTACTAACTTAATTCACAAACACCAGTCCAGCTCGTCCCCAGGCTCTCCCCTGTTAGTGCTATTATTTCCATATATATGCTGTGTGTATGTACTATCAACCTAACAACACGGCATTATCATCAGTGCTTTGTATAATCTCGGATATCTTAAAGAGCTAAAAACATATATGCTTATGAAATTGTTACTTTTAACCTACTAATTCACCATTCCTGGTAGTCTCCATGTCTTCCTGTGGATGAGTTACTACCCAGTATCACCTCCTTGCTTCGTCCATCTCCCTGTCTCCTTGCTTTCTGTTCCGGCATCTAGATGGTCCATAGTCACGGTCTTCTGTGCTGACCAGGGTGAACTTAGTAGAGTTCTTCCCTGGCTACCCCCAGTTTTCTGTTTTTCTCCCTGCTATTATATAGGAACACCTGCCTTCCTTGACCACTAGCCACTGATACCTATTGTTTTTTATTGGGCATTGCATATAGTGTTTTCCATACTCCATTCCTACGATGTGAGTTCCCTAGGCGTTCCTGTCCTATGCTAGGGTAGAATGTCTGCAGCTGTGGTAAGGGCATGTAGGTGATAGTAGTCAATCCAATTGCCACTGCCACCCCCTAGAGCAGAACCAGTATGGCAAAGGCCTGTGAGTGGCATAATAGCCCAAGGCACAACTGTTCTTACAAGAGTTGGCAGATTTTCTTAATATATGCACTTGATCCATTTTTTTGAGACTTAACTTGATTTTGATGATTCTGTCTCATTTTGCTGTTTGGCTAGGAAATAGAAGGAAGATCTGCCATTCTCTGATCTCAGCAAATCAAGAATAACAATATAATTTAGTGATAAAAATTTTATGATAAATCTCAAAACTTTAAGGTATCGCCTTGGCATTATTGTGATTGATTTCTCGATTATTTTTAAAAAGATTTAGACATGATTTTTTACTTCTCCAATTTCTTTAAGCATAAGACTCTCAGGTTTTGAAATGCAGGAAAACTTATGTTGCTTGTTTGTTTTTAAACAGCATCTCATGTGGTATAGGCTGGCCTCGAACTCAGTCTGTAGCCGAGGTTAGCCTTAGATTCCTAGTCCTCCTGCCTCCACTTTGCAAATGCTGGGATTACAGACTGGAGCCCCCGTGCCTGTTGCTCCTTTACGAACATGGGCACGTGACTAAGATTTGCGTCATAGTCGATCAGATCACTTGGTGTTGGTTTTTGTTATGTGGCTTGTTTCAGACACAAGACTGGTTCATATTAATGTAGTTATCTAAGTAAACATGTGGTATGAACACAGCTTTGGGGAAACAGGCACTTGAATTGTTCTGATCACTCCAGGCTCCAGCGTCAAGAGTGTGGTGTTCAGGGGGACATGGTCCATACATGCACCTACTCAGAGAAGTCAGTTTCACGTTCTGCTGCCTCTGTTGGTGCTTGGATTTTACTTCCTACCAAATCTGGTCCCGTCTTAACTTCCTTTTCATTGTTCTTGTTTGGCTGAACATTTTACATAGGGGTAGATATTCTCCTTTTATGGACATCTTTGGTTTTTGATTGAATACTCTTGGGTTCTGAGGCTTTCCATGTAGGGTTCCTCTGCATAGTCACGGCTCTTTGACATCATATGTGGTCATACGTGGTGTTATAAAGCATTTTTGACTAGTATTAAGCCATAAAGTTTTAATTCATTAATAAATTTTATTGGCAGACAAATCTTATCCCTACACAAATGCTGTACTCTGGGGCCTCTTGAGTCACTGGGACTTAGGAGTAAAGCAGTATGCCAGCCAAGAGGGCTACCAGCTGGAGAGTGGAAGGCCAGAGCGGATAGAAATGAAAGGTTGGGGAGGTCAACTGGCCAGCCAGGGCTTGCTTCCCTTTCCTCCGGAACCCTCAGGAATTCCAGGGCTCATCATCTGCTACCCTTTGTCAAGCCCTCCTGCTGAGATACACAACTGTGGCTTGGAGCCCTCACAAATTCCTGATTCCCAGCTTCAGTCTTCAGCTTGTCTCCTCTGGAGGCTTCCCCTTGTTCCTGCCCTGTTGACTGACCCCCTTTGTAATAGCCACATCCTCCTTTGAGGCCAAAGAAGTGCATTCCCCCCACCAAAGGAGAGCTGTCTCTGCTTCCTCCTCTGCCTCCTTCCCCAACCTCTAAAGAGAAGCCAGCACTGCCTGCGGGGACTGAATTCATATAGTTTTGGGAGTTTGAACTGGCACAGTAACCCCTCAGTTTCAAGATGGGTACACAGGTTTTTCTGATGTGAGCAATTTTTAGAGTTGGGGGAAGTCTAAAATAAAACGGAAAGAAACGAGATGTAGACTCCTACTAAAGCTGTGTGGATGTCTTGGCTTCTATCCATAGACACGAGCTCAGATAATTTTGGATACAACTTGCTGACATTTATCATCCTGTACAACAATCTGATTCCCATCAGCCTGCTGGTGACGCTGGAGGTTGTGAAGTACACGCAAGCTCTCTTCATAAACTGGGTGAGTTTTAAAGCGTGGAATGGAACATGAGCTACTGGGCACCTGCCAGCTTCTGCTTTCTAGTACACTCCCTGAGCAGCCTTTGTCATTTCATTGCGTCCCAGAAAAGAAATAACGGGGGCTCTTTATTATTAGGTCATGGATTAAGCCAAAAAAACTGATGACTGGCAAGCCATGCCATAACCCCAGGGGTGGGGAGAGTGGGGGAGGATGCTCAGTGAGTGCATGTCATCTGGACACCATGGCTGTGCTTCCCAAGTCTCCTTTATGCATGAAAAGCCCTCTCAAGTGTGCTTACCAGTGTCCATCCTGCATGGATTTCAGTCTGACAGTCACCCTGGATGGATGGGTTGAGGTGGGGTTCTTAAGGGACTATCATGGCCATGACCATTAAGCACTGGCTCTTGGCAACTTTTTTTTCCCAAACCAGGCACTTTCATGTGTGTATTGCTTTGATTTTCCCAAGCCTCTGAGTGAGGCATTAACCAAACTCACAGCTAGAGCGCAAGCTGATCGTCTTGAACCCAAACCTGAATACCATGGTCATATTGTGTCACAGGGTTTGCTATGCTAATTGCAACTTCATTTTCAACCCGAGTTACAAGTTAGCATTTGAATGAAAAATTAAAAGATTTGAAGTTGCCAGGGTCTGTGGTAATCTTAATGAGATATTAGAATTACATGTTTTCTGAAGGCTTCCTACCTTCTTCCTTCCCCCATGTTCTCTTTCAGGACACAGATATGTATTATATTGAAAACGACACTCCTGCTATGGCCAGGACATCGAACCTTAATGAAGAGCTTGGCCAGGTGAGAGCCTCTTTGGGGACTTTGGGGCCAGTGCTATGAGCAGGAAGCCAGTTTTAGCGGAGGAACCCTGGGGAGATATCTTGCACAACTGTGTTTGTGACATCTGGTCTGCAGGTGGCGGTGAATGCAGCTGTCATTTGGTTTTGGAGGCACATGTAGATCGTTTTGCCAAGAACATATCTGGGGAAAAAGTACAGAATGTTGTACAACAATATAATGTTAGTTTGGACCCTTTTAAACGTGTTTCTGAGAACAGATGACAAGGGAAACGGGGAGGAAAATGGCTGCTAGACCGCTCCACAACGCATATGGGGCCATTAGAAGGACAGGGATCCTGACATAGTTCAGAGAGCCAGCGACTTTTGTATCTTTGTCTTGATTTCTGCTTGTCTCTCCTTGCATGTTGCATTATGTCTGCCTCTTCCATTGGATCACTGCAGTCCATAGCCTTTTCTGAATACATAATACTTACTCTTGACCTAAAGTAATTAAAAACTATGATTTTTTTTATTTTATGCACCTTAAGCTTCCCAACAATCCTATGGGAGGGTGGCATGCTGCATCTTCATTTTCTAGATAAGAAAATGATTAACTCACCTCAGGAAAGCTGGTTCCCAGGACACCCGCCTCATGGCCCTCTGGGAAGATGTAAACCTCACTTGTCATTTTCTGGGACAGAGTTGGGCTAGGTGCCCTCTTCCTCTTCTCCCTGATTAAGGACAAAGTCAGTTCTGGATTTGTGCTGGAGCGTTTTTGAGTTCATTGCTAGAAAGCTGAAGCTCAAATCTGTCAGTCTGGTTTTGCAACAAAACGTAATTCTGCAGTCACATCTTCCTTCCTTCCTTCCTTCCTTCCTTCCTTCCTTCCTTCCTTCCTTCCTTCCTTCCTTTCTTCTGTTTTTTTTTTGTTTGTTTGTTTTGTTTTTTTCGAGACAGAGTTTCTCCGTAGCTTTGGAGCCTGTCCTGGAACTAGCTCTTGTAGACCAGGCTGGCCTCGAACTCACAGAGATCTGCTGCCTCTGCCTCCCGAGTGCTGCGATTAAAGGCATTACTTGTTTATTTGGTGTAGGAAAGAGATTGTCATTTAGAGAGAATACTGTCATAAAGCAGAAAGCTTCCTCAGTGAGGCTGCATCCCTGTTTTCATCCGAGCACCTGTACTTCAGGTACACATGATGAGAAGCAGAATCCAGTGCTACCTGTCTATCATCTATTCATCTGTATTTCTGTCTAAATATCTACCTATCCACCTATCTATCTATCTATCTATCTATCTATCTATCTATCCATCCATCCATCTATCATCTATCTATCTATCTATCTATCTATCCATCCATCCATCTATCATCTATCTATCTATCTATCTATCTATCTATCTATCATCTATATCATGTGTTATCATTTGTCTGTCTGTCTGTCTATCTATTATCTACCTGAATTGTTTCTTCCTTCAATGACGTTGTCATTGGTAAAATTCTACTCCTATAACAATCCACGAGTTGCCGCTTTTGAATCCTTCCCAGTATTTCCAGGCAACATTAGTGTCTGTCTGCTCTTTTCTCTTAAGCATTCTTTCCAAACACACACGCGCGCGCGCACACACACACACACACACACACGCACACAGTGAAATGACAATGTGATTAGTTAAATGGTATCTGAGTCCATCTGGAGCAGGTGCGAGCCCTGTGTCGTCAGCCAACTGCAGGTCAAAAGTGTGATCATGCCTATGATGGTTACACCTGTACCAAATATACACAGAAGACTCTTGTCACTGTTTCCCAGCTACTACAGTATGACACTTCTAATGTCTTAGGTGTCATACATCATCTAAGATCATGTGAAACACACTAGAGGTTGAATGTAGGTTTTATACAAACACTACACCATTTTATATACTGGACTAGAGCATATGATAATTTTGGTACCCATTGGGGTTCTTAGAACTGCCCCTGGGGATATTTAGGGACAACTACATATGTAGCCTTCAGTGAGCTTTGTCAGTTCCCAGGGCTAAGTATATGGTTGTTCTCGTGTGCTGTGGTGCAGCCTCGATGGAATTTGCACATTCCAGGGGAGGGCATGTGGATTAGAAATGCCAGGCACACAGAACAGAGATACAAAAAAAAAAAAAAAAAATAGACAGAGACACAGAACAGAACTGGGAGGTCAATCCAGTGAATACTGAATTCACCTGTGTTTATTTTCCATATGATTATATACCACAACAGAACAATTGCCTCTCCAATACCTGAAGCACCATGCACCTATACCCTGAGCTAAGAATTCTGTTTTTTAGGCGGAATATTCAGCAGTCACACCTTAGGCCAAGCTTGCTGTAGGCAGCCATTTCCTGGGTCAAACCTCCTGTCTTATCCTTGAAGGAGCAGGAGTAGATCTCAACTCTCTGATCTTTGGTCAGAGTGGAATGGATCCGCTTCTGTGGACTCCCACAATATGCCATTGAACTGACCCAGCAAGATGGACTTAAGATGTTTAAGAAAGTGCCCAGGATGAAATGCCCTGTTCTGACCAGGCATGGGTGGGGGTTACCTAAGGAGGAGAGGGATCACAAATTCTGTAATTTATTATAAGATTTTCCTTTTTACTCTGTTGATAATCTTCCAATTCTTCTATTAAAAAAAAGACAGAAGGAACTGATTCTACTGTGTTTTTAATGTTCTTAGATTTTGCTCTCTATGAAACATAAAATTTCTTGTTAATTGAAAACAACAATTAATTATCCCATTGATCAATATGACCAGCATGTATACATGTTTTGAAATACCATGTATATATCATAAATTTATGTAATTATTATTTTTAGAAAAGTTTCCATGTAAAGGGCATGGAAAGCTGCTTGTCATGATTTTATAATTATGTAATCTTAAAAACTTTTAATTAAAATGTAATTGTATCACTTTGCCCTTCCCTTTCCTTCCTCGAATCCCTCCCTACACAAATTCTTTCCATACTTTTATCAAGTCAGTTCCTTCTCAAACTGATGGACTCTTTCTTTGACTATTATATTACACATATATTTATATAAATGCATAAGCATGCAAATAAAACCTCCTGAGTCCACTTAGTGCTACTGTGCATATATGATTAGGGAAGACCACTTGGTATTAGACAACCAATTAGGAGGCTCATCCCTGGGAAAAACTAGTTTTCTTTCAGAAGGTGTGCTGGCTAGTTTTTAGGTCAGCTTGACACCAGCTAAAGTTATCTACGAGGAGGAAACCTCAGTTAAGAGTTAAGAAAATGCCTCCATAAGATGGTTGCAGGAAGGCCTGTGTAGCATTTCCTTAATTAGTGATTGGTAGGGGAAGACCCTGCCCATTGTGGGTGGTCCTATTCCTGGGCTGGTGGTCCTGAGCAAGCCATGGAGAACAAGCTAGGAAGCAGCATCCCTCCGTGGCCTCTGCATCAGCACCTGTCTCCAGCTTCCTGTCCTGACTTTCTGCTCTGACTTCCTTCAATGGCAGAGTGTAGCCTAAGAGTTGGAAGGTGAAGTAAACTCTCCCTCCCCAGACGCTTTTGGTCACGGTGTTTTACTATGGAAATAGAAACCCCAAGACAGCAGCCACTAGTTACCTCTAGTTCTTTGTCTAGGAATGCAGTCAGGTGAGGTTCCCGTGTTAGCTCTCTGTTGGGTTGTCATTGTTGAGGTCTGCTAACAGCCTTATTGTCGAGGTACCTTGGGTTTAGCTTCCCTGTCATTTCCAGGAAACACAGTCTCACAGCAGACTTCCTGTTCCTCTGGCTCTTCCAGTCTTCTCATCTCCTCTTCCTCAACGATCCCCGAGCCTTAGGAGTAGAAGTTGTCTTGTAGAAATATCCCTTGGGGTTGGGCTCCCCTGTTGATCTCTGTATTTTGACCAGGTGTGGCTTTCTGTGGTGATCTCTGTCTGCTGCAGAGAGCAGGTTCTTTGATGAAGGGTGAGAGCTACACTTAACTCTGTGTATAGGCATTTAGAATTTAGTTAGGAGTTATGCTTGTCGGGCCAGGCATGGTAGCACAATGCCTTTATTTCCAGCACTTGGGAGGCAGAAACAGGAAGACATGTTAGTTCAAGGGCAAAAAAGCATGTTCCAGGCCGGCCATGGCTATACTGTAAGACTGCCATAAAAAAACAGACAGACAGACAAACAAACAAACAGCTAGGAGATATGTTGGTCTGGGGTGGAGGGTGTTCTTCTAAAATCTATGACCCTAATAGCCCCAGGTAGTTGGGTAGGTTCCATCCTGTTGATGCCTTAGGTTCAATTAGACAGCTGTTGGCTACTGCCAAAATATGAGCGCCTTTACTGCACCTTTAGGGGTATCTTGCCATGGTGACCATTGTTAATCTAGTCAGGGGATGGACTCTTAAAAAAGAATTGCATCTTCTGTGAGACCTGAATTCTGAGTGACAGACCTGTGGTGACACTTATGGACTAGAAACTCTCAACCTTTGCTGTGACACCTTTGCGGGGGGCAGACCGTGACCCTTTCCCAGGGGTCGCATATCAGATATCTGCATATCAGATATTTACATTACAATTCTTAGCAGTCACAAAATTGCAGTTATGAAGTAACAACAAAATAATTCTGTTTGGGGGGGTCAGCACAACATGAGGAACTGTATTAAAAGGTTGCGGCATTAGGAAGCTGGAGAACCACTGTGATAGACAGTGGCCAGGGCAGTTATGGAAGCTTTTGTTCTTTATTACCCAGCTTTTAGGATTAGTAACAGAAAAGCTTTTGCAAATGGTCTGTGATTTAAGGTGCATGATTTATGTGTTTACTTTTGTGGACTCTCATTTAAACTTCATTCTGATTTACAGACATACGAGACAACTTATTTCTTGATCCTTGCATCTTATTACATTCTTTTAAGATCCTGACTGCTCTTAGGACTCGAGAGGGAGGGGGAGAGGGAGTGGGGAGAATAGGAGGAGGGGAGGAGGTGGAAATTTTTAATAAATAAAAATATATGGAGTGTTTTGACCATGTGTGTATCTGTGTCCCCATGTAATACCTAGTGCTCTCAGAACCCAGAAGAGAGCATTGGGTCCCCTGGGACTGGAGTTGCAGATGGTTGTGACCTCCCCTGTGGGTGCTGGGTGCTCTAGAAGAACAACAGCCTATCTCTTAACCTTGAGCCACCCCTATCGCCTCTTATTCATTTCGTTTGTCTTCTGCTTAGGTCAAATATCTGTTTTCCGACAAGACTGGAACGCTAACGTGCAATATCATGAACTTCAAGAAGTGTAGCATTGCCGGCGTGACCTATGGGTGAGCGCGCTTATCAGATCCAGGAAATCTCATTTCTAGTCTCCCAACAAGGCATAGGGTTTTCTGTTTTGTCAAGTGTTGTGAGTGGTTTGGCTGTGTGGCTGCTATTAAATACGTGTGAAACTTATTGAAGTCCCTGGGAATGTGTTTCTTCACCTTTCCTGAGAGGTACCGAGCACCTGTGGGTTTGTGTGTGTACGTTAGAACTGGCTTTGCCGCTGACCGCTCTGTTCTCTCCTGCCAGCCACTTCCCAGAACTAGCCAGAGAGCCGTCATCAGATGACTTCTGGTAAGTAGAGTCCAGGACATCTTACTTCCTTAGCTGGGATGCATCAGGACAGTTTTAGGTCTAAGTGTAAGTTGTGAGTATATTAGTTTGAAAAAGAGGCAGGATAAGATTTCAGTGGAGACATGGGTTAAATCCACGCCACCAAGCCTTTGATATCAACAATATGGCCTCTTGTCCAGTCCTTTTGTTTCCAGCCACCTGCAACCTTTGTACTTATTTTCTTCAGATTCCTGTGGTTCCAAATAATACTTTTATACTAATTAAGAATTATAGACATTGTAGGACTTTGTATCTCTGGGGAAGATTCAGCTCCCTGCCCTGTTGTGGCCATCCCATCTCCCCCCGGTCGTCTTCCCAGAGCCCATCCCCCAAAGCCATTTTACCAACCTCCCCCCATCTTTCCCAGCCCTTGGAAGTGCTTATCATTTTCTGTATTTCTTTAGCATATGGACTTAAACTACAACCCTTGGGTAGGCTGTGTTTTCTTTATTGTGTTGGGTGGTTAATTCACTTTCTCTTGAGCCACTTCTGTCTGTAAATTCCTCTTATTAATATTTGGGAAATGTCCTTGTGTTATTTCCGTAATAGCTGTCTCCCCTCCTGTCTCTGTCTTGGAGTTGATCCTCCGATTTTGTTATCTGTCTTGCCTTCTTGCCATGTATTTGTTGTCATTCATTTTTAACCTTTCATCCTCCTTAATAATTTTTATGGATGCCTATTCCAATTTTCAGGAAGGCACTCTAATTCTTGCTCTTGCTTGCCCCTTTCCTCTTCTGTGTCTCCTGTGCCCAACACCTGCCTCTAGATTTTCTTCATAAACTTGGTGACCACTGTCTGTGGGCTTATATTAATTTTTTTTTAATCTTTAGTTTTCTTTTGTGTGAATGGGTGTTTTGCCTGCACCTGTGTCTGTGCACCGTGGGCCTGCAGTGCCCTCGGAGGCCAGAAGAGGGTGCTCCATCACCTGGGATTGTACTTAGAGACATTTGTGAGCCACCATGTGGGTACTGGAAATTGAACCTGGGTCCTCTGGAAGAACAGTCAATGCTCTTAACCACTGAGTCATCTGTGCGGAAAGCATTTTATTTGTGGCAAGCATAGTAAATGGAAAACCAACCATTTCAACCATTTGAGACCAGTTAAAAGAGGAGTTTTGATTTCCCGGTAAAATCACAAAAGCACAGGGTTTTCTCCATGACCTCCAAGATGGAAGTTCCCCACCACAGTGCACACAATTCAGGAACCAATACAACTCATGATCGCCCACAGTCCACATCCGATAGCAGGGTCACTCAGTGCTCTGTATCCTGTGAGTACGGACATATGTTTGCCAATATATATCTGTCATCGCAGCGTCATGAGGGATGCTTCCATTGCCTCTAAAGTCCTTGCTCTGCCTGTCCACCCCCCTGTCATAAACAGCCCACCCTCGGTAGCCACTGGGATTTCTCCTGTCTCTGTGGTTTTGTCTTCTCCAGAAAGGCAGTGCTGGGATCCGACAGCATGCTGCCAGCTTAACTTGACTTCTTTTACTCGGTATTCTGCATTCCCTTATGGCCTTTCTTGGTCCAGCAGCTTCGTGTTCCTCATGTTCCTTTCAAGTATCTTAAGTTCCTCACTTCATATATACCTCATACCTCTCACAGGCATCTGACATCCATCAAAGGTACGTCATGCTCCGCACAGGTACCCATACCCCTCACAAGTACCCATACCCCTCACAGGTACCTGATATCCATCACAAGTACCAGATGTCCATCACAGGTACCAGATAACCATCACAGGTACCTCGTGCCCCTCCCAGGTACCTGATATCAATCACAGGTACCAGATGTCCATCACAAGTACCTGATATCAATCATAGGTACCAGATGTCCATCACAGGTACCTCGTACCCCTCCCAGGTACCTGATACCCATCCCAGGGCCCTGATGCCCTCACATCCCTCAGCTACCTGCCATGCATCGCAGGTGTTTTGCACTCTTCACATGGCGCCCCTCTTTGGCTTTCTCTAGCGTCCTGTGGTGGTGTCAGCTGGCATTTCATATGTCCCCTCCCCATGAGCTAATAGTTGTTTCATCTGCTACATTAATCTCTGATATCCATTCACACTTAAGACTGGCATCAGTTGCCCTTTGGTCTTTCACTGTTGTGGTCTTGGAGAGTGGCTTGCAGGAGCTGGTGGAGATGAAGGAGTGTGTGGTGCTCTCGCTTGCTCCAGCCTGATGGCTCACAGCCGTCATATCCAGTGTCCTCTCTTCTCCGTGTGCACTCTGGCTATGAATGATGAAGCATGGCACAGTCTTCCTCTGTTTCCCCACCACCCCCAGATGAAGGCTACAGTGTTGGCACATAGCTTAGGATCCTTTCCCTTGTAAAGCTCTTGGTTTCTATAAAAACTCGTAACACAGTTTCTTTATAGTAAAGTTTAGGAACCTGAGATATTTTAAAGCTTGATATAATATTCACTATTCCAGACCCTTGAATGGTGAGTGTAAGACTGTGAACTTTTTTTTATGGTTCTTTCTGAGGGTGGATTCTCTCTGTGTGAGCTGTCTTGACTTTGAAATTGAATGAATGAATTTTGTTCTTTCTTCCAGCCGGATGGGTCCATGCCCCAGTGACTCATGTGACTTTAATGATCCCAGGCTGTTAAAGAACATCGAGGACCAACATGTGAGTGTACCACTTCCCTCTAGGACAAAGAGTGGCTTGCGGGTCACTGTTTTATGTGACATATGCTGGCCTGCTCTTCTACAAGTCTTAGCAGATAATCACAGCTGCAATGAGTTCGTGAGTGAGACATCACTGTCCTGTCCAGAAGACAGCGTCTCCCACCCTGAATAATGGCCCACTGGAGGCAGGACGTTCACTACCATTATTTCCCAGCATTTTGTTCAGCTGCAACTATAAACGGAGGCAGAGCTTTCATTTCCTGACTACAAGGTCCCCAATAATCACACAGAAACTTACATTAATTAAAACTGTTTGACCTATAGTTGAGGCTTATTACTAACTGGTTCTTACATTTAAATCAACCCATTTCTATTAATCTATGCAATGCCACGTGGCCATGGCTTTTGTCTGTTCTCCAGCACACATTGCTGCTCCAGCAGCTCGCTGGTGTCTGTCTCAGACTCTGCCCTTCGGCCTCCCTGTATTTTCAATTTGGCTTTCCCGCCTGGCCTTATTCTGCCTTGTTACAGACCAAATCGGCTTCTTTATTGGCCAATGGGAATAAAACATTATAAAAATCTTTAAAGGACCAGCCTCTAAAGTTTTCTCTCAGGATTCAAAAAAAGATGCAACAATAAGCAAAAGGAAGAAATCTAGTCATGGCACGTTCTTTCTATCCATGTCTCTTTATTGTTCTCTCTTTTCTGTTCTCTATTCCAATTCTTCTATCCTGTCTATCATTTCTTAGCTCTAATTCTCTGTCTCAATTCTAATTCCAACTCCAATTCTCTGCTATTTACCCCCCCCCCATTTTCCTATCTCTGCTAATTTCTGGGATGCTTCTGCTCCAACTTCTGCTCCAGCTCCTCTTAACTCTCTTTGCTATAACCCAGCAATAAAGACCCACAAAATCCTGCAGGCATATAGAATAACCAGGCAACCCGCGTACACAGACAAGGGAAGTTTATGGCCTTTGGTCCATTAGCACTTTTGCCAAAGGTTGCAAGGTCTAAGGGCCCATTAGATATGAAGTTTACACAATTTACTCTAAGTGGTTGAAACAAAGAGGAGACCCAAGCCTCTAAATGGTCAGATCCTGGGCTTCATGCCTATCAGATGTGCAGTTGGAAGTTTGTCTTCCTCCACACTGTGGACAGATGGTTAATTATTTTTCCTGCTGTCCCTGAGAGTAAGAACACAAACAGTAAATCTCCTGAGCTAAAATCATCAGTAAACTGAGGTGAAGGTGATTGTGAGGAGTTAGGAATCTTTTAATGCAAGGTTAATTTTAGGTCCTCGTTTTTTTCTTATCTATAAGTGAGGTAAAACCAGGGCATGCTTGTTTTTTTCTATCTATCTGAGCAGCTATGAATCAACAGCTTTAGGCATGTGGTAATTTTATGTCCTTGGATATCTCGGAAGGTCTTAAATGGAATATCTTTGCCTGAACCCTAAACATTGACCAAATTCCTGCCAATAAAGATAATCGCAGGAAGGCAGATGGGTGTGATCTGAGGGTTGAAAACTGAAATAACCCTTTTCTCCCCAAGTTGCCTTTGGTCCTGGTGGTTATTGCAGCATTGGAAGGCAGCCTAGAGCCAGGAGGTGTTGGTGGCTTTTAGTGCATGTGTTTAGTCCCCCTCCACCCCCAACCTTGGTGAACATAGTGCTTGATCACACTGGTTACCCGAGTATGTTTGAACAAATAAAATAATAATATGTAAGCCCCAGGTTCTAGTTTTATAAGACTTAGAAGTCTTTAGGAAATGTGAAAGTGTATTATAGCCCGAGATTTCAGTTAAAATCCTTAGGATTTGTTTTTCTTAGGGATGGTAGGAAAAGATTGATTACACAGGGACACCTTGGATTTTAGCTATGGATACTAGGAAAATCAGACATTCAGAATACTAGCCAGCTTAACGGGTAGAAAGGACAATGTCTCCTGGTAGCACAGGGTGACTTTGCTCCGAGGCCCAGCACAATAGGCTTGCAGGATGTGACTCAAATGATTGTCCAGGAGAGCATGCTGAAGGCAGGTAGAGGGCTGTGGGCCTGAGGGACACTGAGGAAGGATGTGGCTTGGTTGAAGTTCAGAGTGGCAGGAGGTGGGCTCCGTGGAGCACAAGTGTCTGGTCCTAGAGTTGGCTAGCTAAGCATCTAAAATCTGTATAAGCCAATGACAAACTCTTACGGGTTTCTTTTTTCTTTTTCTTATTTTGAGACCAGTCTCATTCTATTTCCCTGGCTAGCCTGGAGCTCACCTTATAGACCAAGCTAGCCATGGACTCATAGAGATCCTCTTGCCTCTGGCTCCCAAGTGCTGGGGGTCAAAGGTTTGTGCCAGTGACTTCTCACTGGCTTTTAAAGCTGAGAATGGCTTGAATCCACTGTGAGTGACAAGTCTGGTGACCGGTTAACTGGTTCTTCTGCTTTCAGCCCACAGCCCCTTGTATCCAAGAGTTCCTTACCCTGCTGGCCGTCTGTCACACCGTAGTCCCTGAGAAGGATGGGGATGAAATCATCTACCAGGCTTCCTCCCCAGGTGAGGCTGGTGCCGGAAGTGCCTTGTTGGTTTTCTGGGGGGTGTTTTCTATTATTTTTGGAAGATGCTCTGATGCACCTTGCCCCACAAGACCTGCTGTTTCCCTTTGGCCTGACAGCGCCTCCAGTTCATGATTAGAGGTGTTAAAACCAAGGAGAGCTGGTACCGGGATGTCCTGACTCTCAGGGTGCTCTGGTGGCAAGGAAGAGCCTGGGCTATCTTGCACATTTTGGTATACAATCTTGGGCTAGACAATGATCTCAAAAGAGAACCAGGCTGGCTCCATGACTGCCTCATCTACCACACCCCATGGAGCATCAGAACCCTTGCCCTTGGCGCATTTCCTGGTGGTCTGACCCACACAGTACTGCAATTGAGCACGGCCTTGCTGAGAGATCGGCAGAGGGAGTTTCCTTTGAACTGATCCAGCAGAGCCCAGCAGGAGTGTAAAATCCTGCGGTCCTGGAGACTTTGTTGTTGGTATGCCGTCTGTCCAAAAGACATCTCAAGCCCCACTGTGTGTCAGTGTATCTGTCTCAAGTCCTTGTTTGTGTGAGGATACACCAGGCCCCATTGATCGTGATGGGTTTTGATTCTACATTTAGCAGAATTCTGTCATGACAAGGGATGAGCCTGTGTGTTGTTGGCTTATTATTGACAGATGAAGCTGCTTTGGTCAAAGGAGCTAAGAAGCTTGGCTTCGTGTTTACAGGCAGGACGCCGTACTCCGTCATCATCGAAGCGGTAAGGGGCCCGGTACTTTGGAAGGTGTGCATATGAAATAGTGTGTTGATCATATGTGAGACGGCAGACTTTGTATTTGTCTTTCAGTGAAAGATTAGATAAGAAATACTTTGTGGGAATGCCATGGTCGCATGGGAGGCAGCAGTATAACCCTGGGGCTTGGGGATGCCCCTTGGAATCTTTTCCTCACTCCCAAGAAATATTTGTAGTAAGGGAATTTGCCAGCCTCTTCTTCACTTTCCCAAAGCTGAGAAAGTACCTTCTGCCTCCGTTTCTAAGGCTGGCCCTGTGTCTCTGTAGCCCCCTCAGTCTCACGGTTGACCAGTAGGGCCTCAGACCGCTGGGCATCCATCTGGCTATGAGAGAAAGATGTTAGAGCTTAGGCTTTCTCTTACCTGGATGAGTGTTTTCTCCTCCTGCATCTATTACAGTTCTTAGCTTCCTGAAGAAAAGAATTTCGCTGAAAAGCACAGTCATTTTAAACAGGTTGTTTAACAAAGACAGCAGAGAGAGCATCCTCAAAAGATACTGGAGTAGATGACCCAATGGGCCATAGCTCAACATTAGGAGCTACATTGTGAATCTTACCAAAGTTTTAAGGCCACATTTTTTAGAGGTAATATCCCTAGTTAATTAGGGCTCATCAACAGCCATTAAAATGCCATTCAGTCACTAGTTCTGGGGATCACTGAAGCACAGAGTCTCCCTGCGTCACCTCGTATTTACATGAAGTATCCTCGCCGATAATCTCAGCAGCACATGCGCTGTAGGTGGGGTGATCATGGGATCAAGGCGCAGAGAGGGGGTGGCTCCTGGCAGTGAGCAGGAAAGGGGCGCTGGGTGCCTCTCTAGACAACATCCTGATGTGTCTTGGGTGGGCTGAGGGGTAAGCTGGTGGGTATAGAGAGGTAAGAGGATCTACAAGGCTAGGTGAACTCGGCTGCTGGTTATATTTCAGGACGCAGCCAGAGGAGAGTGTTGTAGTGGGCAGGTAAGGCAGTCAGGAGCACTGTTCCCATTCACAGAAAGTCTGTCAGAATTTAGAGTCAGAATTGTGTGTGTGGATGCCCAAGCCCCCATTGTTACCACTGTGGTGTGTCAAAAATAGCAAATTAAAGTGTTTGAAAGTGGCTCACACATATATTGATGCTCCCACTGCAACAAACACAGGGTAAAGGAGTGTTTGATTAATTGTCCTAAAAATCAGGTTCAGACCCAGAGTCCCTTACATGGAAATTCAGAATCTCCAAATCCTTAAGTGTCAAGGTTTTCCATTAAGGTTGAGGACAGTACTTTGGAAAAGCTGTCCTGAACCTGCTGGCTGCTTTTTCTGATGCTAACTCAGTGTGATGGTGTCGTGGTGGATGTGGAAGTGCTCAGACCTGCTGGAGACCTTAGGTCACGTGTGGATCCCTGCATCATTCATAAGCAGAGCTGACCAAGGTCTCGGATGGTGCTGCGCAGCTTGTATCTTTGGTTTTCAAAGCTTTGTAGTGATCGCACAGAGTTTAGGAGCCTGTCTCGGAAAGAGAATGAGAGCTTCTGCCAGAAGAGGGCGCGCTGACCCCGCCAGACTGTGAGAATGCAGTCCAGGCTGTGAATGCTGGTGTAGGGGGCTAGTGGAGGGTAGGGGCAGCGTGTGTGTGTGTGTGTGTGTGTGTGTGTGTGTGTGTGTGTGTGTGTGTGTGCGCGCGCGCGCGCGCGCCCTGCCCCCCCTTCTGCACTCTATGTGCTAGAATCCAGTTTGCGAGCTTTGGGCAAGGGGCTGGAGGTTGAGGAAACACACACACAGACAGACAGACATGTGGACCTCCAATCACTGGTACAAAGGCTCTTCTTTAATAGCACCATGGAGGCTTAAATACCCAGCAGTCAATGGCCAACAGGTGAAAATCCCATCCTCTGATCCTCTAGGCAAGGCACAGCCTTTAGTAACTTCAATTAGAATTCTCTAGCAGGGAAGAGCAGCTGAAGGCCAGGACTCCAATTGGTCCCAACATGTGTGTGTGTGTGTGTGTGTGTGTGTGTGTGTATGTGTACATTTGTGTGTATTTTTGTGTGTGCGCGTGAGTGCATGTGTGTGCGCGTGTGCGCATGCGTGCATGTGTGTGTGTATTTTTGTGTGCGTGTGTGTGTGTGTGTGTGTTGGTATTTAGGAGGGGGGATTGATTTAATATTTTTCCACTTCAGGTAAGAGCCCCCCCTTTTCTTTTGTAGATGGGGCAAGAACAGACATTTGGAATCCTCAATGTTCTGGAATTTTCTAGGTATGTTTCTCTTTCATACATTAGACATGAAACATTTCATATATGTTTAATTGCTTCACTTAAAGATTTTTCTGCTTGTGTAGCATGATTTGTATTTAGGCATTAATCATGATAAAAGCCACCCCCATGACAAACCCCATCTTAGAATTTAAGGGTTTCACTGAGGAGAGCGAAGTCCACCACTTCCCTCTGTTTTCTCTGAGAGCGATCCTTTTGCTGTTTCGAGCTAGGTGCTCTTGCATTAACAGCTGCAGATGTAGAGCATGGCTGGGAGAATGTGGCCAGGGCGTTTGCTGTTCTCATTGTCTTGGCCCAGGTTCTGTGAGATCACCCTCCATTGCCATCTGAGCAAGAAGCTAACGTGTGACCACAGAGGAGAGAGAGTCCATTCACCCTCACAGGAGGCTAGGCCCTCACAAGGCCCTTCCCTTAGGGCTCCCCTGAAGCCTTCATACCCAGCACAGTTTCTTTAAGATCTAGGAATATCTGTCAGATTCTATGGCTCCCCTGGAGCATCCATGGTTTATTCTGAGGAGCTGTGTCTGATGTCTCTCTCTTGCACATTGGAAGCTCAGGAGTAGAGCAGAGGGACGGCATTGTGGTTACACCGCATGAGCAGGGTTGCCTTCCAAAACTAGAGTGACTTTTTTTTTTTTTTGTCTCGAGACCACCTTTTCCTGATATCAAAAAATTGATGGAGCTGGGCATGGCTGCTCAGGCAATGTAATTCCAGCCTGTGAAAAACTGAGGCAAGGCCTCAAGTTTGAGACCAACGTAAGCTACATAGTGAGTTCCGGGCTAGTCTGAAAAAAAGAAAATGAAAATACTTAGTTTCCTAGAACCTTTGTTAAATGGTTCACCATGGCTTGAAAGGTGCAATGTTTTCCTGTCCTCTCAAAGGAAATGTTTTCCTGCCTAACTCGGAGCTCGGATCCATGAGCTTGGCTCTGTGGGGAGAAGCCCTTGGGGTCAGATGAGCCACAGAGAAGATGATGGCAGCAATTCTTGTAGGGGTGAGGGGTGGTGATGGTGTGCCTGCCTGGAGCTTCCCGCCATCCTAGATGCCTCCTGGGACTTTCTGTATGCTCCTCCTCCTCCCCATCTCTCCCTCTTCCTCCTCCTCTCCCTCCTCCTCCTCTTCCTTCTCTCCCTCCTCCTCCTCTCCCTCCTATTCCCCCTCTTCCTCCTCTTCCCCCTCTTCCTCCTCTTCCCCCTCCTCCTCCCCCTTTTCCTTCTCTTCCTCCTCCTCCCTCTCTTCCTCCTCTTCCTCCTCCTCCTCTCCCTCCTTTTCCTCTTCCTTCTCTCCCTCCTCCTCCTCTTCCTCCTCTTCTTCCTCCTCCTCTTCCCCCTCTTTTTTCTCCTCCTCTCCTTCCCCCTGGCTTGTAATGCATGTGTCTTACACGTATGTGTGTGCTCTCCCGTGTCTGTGCTTATGGAAGTCAGAAGTAGAAATCCTGTGTCTTCTTTCTCATCCTCTACCTGATGTTTGAGGCAGACAGCCATCACAGTCTCTCACTGAACCTAGAGCTCAGTGTTTAGACCAGCTGGTCAGCGAAAAGCCAGGATCCGCCTGTCCAGTCTCCTGGCCCTGTGTTCTAGAGACATACCACCATGGCTTGCTTCCGTGTGGATGCTGGTGACCCATGCTTGGGTCCTCATCCTCATACTGTCAGCCCTTCGCCCACTGAGCCATCTCTCCAGCCCCTAGCATGTCTCCTGTTGGCAACTGCTGCCCTGTGCTGCATTAACCGCAGCCAGCTGGTGACAGTCAGCCCGGAAGGAAGAGGAAAGGTGGCTGTGGATGGAAGCACAGGGGTCTAGTGTCTGAAGTGAAGGAGCAGAAGTGTCAATCATGGCTACAGGTTCTGATACATTGTAATGGACGCATCATTTCCCTAACGCCACTTCCTTCTGTAAGATTGCTTTGGGGCAGTCGCTGGTCATCTGCTTTGTACATTAAGAAACTGAAGCAGCCTAGGAGCTGAGAGAGAGTGAAGACCCATCCCAGAGAGTGCCGTGGCTCAGAGTGTGCGGATCACCACAAGGAAAGGCCCCGGGAGGAGAGGATGTGTTCTAGTAGGGGAAGTGTCGGCAAAGCACAGCCCAGAAAGTGTAGGGAAAGAGCATGGTGGTGCATGAGAGGGCCAGTGGGAAGTGAGTCAACACTACAGAGGTAAGGAAAGACGATTTAGGGGGCCTCGGGCCGCAGAAGTCCCTGAAGCTCAGCAAGTGGGCTTGACCCTGAGGATAAATGTGTCAGGAAGAATCTTTGCCACAGCAAGAGGAGAGAAAGTAGCTGGTGCTGGGCCAGGCAAGTCAATGAATTCGTAATTTCCTTATCCAACAAGGGGCTTCTGAAGTGTGTTGACTCTCCCACCTGGCTGTTTGGGGGGGGGGTGACTCTGAAGCTGTGAAATAGAGTGGTCCCGGAAGGGCTCGACAGTGCTTCCGCGTGCCCGGCTCATGCGCAAATGTTCCGTTTCTGGCTCTTTGGCGAACAGCCGTGCCGTGAGTCCTTATGGCACGGCAAGGCATGTGAGCTTCTGTCTGTTTGGAATAAATGAGTAAACTATACAGTTGAAGTCTTACTTTGAGGACAAAGCTGCGGAGAGATGGAGCTCGCTGCTTCTAGACTCGGCACCTTTTGTTTTGTGCTCAGTTATTGGAGCTGGGTCCTGTAAAGCAGACGGGTGATGGCTCTTTCCTCCATACCCCCACCCCTTTACTATTCCAGTGACCGGAAAAGGATGTCTGTCATTGTTCGAACTCCATCGGGACAACTTCGACTCTACTGCAAGGGAGCTGTAAGTACCAGTGCTACGATGGGCTTGGCCAACTCCTTGGAGGCTGCTTTGCCAAAGTATCGCTTCCCAAACTGCTGTGCCCATACCCTCCACAGTCTGCCCAAAGCTGAAACACAGTTCCAATAGGACACCAAGAGCGTGGGTTCGAGGCGCCATTAGATAAGAGTGGGCAGTGAAAAGCCTGCTTTTATCCCATAGTGAGCTTTGGACACACGGTGCGCCACCCAGAATCCTCTCTTGGCGTCTGTAAAGGTGACGGCATTGTGCTGGCCTGTGGTAAACTTTCCGTCCTCCGATATTGTTGGTTCCCCAGCAGCTGTCTTCCCATCTGCTGGATCATTTTCTCCCTGGTGGCAGAGAGAGAGTGGCGCCGTGGGGACAAGAGTGTGTTCGCGTGTGGATCTATTTTTACAGTTCCTTTTGTACTTCTTTCCTACATCTGGCTTTTTCTCCAGTATCCCTAACGAATGATAACCCAATGCCAAAGACGTTATTGCTAAGGAAAGCTATTACTGCTTATGAATTATATTTGTAAAATTGTACCCTGTTATATGGTGGCTCTGTGGGGTGAAAGGACAAATTATCAAACTTAATTTGAGACAATGCTGTGATATACCTGGGTCAGTGATGAGCAGCCAAGGTTACTCATCTTCATCTGTCATGGTTAGGAACACAATGTGTGTAACAGCTCTGGCTGTCCTAGAACTTGCTTTGTAGCCCAGCCTGGCTTCCAACTCACAGAGATCCGCCTGCCTCTGCCTCCCAAGTGCTGGGATTAAAGGCGCGTGCCACCACCACCTTGGTAAAGGAATTCTACCTTTATGGTAGTGGCAGCTTTAGTTAATGCCACTGAGGTCACAGCATCACATGACCTTGTTTTGGGACTGGCTTTGTGTGCTGCTTGTAGCCACAGCAGCTGGAAGGGAACCGTGGTGAAAGCAGGCAGCGTTGATGTGAAATTGCTGCCCGTGCCCGTCAGACTCTTGTGGGGTCAGTTTTGTCCAAACCTTCCCCTCCCCTCTGAAAAGATAGTTTAGTTTAAAAACAGTATTAGTGTCTTGAGATGCTAATTTATATAGTGGGTTATCAGGAACATACAGGCACCCATTCCTGCCTGTCAGTCATGAGGTGCAGGCTGTGCCAAACTAGGTATTTCTCATCAAACATTAGTCAAAAGCTCCAAGCCCGTGGTCACTTTGATTATGAGAACTTCCATTATTGGCAAGTAAGGTTGTATTAGAATAAATTAGGGTATTACTTTATTATTTTCACTTTTGCATAAAGATGTTACGGGGTGTGAACACCCTAATAAAAACATCTCAAATTATCTGGGCATGGTGGCTCACACCTTTTATCCCAGCCCTTGAGAGGCAGAGGCAAGCGGACCTCTGCGGGCTCCAGTGAGAACCTGCCTCAAAAAAGCAAAAGACAAACAGAAAACAGCCTCCCACATCTGCACTGATGGGATGCCTCAGCAGGTGGGGGTGCGTGCTGCCAAGCCCAACTACAGGAGTTGATCCTTAGCCCCGTGTGCTGGAAGGAGAGAAATGACTCCTGCAGGCTGTCCTCTGACCTCCCTACCTCCCTACCTCCCATTCCGCCATTCTCTCCGTGTGGTCCATCACATCACATACAGACACACAAGCACAGACACACACAGGCACAGACACACACACACACACACACACTACAAAAACGTAATAAATTTTAAAAAGCTCCAATCCAAAACTTTGTAAACACTGACATGGTATAGAAAATTCCACATCCGACTTCATGGTATGAGTTCCAGTCTAAATGTAGCTGGGGAAAGGGCATAACATTATCTTCAGGCTGTGTGAATAGGGTGGACACGAAACATAAATGTTTAGATGAGCTCCCATCCCTGAGATATCACATCATATGTGTACACGTGTACTCCAAGATCTGCAAATACCCCAAATCCGAAACACTTCCATTCGCGGTCTGAGTTTTGCACATGTGTGCAAATGTGGGCGCTGAGGTAGCCTTGATCGGGTCTCTGCTCGCAGAATCTCCCCATTGTTTCTTTTTGACTTTTTACATGCACACAACTTTTGACATTGTTGGGCGCATTTTGCAAAGCTCACGTTTGGCCCAACTGAGAGCTCCACTCTTTGACCCGTCAAGTATTTTCAGGTACATTAGGTAAACACTTAGGAAGAAAGCCGTGTTGTGCGTGCCCGCTGGCAGATGTCCTCTGGGTTCTGCCCATCTCAGTGAGTGTTTCCCTCTTCCGCAGGATAATGTAATCTTTGAAAGGCTTTCAAAAGACTCCAAGTACATGGAGGAGACATTGTGCCATCTGGAATATTTTGCCACAGAAGGTAAGTAAAAAATTTTGACGCTGAAGCTGAGCTTTCACGTGCCCGTGGCTGCTCCATGGGCAGGCGTGCGTGGCTTTGGACAGATGTATGCTTCTCATGTACTACCAACTTGCTTCTCAGGATTGAGTTTTCAGCTGCCTCCTTTGTCCCCTCCCATCTCCTGTGACAGTGAGGAAGCAGGTGGCAGAGTCCAAAATGAATGAGCTGTGTTTGACTCTGCTCTTCCCAGGTGGCACGGAAACAGGAGGCAGCTAACCCACAGCATACAGAATCACAACTGTCCCTTTGCTCGGTTGGATACTCTAGGGGTCCTTTCCCTGACATGGTGCTATCACTGGCTTGTCCAGGGCGTAAGCAGATAATGACTCTCATTGCTCACTGTAAGCAGGAAAGGAACTCTCTGGAAACCTTGGGATAATGGTGATGTCAGGTTTTCCTGCTGGAGAATGTGATGATAGAGGCTTAAGCAATGAGTGTTCCTCTCTGAGTGTAGTGAGCTTCCATGTCTAGACACATGCACACACGTGAGGACATGACTGCCTGAGGACCCAGCTTCTCCGTATCCTAGCACGACAGGCTTCTTATGGGTGCCTTAAAATGTACTTCCTGACTCCTCTGCTTCCAGCTGCCAGTGACACACGCATGTCAGCTACACAGATTCTATACCTGTCTGCAGTGGGAAATTCACTCACGGGATCTCATACATGCCTAAATTTATAGGAAGGACAGCTTATGTTAGTTTATATGAAAACGCAGGGGGGATATGAATTACTTTTCTTAATGCTACAACAAGATACTTGGCAAAAGCCACTTAAGAAAGAAGGGGTTTATTTTGGCTCAGAGTTCGAGGGTGCAGTTCATCATGGAGGGGAAGGGATGGCGACTGGAGTTGAGGCAGCCTTTCGCGTTGCATCTCAGGAAGCAGAGGGAGATGAAGCTGATGCTCACCGCTGTCTCTGTGCTGTATTCAGTGTGGGACACAGGGTATAGCCCATGGAGTGGGGGCATTCCTCCCTGCATCTAGAAAGTCTCCACAGACACGCTCAGAGATGTGTTTCCTAAACAACTCTACATTGTAGCAAGTTAGCAATCAATATTAACCACCACGATAGTTGATTTTAAAATTCCTTTGTAGACATGCGAACGTTACATTAGAGAGGCCTGAGAAGCAGGTGACCTTAAATTTTGGGCCACCCTGACACAAAGAGAGTCATGTGATATGTCCTTCTTGCCACAACTTACCTGCGGCTGTCTTGCAGGCCTGCGGACTCTGTGTGTGGCCTACGCGGATCTTTCTGAGAATGAGTATGAGGAGTGGCTGAAAGTCTATCAAGAGGCCAGCATCATACTGAAGGACAGAGCACAGAGGCTAGAAGAGTGTTATGAGATCATCGAGAAGGTAATTACATGAGTCAAAGTGTCTGCCCAGTGAAGGGTGGCACACTTCCGAGCAGTCTTTGCATAAGACTCCGTTTGTTGTCTTGGGATGTTGTTGCTTTCTCTAACTGTCCCCATGGATCTCAGGTTTTCGGCATCCCTTTGCTTTGGGATGTTCTCAGGTTAGGTTGTCTGAAACATCTAGTCACCCTCAATCAGGTAT
Source organism: Alexandromys fortis (assembly GCF_014885135.2). Lineage (NCBI taxonomy): Eukaryota > Metazoa > Chordata > Mammalia > Rodentia > Cricetidae > Alexandromys > Alexandromys fortis. Next base: position 6,246,711 of record NW_026067956.1, read on the forward strand.
TGATGGAACCTTAAATATCTGATCAAAACTAGTACTGATGGGCTGAAACGTTGGCTCGTCTATAAAGGGCTTGTCCTGCAAGCGCAAGGACTTGAGTTCGATCCTCAGAACCTTTATTTAAAAAACCAAACAAAAGAGCAGAGAATGATGGTACCACTGGGGACCCCAGTACTGGGGAGGTGGAGACAAAAGAGTCTCTGGGACTTGATGATCAGCCGGATTAACTTACGTGACAAGTTCCAAGCCATTGAGAGACCCAGCCTCAAAACAAAGGGTAGTTAGTGGGAGAATGATACCTGATGAACAACGCTTAAGGCTGTCCTCTGGTCTCTGTGGGTACACACAGCTCTCTCTCTCTCTCTCTCTCTCTCTCTCTCTCTCTCTCTCTCTCTCACACACACACACACACACACACACACACGTCAGTATATAAACATGTGAACAAGCACACATGCAAAGCATGTGCATATACATATACACATACAAGCACACACACACACAAACTCATTTGCATCAGTATATAAGTACACGAACAAAAACACACACACAAACCAGCTTTGATGGCTCTGGCTTTGCCTGAGTTTGGCCCTAAGATTGGCTCACCTGCTGAGCCCCATGCATGGGGAGCACTGTGCATGCTGGGTAGACCCTGTATCCGTGGAGAATTTCCACACTCACTCAAATGATGCCCATGCTTTGTCTTTACTGTCCCTTGGCTGCCTGCTTTGCTTTCTGTCCTGGTGTTTTCTTTTCTGTGTGTTCTAGTATGTTAGGTAATTTTATATTTCTTATTTCAATACCCTGAAATCTGGAAGTTAGATTTCAACCTTTTTGAGTCATGTCAGCAACCTCTGGACTATCCATCTTCTAGATTCTGTACCTTTGAGGCTATCGCCTGCTGTCCTTTCTCATTCTTTTTCTAGCTTTATAATTTCACCTTACTTTTCCATATCCAGTTTCTGTTTGAGTTTGATATTCAGCTGCTTATATCAAGTTATTTGATGGAATTGGGGTAGGAAATAGAACCAAATCTAAGCATCTACCACTCTGCTTTATTGATGGAAATCAGTTACGCGTATCAGTTTACTTAAAGGAGACAAGATCCTGAGCATTACTGGTAGAAAAAGATGCCTAGAATGTCCCATCACAATTCACTTGTGGATTACATATTGTCAGATGGCGACGTGACATATACAAAGAACTGTATGCTTCTGTCATATTTACCTTTTATGGGTGTGTTTCTGTCCCTGGTTGGCTAGAGGACCAGTTCCTCTGATTGTCTAGGACTTGTTTCTTTGATTATTGGGATACTCTTAGGTTAGGTTACAGTTTCCTTGCTTTTCAAGTGATGTTCCTCTTCATTTCCTATGTGTAGAGTCCATTTAGGACCACATTTTATTATCCAAGTACAGAGAAAAGTACAATGAACAACACTGGAAATATTGAATATTATGCTTATGGTCAGAAAAATGATCAAATGGGTGCCATGCCCATGTAATGGGCAATCACATAGCAGTTGGGTTTTTCTTTGCTTGGATAACCAAACTGAGGTACTGTATGAATGAGTAAGGGGGATGAATAAGTACGAAAGCCCTCTACACAGTCTCTCAGGTATATGCCAGACTGCCAGGAATAGTGTAGGCATCTAGGGAGTTTGGCACATTGACACTTGCCCTCTGCATGAGGATGATGGGACAGCAGTTTGGAGTTTCCTTGACCTTGAGTTTATTCCACTAACCATTGCATGGTTCTGGGGATGGAAGTTGGGGCTGCTTGCTGTGCCCTTGTGCTATACGTCTAGCATCCCAGTATTGAATTCTCCAATCACAGGCTTTTAATTCCTACCCTGCCAGATAACTGTCACAATGGGAATCAATTCTTTGATAGGTAAATTTATCTTGATAATGTCCTCATTCATGTGTATAATATCAGGCCAGCCTCCGCCCCCACTCTGTGACCAGATGATGCCCAATGTCTCAGTTTGCTTTCTGGCACTGTGATAAATGCTATGACCAAAGGCAACTTGGAGAGAAAAGGGTTTATGTCAACTTGCAGCTAGAATCTATCATGAAGTGCTGTGTCCAAGCCTGCTTGGGTTCCCAAATCCTGACTTGGACAGCAAGGGGGTGAAAAAAATGGCAATCACACAGACACATGGACACAGAAAAGCTGGGATTGGGCGGTCTGAACTCTTGGTTGGAGAAGTGCAATGTGCTTATTACAAAGAGTTGAACAAGGGGATGGGGTTATTGCATATAGCTGAACAGGGAGGCGGGGTTATCACATACAGATAAGGAGACAGGTTTATTTTATACATCTGAACAAGGAGACGGGTTCAGCTAATCTCCATAGGAACATTTCTGTAGGGGAGCAGTCTTCATGCCGTAAACATCCAGGGGAGGAGAAAGCTGTGACAGACATTTCTGCACACACTGTCAACGCTTGCACTGGGCCCAGAGGGAATTGTTGTCATCCGTCTAAGCCTCACCCAGGGAAGGCTTTGTCATGCCCGTGTCCTAAAGCATTGGTCCTTGATGTGACCATGCCCATGTCAAAGAGTACACATTCAGGGTTTCTCTTCTTCCCCACACTGGAGGGAAATCGGGGTGGGAACTCAAGGGAGGAACTGAAGCAGAGGCCATGGAAGGGTGCTGCTTCCATGCTTGCTCCCCTGCCTTGCACAGTCTGCTCTCTTATAAAACTCAGGGACACCTGCCCAGGACTGGCACTGCCTACCGTGAGTTGGGCTTTCCTACTTCAATCATCAATCGATGCAAAAAGTGCACCAGAGACCTGCCTACCGGTCAATCTGATGGAGGCATTTTCTTAACTGAGACTTTACTTCCCAGGTGATTCTAGCCTGTGTCAAGTTGGTAAAAACTAAACAGGACACCCAGGTACCCCTGAATGATTGCCGGGAGGGTTTTGAATAGCTCAACACAATCAATGGTTTGTTACTGCTTCACCGTTGAATGTCATTCATGGGCAACGATCCTATCAGGGATGTCAGCATCTCTGCTCCTAAAGATGAACTGTCCTCTAATTGATGCTATTTTCTGATCTAGAATTTACTATTACTTGGAGCCACAGCCATCGAAGACCGTCTTCAAGCCGGGGTTCCTGAAACCATAGCTACTCTGTTGAAGGCAGAAATTAAAATATGGGTGTTAACAGGAGACAAGCAAGAAACTGCAATCAATATCGGTAATCAATTCTATAAAATTCCGGGTGCTGGTTTCTGTTGTAAAAATGTGTGTCCCTCTACTGTGTTGGCAGCTTACAAATCTCTCTTTTGTTTCAAAGATCCACCAAGACTCCAGTGGAATGCTCATATGAGTCTGTTCTGCCTATTACAAATGCATACACACACATGCACACACACATGTGAACATGTACACACTCATGCAAACAAGTCACTGTGGCCTCCTGAAAAGAATTAACCACTCTTAGGTAGGAAAGAGAATTGAGGAATTGGTCATGTAGATTATTTTCAATGGCTTTCTTTCCTGAGTTTCCTTTGACAGATATTCTCACTAGGTTTACAAGTTCCTTGCTACTTTCTATCATTACAGCCAGTGTGAGTGACTTTACTACCAAGTGGGCCTCTCTGGGGGCTTTTCACCTTTGTCTTCCCCACCCTTCTTCGCAACCTTGCTGCTGAGCATCCCAAGGATGAAGGAAAAGGACTTCAAGTCAGAATGACGTTGATCATGACACACATTCTGTAGAACTGCTGTGTGATCCAGCTGTACCATTTCTGAGTATATTTCTAGAGGAGAGTTAAGTCCGCATACCACAGAGACATGCACGTCCACGTTTACAGATACGCTATTGGTGGTAGCCCAGATGTGGAACAGCCTCTAGGTGCCCCCCAGCAGATGAATGGGTAAAACGCAGGTGTTGTATGCGCAGTAACTGTAGCCTGTTAAGAAGGAAGTGATGTCATTTTCAGGAAAATGGATGGAACGGGAGAGTCTTAACATATTAAGCAAAATAAGCCAGCCTCAGAAAGACAAATGCCACATGTTTCTCTAACGGGTGCCATTCCATAGGTATAAATCTAGATGAACACACACATATGATAGGCAGGTTAAAAGGGGAACGCAAGGGTGAGGAGGGAGTCTGAAGGGGGAAGCAGGGATGAGAAAGAGAAAGTTCAGTACTGCACATGAACGGTGTGAGAACCTAGATGTAAACCTAAGTGTGTATACATGCAGTGCCATGAGAGCCGAAGGGGACTCCATTTAGGGACTGGAAGGAGGACCCCTGGGGGGGAGAAAGGTGATGAGGGGCGAAATGAGCAAAGAACAATAATGTATATGCATGAAAATATCAAAAACCACTATTGGTTGCTTATTTAATGAGTTGTTAAGAAAATTAGATAAAACCAAGTCACTTTTAGGCTTAGGAAGGAGTTGAAGCTGCTACTACTTAAAATAAATATAACTCTGCTCATTTCAGTTAACGTTAAACCACCTGGCTCTTTGGCATTCTGGCTTCATGAGACCTGCCATTTTTGTAGTAAAGCAAATACATAGGTTTGTAAACCTCGTGGGCTGGAAACGTAACCGGGGGTAGAGAATGCTTGCTTAGTGCATGCCAAAAAGGAAAAAAAAATTCAAGAACTATGTCTCTTATTTATTCATGTACATACTCTGTCCTGGCTCATCTTAGAAGAAAGCATGCTAGAAACTCTGACGTCAGTGGCCTGGCCCTCCTCAGGCTAGGTCCTCAGGTTTCTGTGCCTTATGCCAATGGCTGCCCTTTCTTCACACCCTTCTCTTTGGAATCACCTGTCTCCCAGACAACCTCAGCTGCAGACAGCACCTTCCCACGGGGGTGGATTTTATTTAAAAACCAGGCAGATCATTTTCAAAAGTTTAATCATGTTTAAAAATCTGAGGTAATTACTAAATATATGCACTTTAGGCTCCCAAACATCTGACGCTAGATTCTTGAGGAAACAGGAAGTGCTTGTTGAGTCTCTAGGACACCCATAGTGGACTCTGTACATCCATGCCGCTGTCACTCAAGTGTATGATATTGGACAGTAGTGTGGTGTCATTTCTCTACCGACCCATTGCTATTACTAGAAAGTAAACCTTCAAGCATATAGCCCTTTAATGTGCCAGTAACAGTCTCAAATGAAGGGAACATATTTGGTTTTTCAGTACTGGTTTTTTTCCTTGCATGTATTTATTCTGGTCCTTCATGCATTATTTCCCTCTGTAAGTTTGGTCTTAAACAGGGTTTTCCTCCTGCAACCTATGAGCCCTGATCACAGAGGGCAGAACAAGTTGACTGCTGCCCCGGGGTGGATGCCTTCTGCCTCTGATGCTGATAAGAAAAATGTGCTTAACCTACTAAGGTCATGCATAACCTTCCTCATCTCCCCATATCCTGAGTGAAATGCATCATAGCATAAAAAATGGCAGACATCAAGCAAGTAGGTGACGACCTTGAAGGAAAGGGTCGATCGTGCTCCTAACGTGAGGAGGAGCCTGGATTCTACCGCAGAGCATTTGGACAACCAGGCACACACGTGCTGAACTCCGCGAGCAGACAGGCACTGGACTAGTGGACAGGAGGCGGGAGTTCAGCATGGATGTGTCCTGTCTGCTCTACGGTATTCTTTCATCCCTAAGAGATCCAGTGGTATCACCCAAGCTGTTTAAGTTACATTAAGGGAACGTCGTTATTTCTCTGGTTAAAACTACCAGGTGTTTTTAAAACAAAAAGAGATGGAATCATTTAAAACTCCAAAGCCAGACAGACAAATAAACATGTTAGGATCCTTCTAAAAAGATTAAAGACAGGGAGGTAACTAACACAAAACAGTTTTGTACACGGATACAGACCCACCTTAACTGCAGCGGTGGGTAGCGCTGAGGGGTTCTGGGAGTCACAAATGCTTCCTTCCCTCTTGTACGTTTTTAGATTAGTTCCAGAAGGAAGGGCTATATCTGATTTTCGCATTCAAAAGGGGGACATTTTGAGTAACTGTTTCCCCGCTTGTTGGCCTACCTTTTGATCCCTAGGGACTTCCCGCAACTCTAGGCAGCCCGACTGCTACAGATTTACTGGAGCTCTTGCGGAAGGATTTACTGGAAGTATTTTATTTGACCAGCAGCTGCTGAAGCAAGCTGTAATTTTTAAACCCTGGGTTTCTGCCTCATTTTTTGTAGTTTGCAATTTAAGCAAAATGCTGTTTGACAGCTGAGGGTCCACAAAGACATGGTGGAGAACCCCCTAAGTACTTCCTCTCCAGCATGGCGGGAGAGGGCAATGAGTACATGAGTGACGCTTGAGTAGATTTAAAGAGAAAGCTGAAGGCTCCTGAGGAGAAGCAGATTAAGCTGTTTTGTTTCATTTGGAAAATGAAGTTGGGTTTCGCTCAGAAAATTATCCGAGACCACCTGCCCTCAACAGACCTGTGACGTTTAACTCTGTGAGCACGAACCCATGTTTGTTGCTCTTGATGCTTAATGGTTTTGGATGAAATGAGATCAACTCTTGGAGAAGAGCCAGGTAAAGAAGTCAACCCATACTTGTAAATTGAGACCTAGCTCTTTAATCTCGGAATCCGTAAGATGACTAGCCGAGAAGGGCTGAGAGTGACACCTCTGGGGTGACTTCTCGCCACGGCTAAAATTAACATCACGCAAGAAAGGCCTTTATCTTCTCACAACCTAAAGCTTTCAGCTCTGCCAACGAGTGTTCGCCTTTGGAGGGAAAGTGGAGAGAGTAAGCTCACACTCCCAAACATGTCTAAATCTAGATTTCTATGAAGACATGTTTGAAAGATTGGAAAGAATGTATCCAGCCTTCCTGATCGTACATTCTGGTATCGCAGCAACACCAGGCAGCCACCACTGTGCTTCAACATGGTGCCAGTCCACAAAAGTGGGCTGTGTTGGAGGTCCTCAGGTGTTTCCCAGAGAATCTGGCCAATGAACGCCTGTGCGTGGATGGATGAAAACCATTGGTAGGCATCACGACACAAGATGCTCTCGTAGGCTACTCCAGTAGGAACCAGAAGGTCCAGGCAAAGATGTATCATCTAGAGAGCCAAGGAGGAGAGGGCTCCTCCCAGAACCTGGTTCCTGGGCACCTTTCCTTCAGACTCTTAGGCTCCCTCAGGAACCCTCGCCCATGGAAGTACGTGCTGAGCTGGCCTTATCTTGTGAGCATCAAGTGCACCAACCTTGTCTATTCTATAAACTCTTGTATTTTTTTTATTTGGGCTTCTTTTTTTATTTTAGGAACTCTTTAGATTTTCTCCTGCCTCTGTTCTTTCACTTATATGTTTTGTTTTCCTCCCGGGATTGGACCCCACATGCCCTGGGGTGTTTGGCCCAGGCTGAGTTACTTCATCTCTCCGTACTTCAGTTTGACCTTTAAAGCAAGTGATGGCCACCTCCAGGTGTAAAGAATTTGCGTGGTATCTTGAGCATCATCCGTTATATTTACTAGTAGCTATTACAGAGCTAGCCAGGCTCACAGTCTGCTACACAGTGAGCTTTTTAGCATCCATTCATACTCTAAAGAGTTCATCCTTGACTCATGTCCCAGCTGGAGAATGCAGGTTCCCCACCTCCATTGCAGAGTGCTGGCAGCTGCTCTAGCCTCACATTGGAAAGAAATGCAAGTCTTAATTTTTTTTTATTTTTTTGATCAACAACCACTAAGGTTGGAATGTCTGCCATTAATATAACTGGTGTGGCCTGAATTCTCCTGGGAATGAGGATTTATCTCCTCTGAAGGAACAGGCTATGCATACTCAGTAACAATCTGAACAGGCACCTGAGCTTGTAACAGTAAGCATCTACTCATTTTATATGTTAAATACATATGATGAGTTTTTTATTATTTAAAATAAATTTGTAAGACCATAAGTGTGTAAAAGCCACAGTTGGTAGGTGACAAAATTCAGGGACACTGAGAGATGAGCTCACATTGCTAACTTAGAAATAATTTGAGATGAAAATTAATTCTACCATCAAAACTTTAAAATGGAATGAGTACACAGTAGCATTTTGGGGTCTTAATCCCACATTCTTAAGAACAACAACCGATTGAAAACCTGGTATTTACAGTACAGTTGTCTGATAGATGATTATCCCATGGCAAAGAAGCGACAGCGGTGGGGGTCTGAAGTCTCCTCTGAAATCCACCTTTAAACTGGAATGCCAAAATTTTTGAAATTTTGTCTTTATTAATCATTTCTTCCGGTCCTATCACAGTTTCCCCTCCCTTTCTCCTCTCTTTCATCAAATTCCCCAAACCTCCCCTCCCCTCTTCCCCATCCCCCAATCCACTCCTCCCCCTTTCTCTTCAGAAAAGAGCATGCCTTGCCCCCCTTTCTGAATGGAGAAAGAGGAGAGGATGGGCAGGGGTACATGGGAGGTGCAGGGAGGGGGTGGGAGGAGAGGAGGGAGGGAAAAGCGTGGTTGGAATGTAAAATAAAAGAAAAAAATGTTAATAGAATTAAATTTAATTTTAAAAAAAGAAAAGGGCAGGCCTCCTATGAATATCAACCAGCCACAGCATATCAAGTTGCAGTAAGACTAGCCACCCCCTCTCCTAGCCCACTGCTAGGGGTCCCACAAGAAGAGGAATCTGCTCAGCTGTGCCATATGTGCAGAGGGCTTAGTGGATCAAAGACTTCAACATAAAACCAGACACATTGAACCTGGGAGAAGAGAAAGTGGGGCAGAGCCTTGAACGCATTGACACAGGAGACAACTTCCTGAACAGAACACCAATTGTGCGGGGACTAAGATCAACAATTAATAAATGGGACCTCATGAAACTGAAAATCTTCTGTAATTTAAAGGACACTATTGTTTATGCTGCAGAATGGGAAAAGATTTTTACAAACTCCACATCTGATCGAGGGCTAAAATCCAAAATATACAAAGAACTCAAGAAACTAGAGATCAAAAACCAAACAATACAATTAAAAAATGGGGTACAGATCTAAACAGATAACTCTCAATATAGGAAACTCAAATGATTGAGAAACACTTAAAGAAATGTTCAAAGTCTTTAGCCATCAGGGAAATGCAAATCAAAACTATTTTGAGACTCCATCTTCTATCTGTCAGAATGACAAAGATCAATAACACAAGTGACAGCTCATGTTGGAGCAAGAGGAACACCCCTCCACTGCTGGTGGGAGTGAAAACTTGTACAGCCACTTTGGAAATCAATATAGTGGTTTCTCAGAAAATTGGGAAATATACCTACTTCAAAACCCAGCTCTACCACTCCTGGGCATATCAAAGGATGCTCTACTGCATCACAACGACACCTGCTCAACCATGTTCATAGCAGCTTTATCCATAATAACCAGAAACTGGAAACAAACTAGATGTCAACATTTTAAGCTTAACTTACAAAAGAAAGAAAAGAAAAGAAAATTTCCAGTTTGCCCACAGCTAGTGAGCATGTGTAGCTCTGTAGAATGTAGTCTCCATGGGCAAGATGGCCATTTAGCCACATAAACCACTGTTGCTCACAAGACATAAATATCCCAGAAATTAATTTGACTAAGTTTATTGCTGATGTAGTATAGAAAAAATATACTTAAAATAAATTGTCGGTAGACTAGATAGAGATAGAGCATTAGAGTGGCAGTCTCGGGGTTTAAGATACCCAAGTATCTTAAAGTATCTTAAAAATAAGTTTTAGTGCTGTTAAAATGGTTTAGTGGGTAGAGGTACCGTTCCTGGTGACTTGAGTTTGATCCCTGGAACCCACATCATCCATAGAACCAACATAGTGGAAGGAGAGAAGTGACTTCTGGGAGGTATCCTCTAATGTGTACACACACACACACACACACACACACATGCACGTGTGCGTGTGTCTGTGTTAAAAAGTTTTAATTGATTTTTAGTTTTGAAACTAGTATATGTAGAGATGGATGTAGACAAACAATTGCTAAAGAAACCAACAATCCCAAACATAACAAATATCACCAAATTTACAAATGAGCCCTTTTGATGTGTCCAAGTGGGGTGTCTTCGGTGCCCAAGACTCTCTTTGGAATAAATCAGTGTTGCCAGGAGCAATCGTGTCTCACATCAACAGAATCCCAAGTTATTTAAATGCCATATTCTATAGTTTTTTGAAGTGTTTGAAGATTACATATATATGCAGAATACAATATCTATGCATCTAAAGAACCTGATTGGTCTAACAAACATAGACGACTATTGACTTATAATTCTTAATACCTATATAACTTAAAAACTAAGACTTCATATTAAAATATTAAACAATCTTTAAACAAATATGCAGCAAATGAGGACAATAACCTCAAAATGTAAACAATGGATAAGTATCTTGATCAGAGGTAGAAATGTATAGTGCAGTATGATAAATATATCCTAAAATTGCATCAATATACAAAATATCTTAAAAGCAGAGGTAAAAACATACATAATACAATATGACAAAATAACTTTACATAGGTATGCAAATATTGTAAACAGAAATAGGATCATATTCAATATAACAAATATAATTTGAATTTGTATCAATATACAAGAATCTATGTAAATTTTCTATAAATAATAACTCACGAGTATTCTCACTGTTACTATTATTGTTAGTGTGAACTTATTCACACTAATCTACCTATTATCCCATATAATTCCTTTTTTAAAAAAGAGATTCCAGAGCTTACTTAATTTCCACTCCCAATCCTATACCACTTATAACCAACCCCTAATAGATGTCCCTAACCCTGAGAACAAACTTTGTTGGGAGAGAGGACATTATCTTTTAGAATTACTTCCAGCTGTCATGGGGCGATGCTATTTTTATGGGATCCTGGAAAACTAAATTCATGGCTAAGTTTCAAGATTAGTGTCTGGTACAATTGCAGATAGTCTCTGAGTAGTCGGTAGGGTTTTTCTGAAGTTCTTATTTGAATTTCTGGCCAAAACATTGTAAGAAGGTGCACCATGTCAGCTAGCCAAGTTGGAATCATCTTAAGCAGTTTGTAACCCAAAACCAATCTCAGCGTTATCAGCATAATGCCATCATATCGGCAGATGTAATCACTGTTGTGGGGCCCCATCTTCTTTTTGGAAACTTCAAAGATTACTGCAGGAAACTTTCTTGTTCATTGTAGAAAACTTAAATATTATTTATATAGACATATATTTAACAAAAGGTACCATAGAGATAAAAATAAGTATGGGAACAAGTAATTTTTTTCCTAAAATTTTTCTCCTTTCTGCTACATACCAGGTGGCTCCCGATATGAGGATTTACACACACACACACACACACACACACACACACACACACACACACACATAAAATGAGATTTGGTTTTACACACGAGAAAGAAAAAAAAAGCCCCAAAACTAAGGTTACTTCTTAGGAGGCAATACTGGATAGCATGTCTGTCCTCTTTGGGGGCCAGACACTAATGTGATGCACAAACATATATCCAGGCAAACTCTCATATACATAAAATGGTATAATACTAGTCTTAAAATGCTCTTCACAGGTCAACTGGCTCCAATTTCTTAAAAACTCATCATCCAAAGATTAGAAACAGTGTCTGTAAATAATCCTGCCCACAAACGTGGCCACAAGTATGGTTGCTATGGTGGGTGAGATTTGCTACATCTGTTGACAGATTCTACTGTTGACTTCAATCACATTGCAGTCCTATGAACACTACTTTCCAAACATTCAGTACAGAAGCACTAACATTAGCCTAGCAGAGAAATGGTGAGATCATTCTACTTCTTCTGAATATAAATAGTAAGCAGAGAGGAGCACACCTTTAAAACCAGAGCTTTGGAAACAGAGGCAGGTGGATCTCTGTGATTTTCAGACTGGACTGGTCTACATAATAAGTTCCAGGTCAGCCAGAGCTACATGAGACCCTATCTAAAAAGCAATTATAAATATTAAATTACTGACAACTCAGGGGGAAAAAAAACAGCTAAGAATATCCTAGAAACAGACTGCTTTATCTGGCTAAAATGAATTGAGTGAAAATTAATTTTAATCCCTGTTTTACTTAGCTAACATCTTTGTTGCAAAAGGAAATATTCCTACACTAGCCCAGAATGATGTATATAATAAAGGTTTATTTATTAGGGGGTAAACTCACAGAATTGGTAGCCATCTGCAGTCCTGTGCAGTGTACTGGGAACCAGAACTGAAGCCAGCAGCCAAAGAGCCCCATACACTCCTTTGTTCTGCATATATAATACATGAGACCACGCCCAATGTAGGCCAGTATCTTAAATGCTATTGGCTGAAGGAGTTCCAATAGCAGGATCTGAGCAGAAGTCAAGAGCCTGAGACCTGGCACACCTTAGAAAACCTTAATCCTAAATTTAAAAAGAAAAATCTAGTATTGTGAATTGTAGGCTGGTTTTTCTTTGCTTTGTGTCTAAAAGCCACTTCTGAGGAGTACATGTTATATTTGTCTTTCTGGGTCTGGGTTATCTCACTCAATATGATGTTTTCTAGATCTATCCATTTGCCCACAAATTTCAATATGTCATTCTTTTTCACTGTGCAGTACTCCATCGTGTAAATGTACCACATTTTCCTTATCCATTACTTGGTTGAGGGACATTTGGGTTGTTTCCAGGTTCTGGCTATGACAAATAATGCTACTATGAACATAGTTGAGCACATGTCCTTGTAGTATGATTGAGCATTCTGAGTATATACCCAAAAAAGGTATTGCTGGATCTTGAGGTAGTTTGCTTTCTAATTTTCTGAGAAATAGCCATACTGTACCAATTTGCACTCCCACCAGCTATGAAGGAGTATTCCCTTTGCCCCACAATTTCTCCAATATAAGTTGTCAATCCCAGAGAACCTAGACAACAGTGAGAACCGTAAGATAAACAGACATGGATCTAATCTACATGGGAAGTAGAAAAAGACAAGATTTCCTGAGGAAATTGGGAGCATGGTGATCATGGGAGAAGGTAGAAGGGGAGGGGAGAGAAAGAAAGGGGAGCGGAGAAAAAATAGATAGCTCAATAAAAACAATTTAAAATAAGTAAAAAATCTGAAATGCTTCCACATCCAAAACTAATCAGTTTTAGATTTTGAAGCATTTTGTATTTTAGACTCTTCAATTAGAAATGCTCAACCAATAATATTTATGCAAACATTTCAAAATTAAGGCTTGTTTTGAATATGCATACTTAAAAATAAGAAAATCTGAAACATATCTAGTCTCAGGCCTGTGGAATAAGGAATGCTCACTCTATACTAGCTTGGTCTTTTAAGAGCAATGTTACTTGAGAAACTCCGAATTACTTATTTGTGTAATTAATAAACTTTTGGATATGGTTTCAAAAGTAATGTTTTTATTGGAAGCCATTATGTTTGTCTTTGTAATTTGTTGTCTGAGGCACTTTACCAAATATTTCTCTTAAACAAATAGCAATCCCGAGTGAAGGTTCTGGTGTCCATTCCAAAATGAACAAGTGAAAATATTTGTTGTCGACAAAAAAGCCAAAAATCAATCTACAACAGATTTTCTTGGTCTTACTTTCTGTCTGCTTTGAGTTCTGTTTTGTGTCTGTGATGGGTAATGGTTTTTTTTTCCCTAAGAATCATGACCTCACTAGCCCCAGGTTGTTAGCTAGGTTTTTTTGTACCAGGCATGATCTCCATCCTATCAGGTAGACCGTAAGTCCAATCAGACAACCGTTGGTTACTGCTGAGATATGAGCGCCATTCTTATACCATTAAGGATAGTTTGCCATTCTGGTCATTGTTAATGGTTCATTGGGCTCACCATGAGAGGAATGTTGGTTGTGTCGCCCACATGGAAACCTGCATGGTATTTTCTGATCCTATGAAACTAGACTGCAGGAAAGAGGCTTTCATGTTAGATCCAGCGTGAATCTTCTGAGTCTCGTGTTGGAAGTGTATGGTCTTCAGCGACAGGAACTTAGTTGCCTTCAGCCTCTGAGAGGCAGCCGAGGGCAGTGGCAATAGCCTGGATTGTTTGGGGAGTCACATGGCCTAGCCTGTCCAAAAGTTTTCTCATGCATGGTACTGGAGTTTTTGTTAGACAGTCTATGGCTCTTGGGGACTATTATTAGTCCAATATGCATAATTTCATTTTAATATGTAGACATATGTTGTATATATTGCATATAATTTAACTTTAAGTAAATATAAAGTAATACAATTCTTTGAGGCTTTGTCAACCATCCTTAGTGAGAGATAGTTTGGTTTGAGAACAAGATTGACATTGTTGATTCTAATTGAAAATTCTCTCGTTTTAAACATCTTTATTTATTTACTTAAAGTTAGGCTCCCTTCTTTAGATGGCTATTGTGCTGATCTTTTGGCAGGAGCGTGACTCCCTTGGTATGCTAGCTAGTATTCCTTGAGACTTCTGAGAATTGCCAGCTCTAGTAAGAAAACGGTTATCTTGCTTGTGCAGTGGCCATGCTAACTAGGGGCATAGATTCCATTCATCTCCGTGATCTGTTTGCTGTTATTTTAGGTAAACCAAAGTTTGTCTTAATGTTATTCCAGAATATCCAAGATAAAGAAAAAAATCCACAGAAAATTGGCAAGCACTTATTTTGGCCATTAGTTATAAAGACCTTCCCAGCTTTGTCTCTCCAAGCTGGTCACAAGGTCCACTGTGAGCCTAGGCTCATGCCCCTAGTCCTCTAGCCAATAGTGACGAGGTTGACATACTGTGAGATGGATCTCTGAGTATGCGTGTAACCTCAGCTTCAAGTGGGGCAGAGACAGGAGGATGGCTGGGGTTTATTAGCTTCCAGTCCAACTGAGAAAACATGGGCTCCTTTCCTTATTCAGGGGAAGAGCCTGTCTCAAGGAAATGGGAAGACGGTGGTTGGGGAGGACCCCAGAAACCCTTTTCTGGCTTTCACTCAAGTGCATATGTTGGGTACTACACACCTGTTTGTGCAAACCCTCACACATACACAAATAAAAATTTAATAAATCTTCAGAAGAGAAGAGAAGTCTCAGCCACTGAATTAGGAATTCCCGGGAAGGATGAAGTTCACATGTTGTCCCTTCTCCATTTCAGGGTATTCCTGTCGGCTGGTGTCACAGAACATGGCCCTTATCCTATTGAAGGAGGACTCTTTAGACGTAAGTTCTTTGTCAAACACTATATCTGATACAGCTACAGGAAGGTATTTACTATGATTATTAATCAGTTCAATTTCTGTGAAAGACAATTGTAAAACTACTCTATTTAGTATGTCCTTATGAGTGCATGCCATAAAGCCTCATCACTAAACATCAAGATGTTGTGGGCTGCCAGGCGGTGGTGGCGCACGCCTTTAATCCCAGCACTTGGGAGGCAGAGGCAGGCGGATCTCTGTGCGTTCGAGACCAGCCTGGTCTACAAGAGCTAGTTCCAGGACAGGCTCCAAAACCACAGAGAAACCCTGTCTCGGGAAAAAAAAAAAAAGATGTTGTGGACTTAGAATATTACCTCCTGGTAATATTATACTCACATAGTCCCAAACATTTTCAATGGGTCGGTGTTGCTCTCGTTTGGCTTTGTTAACTCTGAAGTTTCACATGACATAATGGCATCTGTTGATTTGCATAAAGTGGCAATGGGCGGTTCCTAGGGAGGTTCTTTTGGGTAGATGCCTCCCAATGTGGCTAATAGTCAAGTTTTGGTAGCTGCTTAGTTTTATGCAGCAATAGGGTACAGGTGCATTCAATTCCCCAACACCAGATGCCAACAGATCATGGAGAATGGTACACTATGGGTACCAGAGTATTTTTATAGGTGTGTGTCTTCCTGGCTGTGCTGGCTATTTTTATGTCAACTTGACATAAGTTAGAGTCACTGGAGACGAGGAAGCATCAAGGGAGAAAACACCTCTATAAGACTGGACATAGGCAGGGGCTTGGTCCTGCCTCCAGTGATGTAACAGAGTGTGTTGACTCCCCATGGGAGGCCTCACCCTCTCTGAGGAGTGGATGGGGGTAGGATGGGGAGAAGCTGGGGGACAGGGAGTATGGGAGAGAGAAGGAACTGGGACTGGTATGTAAAATAAGATAGTTTTTTTTTAAAAAATAAAAAATAAAAAAGTTGATACTTAAAAAAAGATTAGACTGTAAGAAGGCCTCTAAAGCATTTTCTTAATTAGTGATCAGTGGGGGAGGGTCCAGCCCATTGTAGGTGGTGCCATCCTTGGGAAGGTGGTCCTGGGTTCTATAAGAAAGCAGGCTGAGCAAGCCATGCGGAGCAAGGCAGTAAGCAGCACCCCTCCATGGCCTCTGTGTCAACTCCTGCCTCCAGGCTCCTGCCCTGCTTGAGTTCCGGTGATGACTTCCCTTGATCGTGAACAGTAATGTGGAAGTATAAGCCAAATAAACCACCCCCTTGCCTTTGGTCATGTGTGTCATCACAGCAGTAGTAACCCTAACTAAGACAGATAGGCGCCAGCATAATGGACTATTGCCGTGTTGGTGTTTGGAGAGGATCATGGAAGGACTAGGGAACTTAGGGCTAGAAAAGTCACTGAGTGTGGAAAGCTCAGTGGGCTGTTCTGAAGGAGCGTGGAAAGTAAGAATGTTGAAGGCAGCGCAGATGATAAAGGGAAGAAGAAAAAACTCTGCTGGGTCATTTGTGTTTAGAATCTGTAGTGTCTAGTCAGCTGGAGCTGAAGAATCAGCTGTGGTTAACAAGAGACCCAAACCACTAAGGTAAATCCTTTGTTTTGCTGGGACAATGGCTGTTGGTCTGCTGGCGTTGGAGAATCTGCCATTAGGAAGAGACCAGCATCACTGAGGTGAGATCTTCTGGGAAATACTTCCTCAGAGTCGGCATATGCAAGCTGTGTTTAGAGGTGGCCAGAGTTGTACTTGGTGCTGACAACCAAACTTGGTCCTGTAAGTGTTGGGGGTAAACCCCACTAATCCTCTCAGGGTTCAGAAGGATTGCCACAGCAGGCGAAAACCGGCTAAAGATATCTGAGGATAAATAAAATAAATTCGCTCACACAAGTCATTTATCGTGTCTCGTTTACTCCTCCTGTGCCATCTCCAAAGCTTTCTTTCTGCTTCCCCTTCCATGTTTCATGCTGTTGTTTGCTCTGCTTCCCATCCCACGTGGTTTGCAGGTTGCATCCCCACACACAGTTAACAAGCATGCATTTCACAGAATCATAAAAATCTGATGGACCTGGCAAGTAGGTGCCTTGTGTCTCAGAGGGGGCGTGGCTGTGAAGCACCCCAGCAGATACCGGGAGGATTAATTAAGAATCAATAGAAAATTCTAAGAAGTTGTTTTCGTGCACTGACTGCGTGTCTTAAGTGTGACTAGTTAGGCTGGACGTTTGTGATTAATTATTGTAGAAAAATGTAGCAGTGCTGTGGCACTTTTTGAGCACTGTAGCTTCTTGCCCTGGCGGCTGAGAACACAGCGCTGGTAACCATAGTAACCCGCAGGCCTGGGAGAAAGGCAAAGGTGTTTGATTTGCATCCAGCTATCTGACTTACTTGCTGGCACCCAGGGGAGAAGGAATTTCTTTCTCTGGGTCTGGTTTAGTGACCCAAGCCTTTTTCCTGCATCTCTAGGGGGAAAGGTATAAACAGTTAATTTTCTGGGCTGTGATCTTATGTTAATTAAAACCAAGGTGAAGGGTAAATACAGAATATTAATAGCTTGTTAGATTAGAGCAAGGACCAGTAGATTACACCTTCCTGAATCTTCTGCTAGAGAATTCAAGGCCACCCAGACCTGTTTATCAGTGAGAGCAGATTACTGTCTCTCTGCTCAGTGCCTCCTGCTTGGGGCTCCTTTCTTGTCAACGAGTACTATCAATAAAGATACTTGTGGGGCATTAACTTATGTAGATTTGACTCTGAGAACACAGGCTTGACTGAGCGAGTGCTTCCACACCAGTTGCCTATACAGGAAGAAGTTATCTCAGTGAATGGTTTATACACTGCTGGGATATTTTGGAAGGGAGGAAACGTCATGATTTCACAAGATTTCTGCAGAATTGACAGTGACTATCCAAAAGACAGTGCAAGTAAGCTGGGTTTCAGTGGCTTCATGTGGCTGCTGGCTCCCACACTGAGAGTCACAGTACAGGTAACTTAGAAACTCTCAGTGCGGCGGTCCAGTCAGGTCCCAAATGCACACATTGAGTTTGTAAAGTTTTATTGGAAAACAGCTGTGCACGCTTGTCCATGTCCTGCCAGTGACAGCTACAATGCTGCCAGGGCAGAGGCCAGTGGAGGGCAACACAGCCCACAAGCAGGAAATGCTGAAAGTCACCATCCTGTTCTTTACGGAGTTCACTGGCCTGGCCACGTCTGGCAAGTCGAAAGGCCCTCAATTGTAGGCACATGGCTCAATTATCCCTCTATTCTAAAGCGGTGATTTTAAGAGTTCAAATGAATTCTTGGGAAAGTGGGATCTGTGTTAATTTGGGAAAATGCAAAGCGATAGCTAAAAGGAAATGTCTGGAAACCCCTCTACTAAAGGGAGTGGGAAGTTATTTAGGAAAAACGGGGAACTTGCACAACCAGACTTGAAGACGTAGGAAATGCGTGTGGGTGTGCAGCTGGAGGGATGTGGGCCACAGCTCACAGTGTGTCCTGCAAGGAGAGTGCCACAAGCCGTGGGATGCTTGTGGTACCATTTTCTAGAGTACCCAGAGAGGAGAGAATCCCAACTGTACACGGTTACCCATGGAACAGGGAAAACCGCACCGCTTTCTAATATGGTTTGATGCTGTTATAACCTTCAGATCTAAACCAATAGAGGCAGGGGAAGAAAGAAAAGTTTCCAATTAATCTCAGCAATGAAGAAGGAAAATAATATAGGATTGATTAGCAAACCAAATCATGTAGTATAAAGGAGATATATTATGCTTACAGAAGCATGCATTTTCTTTACCAAGTCTATTGTGTGGTGTAGTTAGGGAAATCCTTTCATTTTATTTTAAAACTTTATTATCAGAGAAAAGAGAAAAAACATAAAATCATTTCAGTTGATGTAGGAAAAAAAAAAACCCAACACTCGTTTATGGCTAACCACCAAAAAGACCCTTGAAATCCTGGCAGTGGTGTGAATCCTATTAAGCTAGTACGCGTGTCAAGATTTAATCCATCCATCTCCCATCAACACTTGTGGTGAAGTGATAGCCAGTTCTTTGAGAAGACAACCATGATGTAGGCATGTCCCTGTCATGTTCCTTTTAACAGTAGTATCCTGCAGGTACCTGATTCATTATTGGGGGGGGTCACTGTATGATTGGCTATGTGGAAGTTAGAAGAGAAGCCATAGATGAATCATAATTAGGGTCTAAAATTGATTGTTGGATGTATCTGAAAGAAATAAGCTTCTAGGGCAATTGACGCTTCTTTGTACCCTTCTTTTATCCAGTTGTTTTGGAGACATCACTGAATCCTGTTTATAATTTTCCATGATGTCTCTAAGTTATGGGTAAACTTGTTTGGATTTTTGATTTTCATGTCAATGAAATAATATTTGAGATATCTTTGTACAGTTTGCTGTCTGGTTCATATTTCTGTCATTTTTCTCAGGTAGCTAGATTAGTGTTTAGATTAGACAACGTTTGGTTTTTTAAAGCTGGTGGGAGACAGTTTGGAAGTTTTTCATCTTTCCTGTCTTCCCAAGTGCTGCAGAGGTAGGCATCTCCCGGGTTCACATCTGCAGACAAGAAGGAGCCACTCCACTGTTCTGAATGCAACTAGACATGCTTGATTTCTAGCCAGAGTCGTCTAACACACTCACCTTGTCCAGAAGTTGTCTTTGCCCCATGTCGTCAGTGACAGAATTCTCAAACCTTAGCGCATCAGGGATGTACGCTAGGACTCGCCGCTTCATGCCTGCATCGTCTACTGAAAGTGAGGGGCACTGCTTCCTGACGGTGGGGGTTCCCAGTGGGTAGCTTCCCTCTGATTCAGGACAAGTCCGCCGGGCTGTGTAAGGCATCACCTGTCAGCACTTGGAACATCTCTCTTTCAGTAGCGTGGTCTCAGTGTGTCTTGGTGCCGAATGGCCCACCTGCTGTGTGCTGCTGTGTGGTTGCAGGCCTTTGGAGATCAGGTCTTTCTTTCCCAGATGATAAATCTGGATTCTTTCTCTGTTTCTGCTCTTTTATAACCAGCTGTGAAACTAAAATCTGGGGAGCATCGTTTGCTGGAGCTCTGCTTGTTCAGGTTCTCAATGTCCCTCACCGTCCCCTGCTTGGGGGAATCTAGAGAAACAACAGCAGTCCTAGAGGGTTTTGCTTCCGTAACATTCACTTTTTATGCCTCAATAATGATTACTAGGGATCCAAGTGTTTTTTTTTTTTGTTTTTTTTTTTTTTTTTTTTTTTTTTTTTTTTTCCCAAATCCAATAGGTCGAGTTGGGTCATGAGTCACAAAAATCACTGTGTCAGACCCACGTACATGTGGCTCCCATTGAACTTAATAACAGCCAACAGCCCCTTGACTCCTCCCGCAGCTGCTGCCCAGCCTCGGCCGCCATCGCGCTCCAGGGTGGCGCAGGTGGATTTTAAGCAAACATGTAGAGATTAAATAGCTAATTGGAAATGATTTTTGCAGAGTAAAGCTCAAGTCTGGCGTACCCTGCAAAGGAAATCGTTGCAGACATACAAATAGCTTACTGTTCATTTTAATCAGAGTTTGAGTGGAAGACAGGATTCAACTGATAAATCTCCACCAGATTCAAGCAGGACCGAAAACCCTGGGCCTTTGTATGGAAATGGCAGAGGCTGCCATGTCAGACCGGATGGAGAAACGGCTTTATTTCCTCTGTTTTAATTGTTTTGACTCCGGTATAATAGTTATTATCTAGTGGCCATGTCTAATTTTAAAATAGTATAGTCTAATAGATTTTATCTTTCCCTTATTCTCAAACCATTTACAAAAGTGAGCAATGTGTTTTAATTCTTAGAGTTGACTTTTAAATTTTTTTATACTTATTTATTACTTTATGTTTATGACTGATCTGAGTATTTGGTATTTTAGTAATCTTCTCTGAGAAATGACTGGATTACTTCATGACCAGGCAGCCGCCTGGACGCTTGGACAGAATGGAAGTGAAAACTCAATGATCTATTGCGACTCTTCAGGAGATAACAGCAGATACTCCCCTGACTGTTGTGGACCTTTCCTGACCCTTCCTCCTTGAAGCATTCTTGATTTGACTTTTTATAGCGATTGTATTTATTGGTGAATTGAACTGGTTAGTTTTTGCCAGCGTTCCATCATGTGACTTACCGAAACCGCCAAGGTTTCATTCCTTCCCTTTGGATTTTCTTTCCTAATGTTGAGTTGGAAAAGCTAGAGCAGTGGGGGGAAACTGGCGTGGGCAGCAGCCAGCCCCTCCTCTGCTTCCCTCCGAGTGTCTCTTCTTTCATCTTAAGGCAGAGGTTGCCATTCAGTGTCCGGGTAAGAACACACGCAGCGTGAGAAGGGCGTGAGGTCTTTGCACAGGTTGCACACCACAGAGGCACAATGTGCACACACATTTGGACTTACTGTCTGTTTAACCAATGACTTTTGCCCCTCGATGGCTTCCTGTTGATACTAGTTTATACTTTCCCATGTTAGAGACCATAGAAGTTGCTTATTGGTCTGTAGACTATGTGCATGTTCCTAACATATAAACATGTGATTTTCACAGAACTGTTCTCCAGAAGTGTGCTTAGGAATTGAAAGATCATGTCTGTGAATGGATAAGGTGGCAGTTTCAGAGGCGACTCCTCAGTGTGCTTAAGAATTGAAGATATTGATGGCCCAAGTAATTTACTGAATCTTAGATCCCCGGTTTTGCTACCTTTTGGTAGATGTTGTACCTGGCTATACTTTAGACCAGAACTTGTCATTCTTCAGTGAGTTTTTAAAGTGAAGAGAGGAAGAGAGATCGAAAGGTCACTGCCAAGGCTGAGCAAGGCTGCTGGGTCAGAGCCCTTTGTGTGTGCGTGCAGGATGAGGGAGCTGTGAGGCAGCCAGGGGAGGGAGGACATGGAGAAGGTTCTGCCACAGGTGGACAGTTCTGCGTGGGAGTGCTGTAAGTGCCAAGTGCTGCATTCTTCCTTCCTGCTTTTTTCTCTATTACATCTCAAAATTATTTTCAGAATTCACGAGCAGTGTATTTTCCTTGTATTCTTCTCCTTCCTTCCAAGTCCTTCCAGATCCTTCCCACCTCCTTACCCACCCACCCAATTTCATTTACTTTCTCTCAAAACCAAACAATAGTAAAACCCCACAAAAGAAGAAAAAAACAACAACAAAAAAAGGTTTAAAAAAGAGAAAAATAACCCACCAAACCTTAACAACAATGAAGGCACACGGAAAATGTGGAGTCCATGTTGTATGGCTCACTGACCGCTGCTGAGCACCAGGCCTACAGTAGCCTGGGTGACAGCCCAGTGTCACTCTGCTGGTGAAAGGGATTTCCCCTCTCCCAGCAGGTATCAATAGCAAATAGCATCTTGGTTAAGGGTGGGTCTTTATGCCCACTGCCCATTTTCCAGTAAGACTGTGGTTCTTGTCCCAGGTAAGATCTGTAGTGGGAGAGTCAGCTGGCACAGCTACCAGCTGGGTAGGGAGCATGTGGCTGCTCCCGTGTAGATAAAATCCTGCCTGGTCCTGTGTTCACAGTAGTCGGAGTCCGTGCTTAGGATACTGGAGACTAATCTAATTTGTGACTGCTAGGCTCTGGAGCGTCAGTTCTCAACCGGTGGGCCGTGACCCCTGTGCTCATCGGAAAACACAGATATTTACATTATGATTCATATCAGTAGTGAAATTACAGTTATGAAGTAACAACAAAATAATTTTTATAGTTGAGGGTTACCACAACATGAAGAACTGTATTAAAGGGTCACAGCCATTAGGAAGGTTGAGAACCACCACCCTAGAGCGATGGAGAATTGTAATAATGGCAGTAACCAGATTAAAAATGAAATGGTCTTTTAGGAATCTTAATAGTTACCATGTTCTTCCTAGTAGGATTCGTGTGTTTTGGGGGATTGCATCCTGCTGGGAGAACTATGCCTAGACGTAGTTAGTGACTGCCTTGAGCTGTCCCAGGGACACATGGGGTGACATTTCTGCTAGGTATATCAGCTGTGTGCTCTGTGAGGTCCTTGTGCAATGGAAAAAAAGCCTTGCTTAATCATCTGCTTAGCACTGAGAGGAAAATAACTCCCGTTCCGGACATGGCAGCAGTGTACTAATAAAGAGCTTGAGCTTCTGCTTTGGGTTTACACGGAAGGGAGGTGAAGTTACCCTCCTGCTGAAGGAAGTTAGGCGAGGTTACCCTCCTGCTGAAGGAAGGTTGTTGTAGGAGGAGCTCAGTTTACGCTGCCAGTGTAACTTGCTCCGTGGATTAATGAGCAGGAACTCTACAGAGCAGGTTAGACTCAGGTTCCTGGTCTGTTGTGGACATACAAGGAGAAATTAACCTCAAAATCTGCCCATTTACTGAATCTAGTTTTGTTTTATTTTATTTTATTCAATTCCTTTGTAACGTCATTGCTATTGTCCTGTATTGTGTGTACAGACACACACGGGTTGTAACCTGTGTTCTCTCCAGCCAGGGCCTTATGGACAGAGAATGTCATTTCCTGCAGATGTCAGGATGATAGTTACAAACCCAGTGTATAATAAGCTTTCATTACTTACAATGCTGGAAAAAAGAAGTAGCACTGCTGCTGAAGCACAGATTCCTTTCAAGGGCTTGGAGGTTTGTCCTGTTGTCAAGACTGGAAACTTGTAGAAAACAACAGTTTACAGACTGGAGCGAATTCTCCTCCAGCTCTGTTGGCTCTAAGAGCCACGTCGAGGGCCTGAGGGAGATGGATCAGTGATGGATCGGTGTGTAAGGTAGGAGTTCCATCAACACCCGCCTGGAAACCAGGCGGTTTCTTAGGTGTGTGATCCCAGAGCTGGGTGGGGAAGCAAAGACAGCCTGGCCCTGGGGCTCACTGGCCAGCCAACTTAGCATACTCGGTGAGCTCCAGGACAGTGAGAAGGCCTGTCTCAAAAAACTGTATAGTTTCTGAGGATCGCTACCTGAACTTGACCTGTGACCTCCACATATATGCACACACATGTACAAATGCACGCACATCCATGCAAGCACACTCCACATGCACCAGCACACACATGTGCAAACACATACATATCATGTAAAGTGGTGTTAAAAGCATTGTATTACTCACTACATTGTATTTGGTGGGGATTCATTGCATATAGTGGTGCTTCGTTAGTAAAGACATTTTAATTCACTTGCATCTTGATTTTCTGTACAGATCTAATTGTAGACTCTGAAGCCATGAAAGGGTTTTCCCTCCATTTCTTAACTATGCAGGATTTGGAAATATCAGTCAAAAATAGAAAAGTCATACAAATCTACAAAATGCCTATTCTCTGCATGTTTTTATAGAAAACCCCTTTCTGTCAGTATGGCCAGTTTCTCTCTTTCCCTGGGTCAGCCCTTTGGTGACTTTAGGACACTGGACTTCCACTGAAGGAAGTTAAGGTACACAGACAGACCTTGCTTATGTTGTAGGCCCAAGCCTATCATTCCATATCTCCCTGGCACCTTGTTTAGTAGCATAGCTGGAGCCCTCCACATCCTGCCACGGTGTGTGGCCCCAGCCCCTGACTGTGGAGAATGCTCTGAATACCTGAGGGGTCAGCTGCCCAGTCTTTAGGCTCTGTTTGCCGTCTCTTCTTCACTCAGGGATAGCCCTGGCTCTGCTCCTGTGAAATAGGATTGCTTCCTAACCATTTATGAAGCTGCCTGTTTCTCACACTAGATTTAGCTCCCCATGGGTGCCTGCTAGGGTATGTCTGCTCCGTGTGATGGTATCCAGCTTGTCTTATCCCCTTTGCTGGAAAGCACGCATCTTTGACAATGCGAGTCACCCCATGTGTAGAGATGTGCTTTTAAAAAATGTCTTTTGGGGATCACAAACCACACAGTGAAAGCAGGTCAGCACGCAGACACTGAGGAAATAGCTTGGCTTGTGCACCGAGCTTTATCACGCATCCATTTCCCGGATTTGTACATTACAAGTACAACATTTTCAGTTGCAATGCTCTCAAGGTCACAATACCTTGGATTTAAGTGATATTTCATGTTAACGAGCCTTCCTAGTCCCTAAATGTGGACACCCTCTCCTCTCATTGACTGCATCCAATAGGAAAGAGATGAAAAATTACAGACTGTCATTAAGATAAGTGGAGTAGACATGTGAAAGAAATGTTTGGCTGTTGCCAGTTAAAAATGGCAGCTTAGGGCTGAGACGTAGGTAAAATGAGAGACCCCGTGTCTAAAAACCAAGGTGGAAAGCAATAGAAGAAGTATTACATTCATCTCTGGTTTTCACATGCATGGGTGAACATATGCACGTGCCTGCTCACACATGTGCATGCATGCACACACACACACACACACACACACACACACGAGGCATTAAAGTATGGCAATAACCAGGCCTTTGACTCACTCCTCGCTGTCCGGATAAGGAAGCCAGGAACTGTTTCTTGACGGTAGAGAAACTGTACTCTATCTTTAAAATGTACATATAAACTCAGGTTACATATGTGTGATTACTTTGTTTGCTTGGTGTGGGTTGGGAGCTGGGAACTCAACGTTGGGCCTCATTCACACTAATACCTAACCATTGAGCTTCCTTTCTGGGACCTCGTCTTTAAAACACTTGGTGCCAACTGAGTGCTTCAGACACTTTCTGAATCCAGTGGCCATGCTTCTGTAGGAAAAGCAGCACAGCCTGCTTTCCCTAGTCCTGTGTTCAAGGTCACGGTACCCAAGGCTTTGGCAGACACTGGTGAAGGGGCTGGAACTCCTCAGTCACTTGCACATTGCTCGTGGGTTACAGAGACAGAAGAGAAAAGGAGAGGAAATGGGAGTGTAGGATGTGCTTCCACGTGACTGTGTTATCACCTCCAGTGACTATTCCTGTGGGCAGATGCTCATAGTGTCTCATAGCGTGTCTTTCTGTAACTTACATTTTGCTAAGTTGTCAGGTGTCCCATGTAATCTTAACAAGATAATTTAATGTTTTAGAAAGCATGAGTATGGCGGGGTTGAGCGTACATTGAAACAGTTTACCTCCCAAGCACAAATTACAGTATTTCAAAAAAAAAAAAAAAAAAAGCCCTACTCTAAAAGCAACGGAAGCGTACACGTGGTTATGTGTTTATCAAGTGAGTGATTTGCTGTTATTAGTTGGATAAGCACAAGCTCTGGGAACTATGCTTGCCCAGGGGTGGTCTTGTCTCTGAGCTACTTTGCAGAAAAATAGTCAATTTACCTAAATAAAGTGATCGGTGCAATTTTCCTGACGCCTGGTCCTCTCCAGTTCTTCACTTCTGTTTCAGCTCCTGTATGTTTAACCAAGGATATTATTTTAAAAAATTAATTTCTTCCATCTGCAGGAGTGTGCTGCCTTCGGCAAACTTGAGGTAGCTGAGATCTATAAGGTCTTTTGCTTGTAACATTTCTCCAGAAATCCTAAACATTTGTGTTCTCCTTCCCCGGGATAAGGAAATCCTAGCCACAGTGGCTCATGCAGTTGTGTCTTGGGCTAAGAAGGTGCTGAAGGTGAGAGTGGACCAATCAGAACTGAGGTCGAAGGGTGACAAGCTCCTCTCTGGCCCTAGCCATTGACTGTTCTCACCCCAGTAAGTAGAAGATGGCGCCTTGGCAGAGACGTGGGATACAGAGGCCTGACAAGTGCTAGTTAGTTAGTGAGAGAATAGCTTTCTACCTTTGTCTGATCTCTTTCTGGAAACGAGCAAATACGGTCTCTGAAAATATCAAATATTCATGAAAAGGCGAAGAAATGCTATACTCCAAATGCGCCTTGAAATGCATGGCCCCGTGCTCCTGCACGCCAGAGGTAATTGTCTTAAATTACGAGTGCTACCCTAGTGCCCGCACTCTAGTGCTAATTGACCCTCCGGGTTCTAAAACACACAGGCCTCGGCAATTGAAAGCTTATTAAATTATGCCTTCGTGTGGGAACCAACACGGTGTGTTGGAGCAGTGAGCAGGGAAGGTTTGGGGAGAGGCAGGAGTGATGGGGTCTCCTTCCAGCCTCCACCCTTCACAGACTCTGGGTTGTTAGTGTTTCCGTTCGTAGAATGTTTTCAAAACTGGAGGTCTCTCGCATCATTTACCTGTTCCTTTGAGTTCTGGGTTGATCTTCTAAATAGCTAGACATTAAATAAAATTACTCATGAACCAAAAGGTCTCGGTATGCAGCCGGTTGTTTTAGTTTAACCCTTGTGGTGGCACGTTTGCCTTCACACGTGGGACTGCCAGGCTTGAGTCGCTTTTAAAGGGTCACGCAACCAAGAGCTGACCTCCTGGCTCCAAAGTTATTATCTTAGATTCTCCACCTCAGCTTTTCTGGTGCTCCCAATATTTCACAGTCCACATTGACTCTAGAGTGAATTTGAAGCACCCGTCTAGTTGAGGGAGGGAAGCCTGGGTGTCGATGGGATAAATTATTTATTCGCTGTTTCCTAGTTGCTAAGCAGACCTGTGAGCAAGTGGAGATAAACAGGAAGGACACAGAGGGACACTAAAATAGGACTCTCGGTCTACCTGGCAGCTGACAAATGAATGACCGCTATAGCACAAGCGTCTTGAAGGGCCATTAAGAAGATTCTGGGTGAACAGGTGCTTGCGGTTGGGTAAAAGGGAGGAGGTGGGGTTGTTTCCTGGGACACATATACTTGTTTTATAGACAGTGCCTCTCACATGCCTGGAACTCACTAGGTTAAGAATCCTCTCTTGCCCATCTTTACCTGCCCTCCCAGCATTGGAATTCTATGTGCATGCTACCAAGCCTTTCATTTTATATATGTGGTTTCTGGCGATCAAGCTCGGATCTTCTGGTTTGCAAGGCAAGTACTTCATCAACCGAGTTATTGTCCCAGTCCCACAGACAGTATCTTTAGACAGGGCAGATAAGAGAACCCTTGGCAACCTGCACTATTAGCCAGTGCGCTATCTGCCCACTTTGACCAGAGATCTAACACAATTAGGAAAAGGGGAAGAAAGATTTGTTTTGACTCATGGTTTTAGAGAGTTCAGTCTGTGGTGGCTTGGCCCTACACTCTAGGGCAGTACATCACAGCAGTGGGAGTGGATCCTCTTCCTCACTGCAGACAGGAAGCCAAGAAAGGGAAAACAGGAAATTGCTAGTGCAAGACATACTCCTATAGGGCACGCCCCAACCGCCTACTTCCTCTAGCTGGGCCTTGCTCATACTTTTACCAAGCACTGATAATGCCGTTATATTATGACTCTACCAGAGGATTAAATCATTCACCGTCAGATAATCATCTCTAGAAACGTCGTTACAATCACATCCAGATATATACTTCCCTGTTCTCCTGGGCAGTCCAGTCAAGTCGACAATCTAGATCAGTGGTTCTCAACTTATGGGTTGTGACCCCTTTGGGGGTTCAAATAACCTTTTTACAGGAATCACCTAAGTCCATTGGAAAACACAGACATTTGCCTTGTGATTCATAACATAGCAGAATTACAGTTATGAAGTAGCAATGAAAATTATTGAAACTACAGTTGGGGGTCAGCACAAACTGTATTAAAGGGTTGCAGCATTAGGAAGGCTGAGAACCACTGATCTAGACTGACCATCACATCCCGTTGCAAACCCATTACAGGGCCACAAGCAATCCTTTAGCTGAATGCCGGGAAGGGAAGGACTTGCTAGTCACAGAACTGCTTTGATCCTTGGTTTAGGCTCAGCCCCTAGGTTATAAGAAGCAAATGTCTGTGGCTTGCGCTGCATGGTCAGCACACTTAATTATGAAAACCCGAGCCAGCACAGGAAGGTGTGCTGCCATTGATGAAGAGAGTGTGGAGTCAGCGTTCTGTCACCGTGGAAACAAAAACTCTGAGGTAAGCAGCTTATAAGGAAGGACATTTATTTTGGCTCACACCTTAAGTCCAGGGTCATTTGGCCTGGATGCTCGGGGGCCTGTGGTGAGACTGCACTCCGCTGTGACAGGTGTGCAGGCTCAGGCAGAGCTGTTCACCTCCTGCCAGCCAGGAAGCCGAGAGGGATCCAATCGTCCTGGCAGCTCTTTCCAGGCCTCACACCCTGAAGGCGCCACCACCTTCCAGTAGTTGCCAAGCCTTTGACACAGGATCCTTCGGGGGACATTTTAAGACTCAAATCATAGCAGATGAGGAAGCCTGCTATTTCACAGTCTAGCTGGACATCTTGTCCATGGCGGGCCATGCTAATGTACCCTGTGCCCTGTGGAACTCAGACCTGACAACATATGGAAATGCCAGGCGCCAGGTACCAGGTGCAGACTAACAGTGAATGTTCTGTTGAGGGCCGAGGACGCTGTCTGAGGATCCGCGTTGTCTATCAGACAGTTGCTTAGGGAACCTGGGCTCTAGAGGATGCTTCGTTCTGTGACTTAGACTTCTATGGCATCAATTGCACAGCTGTGTCTGTGACGCACTCCTGCATGCCTGGCAGACTCCCCGGCAGCCTCCACTTGTGCTAACTTAGAAACCTGTGCTGTTTGCCCCTAAGACTCTTGAAAGTCTTTGACTTGGGGCCTCATATATTTTTTTTTTCTGATTCAAGTTTTTGCCTTGATGTAAGTTTCTGCAGACAAGTTCCAGTTGCGACCGCAGGTGCAGGAGCCAGCCGTTTTCCTTATGATGATGTTGCGTGGCTTTGCCTGGGCCCTTAGGGTTGAGCTGTCTCTTTAAGATCCCAAGCACTCCTCTGAGTCTCTTCTGCATCCCACACTTGCAGATGTGCTGTTCCCTGCCTGTGTGCATTCTGTTCCCTTCTCCTCACTGCCCCTCCCCTCTTCCCTCCACAGCACTGCCTATGTGCAAGGGCTGCAGAGAGAGACTACCCTAGACCGGGAGAGAAAACAGCAGAAAGTTACCCTCTTATTATAGCCAATATCAAGTATATATGTTAGGGTTCTCTAGAGGAACAGGACTTATAGAAGGAATCTATCTATCTATCTATCTATCTATCTATCTATCTATCTATCTATCTGTCTATAATGTGTGTCTGTGTGTGTGTGTCTAATTTATTAGAATGGCTTACAAGCTGTGGTCTAGCTAGTTCAGCAATGGCTGTCTACCAACAAAGTTCTAAGGAGCCAGTAGGTGTTTCCATGAGGCTGGGTGTCTCAGCTGGTCTTCTGTATACACCAGAATTCAAAAGAAATAGGCTCTAATGCCAGTGAAGGGATGGACTTGCCAGCAAGGGGGAGAGCAAACAGGCAAAGAGAGAGCAAGCTTCCTTCCTCTACAATCTTTACAGAGGCTGCCAGCGGAAGGTGTGGCCCAGATTAAAGTTGGATCTCCCTACCTCAAAGATCTGGATTAGAAGTGGGTCTTCACCCTCTGCATGATTTAGTTAAGAAGAAGCCCGTCACAGGTGTAGTCAACCATTTAGGTTTTGGTTAATTCCAGATATAGTCAACTTGACAACCAAGAATAGCCATCACATCTAGGTGTGGGGGATTGCCTCCCTCCGAGGCTATGAAGGAAGACCTGTTGCAAGGTTCCCTGGTGTCTGGTGACTTCTGCCCTCTGTTTTGTAGATGGCTGTCTCCCCCTAGCATCTTCTCATTGCCTTTTCTCCGTGCACAGCTCTGTGCAGATTTTTCCTCTTCCTAAGGATTGGGCTAGGTGCCCTGATTCCTTTATCCTAACTACTGCTTAGAGGCCATGTCTCCAAATAAGATCATATTCTGATGATGCTGGAGGTCTGTGCTTCAGCATGTCTGTTAGTTGGACATACCCCACCCTGTAACCTTGTCCCTTCTTCGTGGTGAGTATAGGTGTACCTTGGAAACACCCCGAGCCTGTGTTTGATAAGAGGATGGACCATCTCTTATGGATAGTGCAACCATAGGTCAGTTAAAAACTGTCTGGACTCTTTCTGTTGACTTGATACTGTGACATGTTTGCTATTCTCTAGCCCACATTCCTTTGGAGGACCTGAACCAGGAGCAGTGCTACAACTCCTTTGGGCACTTAGAAGATGCCTGTAGCCATGGTTACTGTCAAGGCACCTGGTGGCTGTGAGTTTCTGTAACCATGTCAGTCAGCGTTGTTGAACACCACAAAATTTGGTTTATAAAGGAAAAGAATATATTAGTTCTTATAATTGAAAAGTATAGTGTTTTAACTATTCTAAAAAATAAACTAATATCCAGGATAATTGAGTGGTATCATTGGAACTGCTAGAC
>NW_026067956.1:6278071-6309035 GCF_014885135.2 Alexandromys fortis
TATATATATATGAGGCTCTAATGCCAGTGATATCCCAATGGCATTATGTTACCCCTTTAGATTATCAGTTAGATACTGATATCTGCTTGTGACCTCAACAAATAGAATCTGTATTTCCCTCAGGTTTGGACCTTATTACCCATCCCCACCAGACCTTGCATCGGAAACACATGCACAGGCATTTGTTGTCGGGAGGGCACTGCCAGTAAGACAATGACTCTAAGTGACTTCCCTTGCAGAGTTTTAGGTGTCCAGCCCTTGTGCATAAGGCTGACAGAGTGGACAGTTGTTTGCAGCTACATTGCCATCTGTCAAACAAAACATGCCCATCAAACAAAACATGTCAATCAAGAAGTGGAGAAGTCCATCTCCCCCGATTTTCATCTTCTGTGGGGCTCTGGAGCACGGTCCGCCCAGCTGTAAGATTACTAAGTTAATCATAATGCCAAAGAATTTTCCTCATTAACCCTGCCTCTTAATGTTCCCCGTGGGATTGTAATGGACGAGACCTGACGGCTGACTTCTGAACTCGCCCTGCCAGTGGAAAGCGTCTCAAGCTCTTAAGCCAAACCATCAATCTTGCTAATGCCTCTGATTAAGCTGCCAAAGGTTCTTTGGATGGTTTTCTTGTCTGCCCCCTTTCTCTTTGGAGGCTAATATGCCCCAAATATTTTCCTAACTACGCTCCCAGCAGGGATTATAGCCGTACCAACAGCTCGCTCTTTCTATAATTGAGGCTCCCTCACTCACGTAGCGTGCTCCAGGAAGGCACCCTGTCACCACAGGCTTCTCTTAGGTTTTAGACCTTTGCCATCTGTTAAGATTGATCCTGAGCTTGGGAATCTCCGCTCTGGCTTCACTCCTCCCATTTCAGACCCTGCCCCTCAGAAAGTCCGCCAAGGGTCAGCTCCTCCCCCAGGGCTCATCAAGACCACGCCTACAGGGTCTTGGGGCCTATAGACCAGATATGTTCTCTCTCTCTCCTGCCTTCCTGAGAGTCACCCGGGAGTTGCTTTGCTCTGCTCTGTTTATTAAACCTGGATTTATCAATTCGGTTTGATTTGGCTTATTGTATTGGTGGAGAAACACAGTAACTGGGGCTCCAGTACTTAGTAGTGCCCCCTTAGATTGGCCCCTCCTCTGAGTCACTCGACTGGTCACCCTTCTGCATTGCCCCTTTGGTTGCATCAGAAGCAGTTGGTCTGCACCCCTAAACTCCGGGCAGGAGTTAAGGTAACCCCTGATGTGGGACTAGGAGTTAGACTAACAGAGAGGGAGAGGAGCCTAACTAAGTAACAAGCAAGGTGAACTTTCAAGCTGGATTGGCTTCTTCCCCATCCTCCTGACCTGAGGCAAAAGCCCTGCAGCTTCAAACAAAGGCCTTGTGAGCCTTTCCTCCCTTCTTTGGGGCCCTCTACTGATGGATTGTCTCAACAAGTTCAGGGCCAGATCAGGGCATGTTTCAACAACAGTTGTGAGCCAATCAGCTTCCCCATTGTTCTTCAGTCTGACCAGCCCCACCTAAATCACTCCGAAGCCGTCAGGGAGAGGCCAGGCTCTGGCGTCTTGAGTACCCCTTGAGCTTTGCAGAGGGTCCTAGCCTGTGTGTGCCTATTGCATGTGTGTTTCTGCATCCCCTCCCCAAAAAGCTTTTTTGTTTTGTTTTTTTGCCAGCAAAGCCTAAAAGTCCACTCTAATGAATTCATAGATTCCATTAGCCTCATTTTCACGCTTTAAAAAGATGACCTTAGCCGTAGTCTTTAATTAGTTTTCCAGTCTTGAATGCACAGTCTTCATAAATCCCTTATAATCCTCTTCAGGAATATTATTTCAATTTTAAAAGTAACAACTGAAATATAAGTATCTTTAGCTGAAGGCCCCGCTGAGTGTTTTGCTCCAGGTAGCGATGTGTAGTACCGCAGTTTTCCAGCTTTGGTAGAAAATACTCCATGTGGATGTGTATGTAACCCACAGAGTGGGCCTTGGTCATCTTTGTTCTATTTTCTGCCATTTCTCTCAGGGGCACCTCCCTCCCTCCCTCCCTCCCTCCCTCCCACCGCACCCCACTCCCTTTTCTTTGGAGTAGCAGCTTCCATTTTCCCTTGGCCACAGGAAGGAATGCCATGGTAAAGGATAGCACATATTGTTAACCTTGTATCTTATATTAATAACGTCAGCCTCTGATTTACAGTAATATGTTTAGCCCACTGTCTAGAGGACATAGAAAGGGAGAAGACAGTGTCCCATTTGCTTCTGTTCTCTACTCATTGGCTTGCTCGGCCTGCTTTCTTATATAATCCTGGACCACATGCCCAGGGGTGGCGCTGCCCACAATGGGCTAGGCCCTCCTGCATCAAATCAAGATAACGCCCCATAGACATGCCCATAGGCCAGTCTGATGGAGGTAGATCTTCGATTGGGGCTCCCTCTTCTCGGGTGACTCTGTGTCGAGCTGGCAGTCACTACCCAGCCCTGACAGTGTTGTAATTTTCGTGGCGGCACAGATTAACCGTATGGTAAAACCAGTGGCTGTCTGACTAGTGCAAAGCATACCTTGCTGGAAGCGTCAAACTCTGCTGGTGACTGCATTCAAAGCAAATGGTTGTTATGCTTCCAGCAGAGGCAACCCCACCACCTTCATGCAATGAAAGGCTTTTTTTCTTCTTCCTCCCCCTGAGCAGGAGAAAACCAGGCTTGAGATTGTGTGTCTGATGTTTCATTTCTACGTGAATTGGGGCCATCTGGTCATGGAAACTCCAAAGTTTCGCGGCCCCGGGATTTAGTTGCGTTGCCTGTGAGCGCTCCTAGTTTTGCTTGCAATTAGTGAAAGATAATGTGTTCTGCGGCCACATGTAACTCCCAGGATCCTCTGAGGGACGTCCACTCCAGGCACTGTGGTGTGTGTCCAAGAGCCGTGACAGCGCCGATCTCCAGAGAGATGACTAATTGGTTGGAACGAAGGCTTTCCCCCCTTTCAGGAGGCAACACTTATATGCTGTGACACTAATTTCACAGTGTCAGCTTTCCTGCCAGCGGGCCCCTGCTTTAATCCTCATTTCACGTGCATCGCTGTGCCTCCCTCGTGGATGAAACTTGGCCAGAGGCGAGCAGTTTCAAGTGACAGGGCTGTGGCTCGCTAAGTACAGCTAGCTGACCCACACTTACGAAAGGAGGGACCTTCTGAACCTTCTTTAAGGGAGTAGCTGCACAGGAAGTCCTGAGACGGGCCATGGTGCTGATACCTGCCCAGTGTGCTTGCTTCTTGCTGTGCCCGCTGGTGACACTGTGCTCTCTGGTGACACTGTGCTCTCTGGTGACACTGTGCGCTCTGGTGGCACTAACTGTGCACACTGGTGACACTCGCTGTGTGCTCTGGTGACACTGTGCTCTCTGGTGACACTGTGCTCTCTGGTGACACTGTGTGCTCTGGTGACACTGTGTGCTCTGGTGACACTGTGCTCTCTGGTGACACTCGCTGTGCACACTGGTGACACTCGCTGTGTGCTCTGGTGACACTCGCTGTGTGCTCTGGTGACACTGTGTGCACTGGTGACACTAACTGTGCACGTTGGTGACACTCGCTGTGCATGCTGGTGATAGTCAGTGAGTACAACATTTGGAGGGTGACGTGAGCGTGACCATTGATTGGCCAATGAGCAGGATTTGGTTTTCTCCTGATTCTCTGTGTACACCAAAGGCTCCTGCCTCATGTAGCGGGGAGAAACAGACAAACAGACTCGCTCAGTCCCATTTCTCATCCTTCATTCTAATTTAGGAGAGCAGTAACTGCTTGTGGGACTGACTTGGGGTGCTTTCCGGGGACTGATTCTGGTTCAGAAGTCTTTGGCTCTGCCAGAGACCACAGGCTTCACAGGGAGAGGCTGGAGCAGGACAGTCGTCACTGCTCAGCTACAGTGTCTGCATCTTGGGTTGTTGACTCTGTGTTTTCTAAAACTTTGTCTGTCTTAATCATGATTTGCTTTTTTTCCCCCTCAGTTTCTGGCCCAGCAAGCAATACTTTCTCCTGGGTAATTGCTAAATGACAAAAGGCAGAGTTGTTAGTATGTTGGGGGTTAGGGGAAGCTGATCTTCAGCAGGGGCAGTGGCGCCGTCCTGTGGGACCTCTGTGGGTGACGGCAGTGCTCGCCGTTGGACCCATGGGCTAGTGCCGCTGCAGAAATGAAGTTTTACGCTTACTCAATTCTAATTTAAATGTAATTAGCGCCACGCAGCTCGTAGTGGCTACCATGTGGGATGGGGCAGATGAGACTATTCTTTAGACTGAAGACAGCTGGACTTCAGGCCAGGGTAGGTCTATCTCATTGCTCCTTATGCTTTGAGGAGAGGCTTGTGGATTGGATCTTGGAAGCCTTTATTTCCGCAGCAGTATTTTGTCCAGGGCTGCGAGGGTTGTCTTTGTCCCGAAGCAAAGGCTCACAGCTCATCGGCGATTTCCTCATTGAGATGCTGGAAAGGACACACAGGAAGGACATCTGCTGCTCGTTTGCCTTCCAGTGACCCAGGGAACATCAGAATACGAGTTTGCCAAAACATTTAAAACTGCAGCCCCTCCGAGCTCTTCTTTCAGCTTTCTGTAGTTTGAGGCACAAGAAAATCTCTTTGGTTTTCCCTCTCCTTGCACACTCAAAATAATACTTTGCACACCAGCATCTCTCAGAAAGGAGGCACCGTGGGAGCTGCACAACTGAACTCAGTCCAGACATCAGATACAATCTATCTGGAGCTGGAGTCACATCCCACCTGGGAAGGGCTCACATATCTGCCCCAACCTTCTCGGGTGCCAACCACTAAGCCCTGGATGGCGACCTGTAGTTCTCACTGGCCAGCTGTATATAAGTCAGTGAGTTCCCCTTGTTTGGTGATTGCTTGGGACAGTTCCCCTCACTCACGGGAACACACTCCTCAAGCATGGCCACTGGCAAGGAAAGAACGCAGCCGAAGAGATTCAGAGGGTGAGGTGAGAAGCGGAGTGGAATCCCGTGCCTCTCCGGGCACACCTCCCTCCCGGAGCACCCAGTTCAGCTGTCCTCAGGGGTAGGCAGCCTCCGTTCAGCTGTCCCTTGTCTCTCTGTGGTGGGCAGCCTCTTGTCATGTGACACAACACCGAAGGGAAACAACTTTAAGGGGGGATGGTCTGCTCAGGCCCACGGTTCTTTGAGATTTCAGACTGTGGTCACATTGAGGGATGTGACAGGGCACAGGGCAGCAGCTGAGCTCATGGCGGCCAAGAAACCGAGAGAGAAGGTGCCATGTCCCACTTTTCCCTTCAGTAAAGGTCTTGCCCCAGGGACCCAACTGCTTTGCTCCACCTAAAGGCTTCTCCGCCTCCTCCCAGCGGTTAAGGTTTGGGATCAAGCTGCCAATGCCTGGCCTTTGAGGGACCAGAGATGTCATCTGTAATACTCTGAATCTTGCCCTTGGGGCTTTTGCGACTGCCTTATCACATGGCTGTGACTGATGATGTTGTGGGCTCCTTAGGTCAGAGCTGGGGTCGGATGCAGCTCACTGTGCTCTCTCAGCCCTCCCTGTGAGGAGCCTGACCCTCTAAGTCCGTTGTGCTGACACATGGGAGGTGGTTAGCCTCCGCAGAGTCTCAAGGCCTTAGGAGCTATGTATCTGGAGAGGGAGGAGATGTGTTTTTCTGTACCACACACATTCCTCCTTTGCCTCCTTCTGTGACGTGTAGGCCCCCGTCCTGCCTGGCTACTGCAGGTCTAGACTGAGGTTATAACCTCAGAGTCCCACCATGGCGTT
This sequence comes from Alexandromys fortis, assembly GCF_014885135.2. Taxonomy (NCBI): domain Eukaryota; kingdom Metazoa; phylum Chordata; class Mammalia; order Rodentia; family Cricetidae; genus Alexandromys; species Alexandromys fortis. The sequence continues at coordinate 6,283,847 of NW_026067956.1, forward strand.
AGATAGGAGTGGAAACCAGCTCTTTTGAGGGTGCCTTCCAGTCTCTAACTCAACCGGGAAGCTGCTCTTCCCTGTGGGAAAGTTGGGCTCCACCTGCTCCCCACCAGGGATCTCTTCAGCTTTCCGTTGAGGGGACTGCAGAAGACACTCTCGGGCCACACAAGGCTTTCCTCTTGGCAGGCAGTTTAACTACGCATGTATGCCAAAGTGACAAAATGTTTGTAATTTGGTCTTTTAAGTAAATATATCGAGTCCCAAGACATGTGTTTGGAATGGCAAGTGTTCAGCTGAGTCCTTAAAGACTGTTGGTTTGTTTAATTCTGCATCGGTTTTATCCCCTTGGCCAAGAAACTGGATGACTCCTCCTCAGGAGCTCAGGGGCATCCTTTGCAGTAGTCCCCGGAGATGGTTACAGATGCAGACCCGAAACGATCTTGTTCCAAAAGGAATAAGAAAGCATTTGTTCTCAGCCAGATATAAGTTGCCATGCCCCAAGAACACAGATGCACGTTGCTCTGAGCGAGCGACCTGCTCCAAGACTGAAATAGTTCTGTGCATTTTTACTAGTTCCAGAACAAAAGAAAGCCATGAAGACCGTGGTGGGGACATGAGAACAGTATTGTGTAAAGCAGCTAAGTCTCTGCTGCAGGTTTCAAGTGTCGTCTCTTGAGTTCCTAGTTCCTGGGTTTTTTGAAACTTACTGTGTTAAGTGAGTGCAATCCAAGGGTTTTCCTTTTGTCAAAAAGCATATCAGGTCGGGGGGGGGGCAATGAAAGGGACTAAGAAGAGTTCAATGCCATCTTGGCTTTTGATATGCAACATTCTCACTCTCCAACACACACACACACACACACACACACACACACACACACACAAAATCAGTTGATTGGCCTTCCTAATCTTCAATTTAAGTGTAGATTTTAAAATGGATTTCTAGTTCATAGAGCTCTGCAATGATGCACTTGACAGATTCAGGTGTGCACACCAGGTACGTTAGCCTTTCTTACAAAGCGGCCTGTTAAGAAGTGTGCAGGCCAACTCCTGAATATCCATCATGGACTCCCCAGGCAGTGCTGGCAGGCTTGCTTTCTGGGTGACTGGTCTTATAGACAATGGGGTAGTTAATGTGTCTTTATGCTGAGAAGAGTTGGTTTGAATTTCAGCCTTGCTCACTTTCAGAGAGATTGGGGCAGGGGAGACAGACAGATTCTCTCTCTCTCTCTCTCTCTCTCTCTCTCTCTCTCTCTCGGATAGGGCATAGGCAAGATAATAAAAATGATCATCTCTCTGTCGATTTGAAACGCTTGCATGTCAGCAGCAAGCCACCTGGCATTTTCTATGTTGATTTTAGTCACAGTGACATCACCATGACAATGGTGACTGCCTTGCAGCAGCCAATTCCTGTAAGTTAGTACAGGGGAAGAGCTCCCATCCTAAAATTCAGCTGTGAGATAAACTGACTGGCTATGCAGTGCCATTAACCAATCGATAATCAAGATCATAAGCATATGGACTATCTCGCACATATTTTTGATTGACGGGAAAAAGCCTAAGTATTGAGTGATGGGTTAAAAGGCCAACTTTCGTGCTGTTCTGAAAGCTATGAAAACGTTGCAGGAACTGTAGGAATTTGAAGAAGATTGACTCAGCTGAACTTGTTGTGCCTGAGACAGCACCTCCCCGGGAATTGTCAGCAAGCCTCCAGTCTCCTAGTGAGGCAGAAAGAGCAGTCGGGAATTGTGTTCCCCTAGAATGAGGGAAGAAATGCACCCAGTCCACAGTATTAATAGTTCCTTTGAATCTCGTGCACTAGAATGCTGTCCCTGTGGTGGGGATGATACAGGTGTGCGCGCTAACCTGTTCCTTGCGGTGCTCCTTCAGCCCCAAGCTAAGCTAGGAAGCTGATATGGGGGAAACATTGGGGTTCTTAGTCTCATTAATAAGGGAATTTAAGAATGGATTCAAAGAGAAGCTTAAGGACAGTTTCAGTAGAGTTTAAAAGAAAACAAAGCATCAGGGCAGGGAACAGGCAAATCTTCGCAGCTTTTCAGAAGAGGAGGGCAGAGGAGGGAAGGAAAAGAGCCCGATAATCTATCATGGCAAGAGTGAAAAGGTACAAAATGTTAGGGAAAGCATGCTTAGAAAAAGACAGAAGAGAAAGGAAAGTTGCACTACCCTTAGTAAGTTAGAAAAGATGGCAGACTGCGTAGCCACATGGCTGTGGTCCAGTAATCCACTGCGCTAGAGGGGAGTTCTGGGAAGGAAAAGTACAGCATCTCATCAAAGGACTATTATTCCATTTAGTTCTCCATCATGGCTCAAGGTGAGGCAGCCTTCCAGGGGGTGCCCTTGGCCACAGCTGCAAAGTTAGGTCTCCACCTAGGCCAGAAATTCTTGACCAGAAAAAGTTTTTCCTTAATGGGTCTTTATTGCTTACTCTAACAAAAACCAATCAAAATCTAATGAATTACGGTGTATCTGAAGGTATTAAACAAGGGCTGATATCATCTCCTAAGGCTTCCCTGGGAAGTTTGAACTAAGGTTTGGTTTTGCTCTCCCTCACCCAATGGTGGCATTGAAAGTCAGCCTTTGTTGTTGCCTCCTGAGTTTGTGGGGTTTTGGTGTGTGAGTGTGTGCGCGCACATGTGTGTCCCTGAGTGTAGAAGGAATGAAAGTCTATACTAAACATTTCTTCATTTCCTTCCTCTCACTCCCATTATGATTAACTGTGGGCAAACAGAGGCCTCTCAGAGTGTGTTGGTCACATTGTGAAGAGGAAACTTAAGAAGCTTATCATGGCATTTAGCAATTAGCTTGAAAATTGTGAAAACAACTACTTGGCACTCTATTTGTTTATCTAAGAACCTGCAAACTGTCTTGCATAATCACCTTGAGGAATGCTCCCTCTAATCTGAAAAGTGAAGAAGCAAAGCCAAGAGAAAGCATCCCTGGGTGTCCTGGAAGAGCATCCTCAACTGGGAACAGCATCCCTCGGCATAGCAGCCATGAGCCAGTGCTGCCAGGTTGTGTGGAGCTCGGCCATGTGCCAGGGGTTTTGCTCTGTGCTGGTGACACAGAACCAATCTCTCACATCCAGAGAGGATGGCACATATGACGTTTTAAAAATTGGAAGCACATAAGTAGATATAGAGAACGTGGTAGAAATAAAAAGGATTGAGGAACAGGAGTGTGCTCAAAGTCGGAGAGAAAGCATACGGCAATATGAAGCAGGATAAACATTCCTTATGGGAAACCTTCGTGGTTTGGAGACTTTGCTGTTGTGTGCAGCTACAGACTGTGTCCAGAGGTGCCCAGGTAAAGGGGTAACTATAGTGAGGTGAGATCCAGGGCACAATGTCTTACATCCCCTTGGGAGAGCCTCGGATCACAGTGGCATTGTCAATTCTTAGAGATGGCTTCTTGCAGGACTTCCAAACTTTGCAGCATGTTGAACTTTTCCACTCCACAGAGCAGTTCCTGCTGGTGGGTTTCTGGAGTGCTGTCTCTTAGGTCCAGGTGAAAGAGCAGCTGGAGGGCCTGACCGGGGCTGGACGCTTAGAGCCTCTCAGGACATGCTGGAGTTGGGAGTCTTTTCTGTTGTCTAACAGCTTGAGTGCATCCGCGTTCCTAGAATGGGATTGTGTGATTCCGGGGGGCACTCATGGCTTTGGAGGGATATAAATGAAAATGCTGGACTCCATCCTCAAGAGGCTCAAAGATTCATGGGAGGCAGACATGCAAACTTTCAGGCTCCCGGGTTGATGTTGGAAGTTGAGCATTTGCGGCATTATCCGTAGGGCCATGTGGTCCTGTTCTACGCTGGGGAGTGAACTGCAGAGATTGGGAAGACTAGGTCTGGGTTTGAAGGCCTAGAGGCGTGACCAAGCTGCCTCACAGGGAGCAGAACACATTGCTTTGCCAGGATCAAGGCCATGGGGTTGGTGAGAGAGACAAAGAAGGTGGAGCTGCAGGTTTGTGGGAATGGATTTCGGAGACAGGAAGGACTGTCTTCGAGTTCTGCACATTTTTATGTGAGGTAACTTGCTGTCAGGTGCTCCCCCTTTGGGCAGAGCTGTAAACAAACAGCCATGCCTTCATGTGCACTGTCACTCTGTGCATGGTACACGCCAAGAAGCCGCGATCACTGTGGGTGACTGACCGTAGGCATATATGAAAATGTCACAATGGAATCCAATAGCATGTATGCATTAGTTACTGTTCTCCTGCTCTGGCAAAACACCATAACCAAGAAAACCTATAGCGAAAAGCATTTAATTGAAGGTTTACTTACAGTTTGAGAGGGTTAGTTAGCCCATGATTAGCATATCGGGGAGCCTGGCAACAGGCCAGCATGGTCAGGAGCAGTAGTCAAGAACTAACATCTGATCTGCAAGTTTCAGGCAGTGAGATAAGAGAATAAGCCTGGTATGGGCTTTTGAAACCTCAGAACCTACCCGCAGTGATACGCCTCCTTCAACAATGGCAAAAGACCCTTCTAATCTATCCCCAACAGTGTAAAATACACAGTACATTTTGAAGACCTAAAATGAAATGCATATGATATCATTAGCAATTCTAAAATCTTGGTCATGTGTTGAAAATAATTTTCACAAGTTTTTTATCTTTATTGTATGGGTGTATATAGTGCCCATGGAGGCCAGAAAAGAGCACTGGGGCCCCTGGAACTGGAGTTACAGATGTTTGTGAGCTTCTGTGTGGGTGCTGGGAATTGAACCCGGGTCCTCTGGGATAGCCGCCAGTATTTTTAAGCACTGTGCCATTTCTACAGCCTGAATTGCAAATGTTTTGATATTAATGCATTAAATAAAATATGTAATTATAACTTACAAAGCAAGACTGAGTAGGGATTTAGGAGATAGGTAGTTCAGGCACAGGGCCTGCCGTCCAAGCGTGAGGACCTGGGTTCTGATTCTCAGCACCATACAGAAGCCAAGTGTAGCTCTACTTGTCTCCCCAGTGCCGGCAGCCAGACACAGGTGGGTCCCAGGTGCTCACTGGGCAGCCATTTAACGGAGCTAGTAAGCCACAGGTTGAGTGCAAGACCCTGTCTCCGAAGCTCAGGGAGAGGTCAGTAGAGGTAGACACAATCATCAACCTCCGGCCTTTGCATGTTCCTGCACAGGTGAGCACACCCACAGACCCAAGTGGTCCACACACACACACACACACACACACACACACACACTCATACACACACACACACTCATACACACAGACAGACTCAAGCTGACACAGACACAGACACACACACACACACATACAGACCCAAGTTCACAAGTGTACACATAGTACTTCTATGTGTGAGTTGACAGATTGTTATATTTTGCAATATTCAATGTTCTTATCTACTAAATATCAGTTACTTAGCGATCAATACATAGTGGCATCATGTTTCTGTATTTTGTGATTAATGCATAGCAAAACCGTGAGCGGACTGTCAGCACTGGCCACATACACATTTCTGTAGTCTTGTTTTTTTTAAGTATTTTCCGCCTCTTATTCATTTCTTGGAGGTAATGCATTCCTACCACTTTTGGGGAAAATCTATTATCAATAGTGCATAAAAATTAATATGGTAAGCTGTAATGTGTAACCATGAACCCAGCACCCACCTTGCGGACTCCTATGAGACTTCCCCTGCCACAGTCTGTCTCCTTTCATGCAGACCTTGAAGTTTCTGTCTTGTTCCCCTTGACTTTATACGCAAGTCTTTTTCTATATGGGCGGGTAAGTGGCCTGGTAGAAATGAAGATCTGAAGAATCACTTGTGTCTCTTGATTTGATTATCAGACCATTGAACCGATGAGCATTTCCCCAGGAATCTTATGCTGCCATCAGGATAAGGGTCTAGCCAGAGAGAAAGCTTGTCTCCAGGAAAGACACTTCTTACAGGTCTAACCTGGCGACCACTGAAACCCAGGACACTGAAACCCAGGCAATGATGGGTAAATAGTGGGTGGGACCACACCTTGACCTGGGACCACTTAGGTGTATATATCCTGGCCCTGTGTTTAAACTTCAGTCTCACTTCAGGACCCACAGACAGCTTTGGGGTAGGGGTAGTGGTAGGGCTCATTCACTGGATCGATCTCTTTATCCCTCTTTCAGAGGGACCACACTGAATAAATCTCCTATTTCTGCTTTCCGTTATTAATTAGGTTCTTTAATTGGCTTGCTGAGGACAAGTGTCCTGACCCAGCTCATGGGCCTAAGCTGTGAGCTCAAGTTTAGTAGCAGGTGTATTGTATGGTTAGGCTTTGGTTCACGTTGAGGCTGGAGAATACCATGTGTGGTCTCCCAGCTTTGTTTGTTTTCATTTAACTTGATGTGGAAATGTGCTTGTGTTCTCGTGCAGACACGGTCCCTCTTTCTGCTTTACACTGCTGCCGGTCATGTTCTCTTCCTTTCTCTTGTTGACAGACATTTGGGGTCTGTTTTTCTGCTAGGAGCAGTGTCTCTGTGAACATCATTACACTTCTCCTGACATAGTAACATTCTTGTGCCTCCCTGGCATCTGTTTAGGGGTGGCCTGCGGAGTCATCAGACTTTATGCTGATTACCCCTGGCATCTGTTTAGGGGTGGCCTGTGGAGTCATCAGACTTTATGCTGATTATCAAAGTGTCAGCATCATCAGGACACAGGTCACTGCCGGGCACTTCATTGATCTAGCTGTGCAACGTTACCTGAAAAGATGCTTGGGAACACTGCTGAAGGGTGTCCAGGTTTAAAAAGAACAAGGCTTCACCCCAAGTTGGCCAACAAAACTTGGCAGATTTGTCCATGGGGAATGGTTTTGTAGGCATAAAAGATGGAGGACTGTGGGGGATCATGGAGTCTTACATCACAGTTCTAGAGTGCTGCTAAGGCCAGGCAATGTGTAGCAAGGTGGTAGTTCCCGCAAGGAAACGCTGAGGGGCCACTGCATGACGCTGGAAAGGTGAATTCTAGATTTCAATAGAAACCCCAGGATGTTGGAGATGCTAGGACCATATGATGCCCGTCGAGGAAAGATACAAGTGTGGAGTGCAGCTGACTCACAAGAGAGGCTGTGTGTGCGTGCGCAAGCATGCACACGTGTGCTACAGGCAACAGCGATGGAGGGACAGGGCTAGCTAAGTCCTTTGGTTCCCAGATGATTTTGTCATTGAGTCCCAGGTACCAGACATGCAGCTGCAGGGTTTATTGCTTTCCTTATTGGTTTTCCATCTTGATTTGGTTTGATTATTTCTTGCTAAGCTTCATCCTTGCCTTTGGGACAGGAATGTTGACTCTTCACCATTGTATGTCAGAAACATGTAACTTATCTTTATGATTTTACAGGAGCCGCAGTTAAGAGACTTTTTGAGTCTCAGGAGAGACTCAGTCCTTATACCAATGAGTTGTATTAAACTGTTAAAAAATATGGGGATTCTGAAGTGGTCTGAATGTGTTTTGAATTATGACCATATGCGTATGGAGATAAGGGATGGAAGATTATGGTTTAGTAGCAACATGTTTACATGTCAATTTGGCAAGGGCATTTTGTAATAGTTTATATATATTGTCAATCTGACAGGATCTAGAACCACTCCAGAGACAAAACTTTGGGCATATCTATGAAATATTGTCTAGATTATGTTAAGGGGTATGAAAACCCACCTAACTGTGGGCAGCACCATTCTGTGGATTCTTATCCAGACTGAATAAAAGGGAGAAAGAGAAATTGCTACCAACACTCATAACTCTTGTTTCTTGACTTGGGATGCAGTGTGGTCAGCTGCCTCAAGTTCCTTTTTCCCACTATGATGAACTGTATCTTCATACTATGATCCAAAATAAACCCTTCCTCAAAGTGCTTTTGTCGGAATTTCCTGTCACAGCACCGAGAGAAGTAACTAATACGTCTGTGAAGGAAATGAAATCACTGCCAGACAAATGTCTGCTTTACTACCTCCATTGTGTGATTACTTACAATCGCCAGGATATGTGATCAACAGAGTGTCTGTTAACACATGAGTGGATGCAGAAAGTATGGAACCTACACAGTGGAAATCTTTTCAGCTTTTAAAAGTATTCTGATGTGGGCTTCCCCTCTATAGGTTACTAATGTTTTATTTCCTGGGTGGCCAGGAAAACGAAAGAACAGTTTCCACTTACATGGTAAATTCTATCATTTACAAAGCAGCATGAACCTTGTGGAGACTATGCTAAAAATGAGAGAGGCTAAGAAAGACACATATAACATAATCTCATATGTGGGATAAAAACTATTGAATTCATGGAATCAGAGAGCAGAGAGGGGATTACTAAGGGTGGTATCATTGGCGCGGTGTTGATCAAATGGTACACAATTTCAGTTAGGCAAGATGAGTGTGGCCGAGAGATATTTCATACATGTAAGGTAAGGACCATATTTAATAGTGATGTACTGTCTACTGGGAAATTGCTAAGAGAGTAGATTTTAAATATTCTTAATACACAGAAAACTTAATATATGAAGGATCTGATTGCATATATTAACCTGCCTTGGTCATCCCACACCATGTGTGTATATCAGAGGATCACATACAATACTGTTGTAGGATCAGTGGTGGGCTGCTTCCCACCACCCAGCCCAAATTTAATTTGTACAAAATAAATACTTGTGGAAAATTACCCAAAGAAGTTGAAAAGTACTTGGGCAGCTGTCCAGATGTCTTCTGATTGCAATATGTCAATGGATAGGTTCTTCTTCTCCACTGGGTCTTAGTTTTAAGCCTTTCAACAAATTGAAAGAATCTCGCAGGCCGCAGGCCAGGTCACATTTCTGGGCCTTCAAGTGACCCCATGCTGTGTGACCTGGGACTAAATGCTGAGACTCTGTGCCTCAGTTTCCTGTCTTATAAACTGGGTTCCACAAGTCTCTAGCAGGTTGTGGGGATGACAGAGGACAAGAGTGAGCAGGGTTCAGGGAGCATAGCACAGAGTATAGGAGAATCTCTTGCCCCCAAAGCCAGAATTTTACAACTATGTGCCTTCCTTAAACTAACACTTACAGGGTATTATCGGAGGAGCCAAATAATTCGTACCTTTAGACTAGATCCAGGCTGAGGGGCTAGTTTGCAAGGTCTGCCGTGACAGGGAAATATTTCTTCTATTTAGTAATCCTCCCTAGAACATCTGTCCTTTAACATGTAGTATGTTAAAGACAGGCTGTCCGGTAGTTACACTCGAATTTTTTGTGAAATTTATTGTGCCAGTGTTTGGTTATTTGGTGCATACCTGACGAATGAGTTAACACACAGTGTAGTTCACGTTTTCTTGTGAGAGTGAGCAACTTGATGGACACAGGCCCAGAAGCAGAAATCGCCCTTCTGTAAAGTGTCTGAGCTGCCTGTGTTTTGTTTTATGTGTTTTTCCTGTTTAGTACGCGTAATTGATAGCACCATCGTTTCCTGAATGGCGGCCTTGAACTCAGTGAAGCGTTAGGGTCTAACAGAGACGGCAGGGTATGTCAGGCCCCTGGGTACCAAGCCCATTGGTCTAGATGTACAAACTTGTGCTTCACTGAGTCATAGTTGATTGAATTACAGAATGATTACCTCAGCAGACTAGTGCTTGCTTTTGTCTATAAAATCCCCAAAGTTATATTACTCGAAAAACAAGAATAAAAGCAAAACTTAGCAGGCAGATGTGCATATAGAATTACTTGTGTCCAAAACCACAGAAAAGGTCCAGGCGGTTTCCTTGGCTATCTGAAGTGGGTGGCTGCCTCTCTACTCTTTGGCGGTGTTTTGTATGACTTTATTTATTCAGTCGCTGTCACAGAGTGCCCAAAGCAATTTTAAAGGAGAAATTCTGACTCCTGGGAATGGCTTTCAGCCAGGTGATGGCCTGGCTCCATTGTTCTTAGGCCTCTAATGGAGGCAGAGCTGGCCTGGAGGAACAGCCTGGTGGAAGAACAGTGCTCACCTCATCTCAGCCTGTAAGAGCTGGCTGTGCACTCGCCCTTCCCATTCTCTCTGGGCCTCTAGGCTGAGGGATAGTGCTCACCGCCTGAATTCAGTGTTGGTCTTTCTCCTTAGTCATTTGTGGAAACCTCCTCGCAGGCACCCCAGAGGGACTCAACTTATCCAATCAACTGGAGCCACCAATATTAGCTGTCACCATGGGTCAGTCTTTCTGTTGTCTTCTTGCTTCTGGATAAAATCCTTTGCTTTAGATACCTCCAAATTCAGAGCAAAGCCCAACGCGCCCAAACCTGTAGCAGGTTCCACATAACCCTCTGTTCTGACCACCCAGAGGGCCCGGAGCCCGTCGGGGGGGCCGTCACTGCAGTAAGCTGATGAATCGGACCTGCTTTCTCTAAGTTGATGCCCAGTGACCCATGGATAAAGGTGGCGATGTTGGCTGTTTATGTGCTGCCCGTGAAAATTTAAGGTGGGAAGTTGTCCCCTAGGGAGCAACGTTTTTTAAAAGAAAGGTTTCTGGTGAAAACATGCTGGTGTTTGTAAGTAAAAGCCATTTAGCAAGCAGTGTCCCCTAAAAGGTTGTGTGTGAGCCCCTTCTTGGCGTCCGGGAATGCTGGTGAGTAACACCAGGGAGGTTTGCTGACACGATTTGATTAGCCTTGCAGATAGAAGATGATGTTTGGAGACCCTCTTAGAAAAATTTCTTTCTAGAAGCTATCGATTGCACTGATTACAATCACAGCAGGTTTCAGCCTGCTGCCCGAGTCTGGAACTTTAGACAAGTTAAAATCAACAAGCATTCCGCGATCAAATTTCATTTAATTACAGTTTGCTGCCAAGTCCTGGTTTCAAGGCCAACTTCCCTGCCAGGTGTCTTTCAACAGTGCCCAAACTGAGAAGAACCTGTGAGGGCCCTGTGCTCTGTAGCCAGCATCACTCTTGAGACCAAATCTCGGATTTATCTCTGCTCACGGGAAAGCAGACTGCCTTGCTGCTGACCAGAGGTTGGGGAAGGAAGTCAGTCCATCCCAGTCGACTGTTCCCTAGAGACAGAGGAAAGCGTGTTAGGTCTTTATCAGGAAGGTGTTTGCCAGAGAGAGAGCAAGCGTAGCTTTTATTTTCCCAGATCACTTTCCTAGCAAGCTCGGGTCCTCAGCCCCTCAGCCCAGCTATATCCCCCTTTGCAAAGAGGCCACCTCTGCTGGCCAGCTTACTGCCTCTTTGAATTAATAGTACTAAGAAGACTGGCTCAGAAGTCAATTTGGCAACTGTGCCTTTGGGGAAATGTTGAGGCGAGTGACCTTCTCTTTCTAATAAGCACGCATTACACTGAGAACTGAGTTACCGAGAGCCTGGCTACTCCCTTGAATTTGGGTTAGCCTCTTCCCAGATTCATCTTTATTAAACTTGACGGACGGGACACCAGCTGTTCCTAGTGGGATACAATGAGCAAGACACTCAAAAGCCTTTCTTGTCAGATCCTTTATTCGGAATTACTTTGATTCTTGTAAATGATAGGATTTGAAAATCATCTTCTCTGAAGTCTGTTTCTTTCTTAAGTAAAATGGAATAGGACAACCCATTACCACCCTCTCTGCTCAGGGGACGCGCTTGAGTTTTCTTTCTTGTGGTGAAACAATGCACCCTTATTGAAACTTCTTTGTGACTCTAAAATCCATATGGAATCTTTGTGGACCAGAAATGTCAGTGACAAATTGCGGAACAGCAGACCTGAGAAGAGGGGATACCCTGACACGTGGTAGGACTCAGTGGGAAATACCCAGATGGAAAGCAAGGTGGTGTTAGGGCTGATGAAATGGCAGACACCCCCAAAGACAATTGAGAGGCAACTATCTAGCAATCTGGATCAACTTTAACATCACGTAAGAGATTTTTGTGACCCATGTTGGCGTAGAGAGAGAGATGGAGGTCTGGAACCAAATGTTTCTATCTCTACACTCTAAATTTAAAGTAACAAGAAAGATATTACAGATAGGTTGGGGGGTGAAAAGGATCCTACTATATATAGTGGAAAGAATAATGATACTAAACTGAGCCACAATGTTAAAAAAAATCCTATTATTTTAATAAGACCTCCTCGAGTGGAGTTCCCGCAATACCACAGCTGCTTGAGTGAATCTCCCACACGGGCATCTCCTAGGCCAGGTTAACAAATGCTGAAAATGCTCATGGCTTTGTCGCGCTCACAAATGTGAATGGGTAAGAGATGTTCACAAATAATAAGTTTCTTGTGGGGATTGCATTGCTAAAACCTATATAGAAAAGCCCCTTCACATGTCTCCCTTCCCTTTCCTTACTCTCTTTCAAAACTGTGACCCCTTCCTTTATTAATTATTGTCACATACATTTATATTCCTAGATAACTACAGCCTTCTCAGTCTGTATAATGCTTCCTGTCTGTGTATGTTATATTTTTAGCACCAGTGAGCACAGCACTCGGTTGAGTTCATCCTTAGGTACTGATGAGCAAATGTGCCGTTTACATGAAGACGTTTATAACAGCCACATAACGTTAGATTAAAATATGAGCCAAAGTATCAAGATGCCAACTGAAGTGGCTGCATGAAAATGTGGCTTGATGCCTGGTTCATCTGGAAAGCCCGTGGAAACAAAGGGTTTTATGCACTCAGCTCTTTTCTAGGTAGTAAGGCATCAGATTGCCCGTCTTTGAAGTCCTTGTCGTTGGTTCCCAGTTTCCCTGACCAGGGACCTATGACTTCACGTTTCTGTGCCCAGGCTTCCCGTGTGGGAAATGGCATCACAATAAAACCCACCTACACTGCTTATTGAAGTGACTGGACGTGTGTGTGCATCTCTGAAGGATGCACGGCCTGGGGTAAACAAGTGCTCACATGCATTGGCTCACTCGCTGTGATGGGAAGAAGTTCAGTGGGACGGGAAGGCAGCTCGTAGAGTCAGAGCTGAAAGTGCCTGGTGGAAAGCCTCCTTGGTGAAGTTTGGGCTCCCGAGATGAACTTCCCTTCTTATAGGAAGAAAGAGTCCAGAGGCTAAAGGTATGTATGCTGTAGCGTTTATGTAGTCTGGTTCCAGAGGGGGTGTGCTTCTCAAGTCAACCTCACCATTCCAGCTTCACCTGGGGAATATTGCTCTCTTAATTTTATCAAGCACAGGCAAGGTCTAACTTATTTATAATTTATGATATATATCTTATGTACACACACACACACACACACACACACACACACACACACACACACACATATATATAATGTTCTTGTAATGTTCTGTATGACTGATTAAAATCCTGACTGGAATTGCACAGTGGTGTAATCAGACAGAAGCACAAGTTCACAGTCACTGCCCTAACAGGAGTTAGGGATCAGTCCTCAGTGGGCCTGCTGAGGTGCTGCTATTGGCTCTCAGACACTGTTCTACTAAGAATGCCCAGAAGACCGCTCCAGACACAGCGAACAGTTGCCATTGGGCAAGGGTTGCTGGCGCTGGGGAGCCAAATTGAGTTCAGATAGGGTTGACTCTGATGGGTCCAAAGAGCCCAAGTTAGGTAGTGAGAGGAAGACATTTGATCAAGAAGACATAGGAGACACGGGGAAACTCCAGAGAGGAGCAAAGGTTCCACAGATATGTATGGAAGGTTTGCTCACATCCTGACTGCTGCTCCATTTAGTTCCTGGACTCCCCAGATTGGCTTTCATTTCCTCCCACCTAATTAGTGATTCCACACCTCTCCCCATGAGCTAGTACAGGACAACACCAGTCTTCTTGACTGCTAGGGAGCTTTAACTGAATAAATTATGCCATTCTGAACAAAATATCTGCTGATATACTCAAGAAGATCCACGTTTTGGTTCGGAATGTTAGGATGACGTATCAGTCTTTCCCTATCACAGATCTCCTCTGGACAGACTTTATGTCCCTTTTATATGGCTTCCATGCTCGTCAGTAAGATGTATGAAATAAAGCCAAGGACAGGGGACTTGTGGGGAAGAATGCACACATGTTTTGGTACGCCCGTGTCCATGCTAGAGAAGGGCTTAATCGAAATCCCTCGTCATTTCCATCATTTGGTCTTAAATCGTCCAGAAAGCTGGGCTGCACAGCAAATCTAGGATTCACCACATCTGGGATGCACGGCAAATCCGGGATGCACCACATCTGGGATGCACGGCAAATCCGGATGCACCACATCTGGGATGCATGGCAAATCCGGGATGTACCACATCTGGGATGCACAGCAAATACGGGATGCACCACATCTGGGATGCACAGCAAATACGGGATGCACCACCTCTGGGCCGCACAGCAAATCCATGATGCACCACATGTGGGCCGCACAGCAAATCCAGGATGCACCACATGTGGGCTGCACAGCAAATCCAGGATGCACCACATGTGGGCTGCACAGCAAATCCAGGATGTACCACATCTGGGATGCACAACATGGAGGCTAGATCTTCATCTGGTCTGTTTCCTAAGGCTAATGTATTGATAAAATGTGTGCAGAAATATCAAACTTAAGCCTGCTCTTTCCTTCCTTTGGTTATTGGTCAGTGGGAAGGACATCAAGGAGTCTAAGCGGATTATGTATTTCCCCAGGCCAAGCAAGGTTGGTTTGCCTTCTTGTAGTCAAGCACATGGCACAACAGTTACCAGAAGCTTACGGAGAGCTGTTCCTTAGCACACGTTCATTGTCGAAGCTTGAGCCTGTTCATTTTAATGATTCTGGATTCAAGTTTGTTGAACTGAGTTGAAAGGGAATTTGGCTTCTCCTTCTGTTCTCACGAGAGTCAATACAGCTGCGCGCCTCTAAGTCACTGTCATGCGCGTGGATCTCTCCTTGCCAGGTCTGCTGGAGCCGCCTTCTCATTTAACTCATTTCTGATGCCAGCGACTTGAGGTAGCATCGCATTCCACAGACTGAGACTGTTTCACAAGATTGTCTCCCCACCCCACTTCAGGTGCCAGTTCCGAATCTCACACTGTCTTCTTCCACTGCCTCTGCTTGAGAGGCTGTCAGTTGGAGTTCCTGTGAGCCTTTTGCTGGGTTCAGTTCGTATGCCAGCTAGGCTAGCAGATGTCAGGGAAGTGAATTTCTGATTTGTTCTCGAGGATGCAGATACCCAGCCAGGGGGAGGGATGTACAGGGTAAGGTGTGGAAGAGCATGAAGGTGTGGTACAACACTATAATGCTTCTCTGGGTACCACGTGGCCAGCTGAGCCCAGGCATTTTTGGGTTATGTGGAAGTTTCCTGGCAGACACACGCCTGTGTCATTGTCTGTCGGTGACCCACTTGTCTTTCAGCCCTTCCCTGCTCCTCAGAGCTTCAGTGAGAGTAAGTGGATGACAAACCCTCACTTTCAATGCCTCACTCCCCGTTTCAGTCACCAGCCCCAACATGATGCTTACAAGGAAGGGACAGTCACCAGTCAGCTCCCGAGCATACACAAAGACATCAGTTAGAAGATTCCAGGAGTTTGGGCGCCATGCTCCAGGACACATGGGGAACACCAAATGTGTGCTTCAGTGTGTCACATAAGGGCTAACCACAGTCACAATGGCTTGATATGGGGAAGAAATTCATACTGAGTCCTTTGGTGGTTCCGGTCCTCTTACCGCATATGTTGAGCAGCATTTTGACCACACACATGGACGTACACTGAACTCTGCCTTCAAGGGGGTTTGGCTGAGGACTAGAACTCTGAGGTGGGTTGTGAACTGATCCCAGGGTCCTGGATGGAGGTGAGGCTGCAGTGACCCCGACTGCTCCATGCCCTTTCTTTTAAGAACTGCTCATTGGAAGGATAAGCTTTAGTCATTTTATTTTACCACTAACAGGATGAAGAGAAAGCTAGAGCTAGTAAATTTTTTTTCCAGCTTACTTTTTGTTTACGTATCATAAACCGAGCATCTTAAAATGAACTATTTGGTTATACTATCTGTGTTTGGTAGTGAGTACATATCCAACATTGTGTGAACACTGCCACTATTTATTTCTGCAACATTCATCACCCCAAATTCAGCCCTGCACCCATCAAGCTGCCACTGAGCCCTTTCTCCCCCTTCAGGACCTAGAAGTCACCAGTCTGCGCTCTGACTGCATGCTTTACCTATTTTGATGTTTTTCATATCATGAAATTAGATAATGTGTGACTTTTTATATCTGACTTCTCCCACCTATGCACTATATTGGCCTACCTTTGTGGGGTTTTGTTTGTTTTGAGTGTATCTGTAGAGTCCCTTCCGTTGTCTCTTTCTGCACGGCTTTACACTATAGAAAACAGTGACTGCCATGGGAATCATAATTAATGTCATTCATTTACACCTATGTAACCCGAATTAGCACTAATTTAGCTTCAGTTGCATGTGAGAGCGCTGTCTGGGCCTCTGCCTCTGTGCTGTATTGTCACAGATTTCATCTCGTTTATTGTGCTCATGTGAATTTATAATTGGTGACTCCTTCTGTCCTTTAATCACACAGTAGACAACATGGCCCATCAGACCCAATGCTAAGCCACACCAGCTCTCGTGTTTGCCTGCACGGTCTTGCCAGTGGCCTTTATTTCTAAGGCTTTTGCTGCTTCCATCTCTTCTGGAAGCGCTCACCTTCACCTCCTCTCTAAGAGGGTCTTGTCATGGGATTGCTCAGCTTTTGCCAACCGTGGACCACATTCATTTCCCTTCATTTTAGTAATTTCTTTCCTTTTAAGTATTTCATCCCAGTGCCTTGGGCTGCTGTGATTTCTGCTGGGAATGTGGTACCCTTTCCTGCCCATCACGTCACTGCCCATCCCTTCTTTCTTTGTCTTCCAGATTCTTGCTTCACTTTTGCTGTGACAGACATGTCTCACTGTAGGTCTTGGGTTTCTCGTTCACGGAGGTTGTTGGGTTATATGGATGTGTGGGTTATGTGCTGTAAACCTTGGGGGATTTTAACCAGTATTACTTGAAGTCTACTTTCTATCCATTAATCTCTCTCTCTTTCTCCTGGAAGTCCCATGTGCATATTTGACATGCTTCATAGTGTCCACACAACCTCTGTCTACAATTTCACTTGTCACGTCTTCACAATGGCTGACTCTTACTCAGCTCTACTGCTGAACTCCTCTGGTGAGGTTTTTATTTAGGGTGTTATACTTTTCAACTCCAGAATTTTTACTTGTTCCATTGTCTAATGTCTTCCTCTTTGCTGATGACCTATTTGTTTCTATGTTAATGTCCTCTACTTGTTGCTTTTATAGTACTGTGTGTACAGATAACTAATTAAAGTACACGTCTATCAGGTCTGATATTTAAATTTCCTGGATAGTTCTTGCCAGCTGTATATTGCCATTATTACTATTTTACTGTTTACTATTAGGATTGTGTTGTCACTCAGGAAATCTGATTTCTCTCACCAAATTTGGCTGTTATTTGCTGCTGAGGATGGCTGTGGTGAGTGAAAATGGCCCCCACAGGCTCATAGGTTTGACTATGTGGTCCTCAGTTGGTGGAACTGTTTGGGAAGAATTAGGAGGTGTGGCCTTGCTGGAGGAGGTGTGTCACTGGGTGAGTGTTGAGGTTTTCTTTTCTTTTCTTTTTTTTTTAAATTTATTAAAGATTTCTGTCTCTTCCCCACCTCTGCCTCCCCTTTCCCTCCCCCTCCCCCAACCAAGTCCTCCTCCCTCGTCAGCCCAAAGAGCAATCAGGGTTCCCTGCCCTGTGGGAAGTCCAAGGACCACCCACCTCCATCCAGGTCTAGTAAGGTGAGCATCCAAACTGCCTAGGCTCCCACAAAGCCAATACGTGCAGTAGGATCAAAAACCCATTGCCATTGTTCTTGAGGTCTCAGTAGTCCTCATTGTCCGCTATGTTCAGTGAGACCGGTTTTAACCCAGGCTTTTTCAGACCCAGGCCAGCTGGCCTTGGTGAATTCCCGATAGAACATCCCCATTGTCTCAGTGTGTGGGTGCACCCCTTGTGGTCCTGAGTTCCTTGCTCGTGCTCGCTCTCCTTCTGCTCCTGATTTGGACCTTGAGATTTCAGTCCGGTGCTCCAATGTGGGTCTCTGTCTCTGTCTCCTTTCATCGCCTGATGAAGGTTAATATTCAGGAGGATGCCTATATGTTTTTCTTTGGTTTGAAAGTGTTGAGGTTTTCGACTGACAGCTTGCAGCTATGCACATTTTGGCCTCTGGCAAGGCATAGGGAATTAGTGCCCAGTAAAGAATATGATGGCCACAGAGTTCACTTGACAGGAACAGTTTGGAATCAGTATCTGCCTCTCTGCTTCTCTTTCTCCACTTTGATTTTGTATTTGAAGATTTCCTATATTCCTAAAGGGGCAACCTGATAGGCTCATGGCTATCCAGGTGTCATTTCAACTTGTCCTTGTAAAAGCCCCGAGGAAAGATGTCCTAGGTCTTCTGTGTTCTCAGCTAGCAGTCAACAGCTTTTCTCTCAGACTGCACTGCTTCTTAAGATGTCACTGCCATGTGTCTAGACACTGGCAGAGTCTTTTCGTTTCTCTTAGCGGTGTATATGAAGGGTGGGATTTTCTTCTCCAACATACTTGATGGTGGGTGTTTGGTCTCCGCTTTAAGGAATGGTTTCTACAAATGTGTACATTCAATTCAAAAAGATATTGTACTTTCCCAATCCCTTCTAAACTTATAATTTGGAATGCTCTCTACTTTCTTCGTTCTCTGAGTTTTTTTTTTTTTGTCAGTAACATTTCTGGAGCTTCTCCCAGCTGCCAGGTGCTGTTTCCCTGGAGTAGAGAAGAGTAGGCTACACGGGTTACAGCATCTCTATGGCCAAAAACCTGTACTCCGGCTTGCGTGCACTGCGACTCTGGTAAATGTGAATAAACAGGGCATTGGTAGAAAGGAGTGAAGTGGGCTAAACACAGTCATTGTTTAGCTGCCCCTAAGAATAATCTCTCTACCTTCCCTCTTCAGGATAAAGATGTGAGTAACAGTTGGGTTTAAAACCACAGGATCCCCAGGTCAATGGCAAGTCCTGGTCTCTGTCCGACCATGGTGAGGGCTGGAGAGGCAGACGGCTCCTACCTCCTGTGCTGTTAGCAGGGTGCTGTAGAAGTTGTGCCGGGCAGCATGAGGCGCTTCTCTGAATACCTGTGGGTTCTAATTGGTAGTTCCTGCTTAACTTCCCAGAAGTTCTGAGTAGGCTAAAGAAGTTTGCCATGCTGCGGCAAATGGCACTGCCTGGTGTAGCGCCGAGGCCAAGGGTGATTTCGACATACCACCCAGGGGACAAGTCTCAGTACTTCGACTCTAGCCTGTGGATAAGTGTAATTACAGGGACAGAACTCAAAAACAAATTGAACAAATGTGGTCCTGAAAATCATCCCAGCCTACCAATTTCCCTTGATTGCATATTTTACAAATTGGCCTTTTATTCTCCCGTGCGTTCTGGGAGAATTCTGCTCCTCTCCTAAGCTTTCTCTTTCCCACCCCAGCCATCAAACCTGTTCAAAAAAATCTTCCCTGTTCTTGTGAAACACAGCTGTTGGTGATAGAGAAAAATGGTTGTTTGGGCTCATGAAGGCAATTTACAAAGTAGAAAATGAAGCAGGAAGCCATTGAACTAACTTACCGAAAGAACCCGGTAATTAGAAAATATGTGTCTAATGTTATTTGCCTGTGTGGGCCTACTTGTACTTAGTTTCACGGAGGGACAGGAAGGGCACCAAGGTTAGGGGAAATGATAAGGATGGTGTCAGACGTTTGGTGAAGATTAAATTGTCCGTAACCTTCTTTGCCGTCGTGAAGCCAGTGTTTTGAACTCAGCAGCGAGGCGGCGATTATGGGGTCCTGTTGGGTTTTGGCTCCGGTGTAACTATATTCTGCTATGATCATGAGACTTTGGAACCATCTAGGAAAGTTCGTAATGATGGGGTCTGTAATTAAAATGCAGCAATGCAAGAGCTGTCATTTCCTGGCTAACAGTTTTGCAATCAGTGCCTCCTTTGGGGTTTGCATAAACAAATTCACCTTGACCATGGTATCTTGCCGGCCTGATCTGAGAAACATCATCTGCCCTCTGACGTCCTGTGCACCCTCTTTAACCCGTTTTCTTCTAGCTTTCGACCATGTGTGGGCACAGTGTGCAAATTCGGCCTTTGTATAACTCACCCGCCCTTAAATCATTTGTTTTCTTGTTCTGGGCAGTTTCGGGCTCCCAAGTCAAACCACAACCTCTCTGGGGTTGTCAGAGACAAGCTTCAGTGAGTGTCCCTGATCCCTGGAGACCCCGTCTGTTAGTGTGGGTTACAGTGTCTCCCTGTGTGTCCCTGATCCCTGGAGATCCCATCTGTTAGTGTGGGTTACAGTGTCTCCCTGTGGTCCCTCCACCTATGTGTCTTTCACCATTCTCTTTCCCCCACGGCATGCTAATTCCTCCTTTTCTCAAAGATGTGAGATTTTCGCCAGACACAGGGAGCTACACGAGAGCAACACTTCAAGCCCAAGAATGCTCAGGGCTGTGTTTCCCCAGCTCTCGGTGGTACTGTTCCTCCTCCTGTCTCTTGGCCAGCAAGTCAGTGAAACTTGAAAAAAAAAATCTCAAAATTATAAGCTAGCTATAACAGTAAATAGAATATAATCAGAATGGTTTTGATTGAGAAGTTGCTTGTAGGATCAAATTTCTCTTCTGTTATCTCTCAAAGGATAATTTTAAAAATGAAAAAAAAAAGTGCATTTAATGTGTGTGCATGTGTGCTCACAAGATCGTGTGAGGGTCAGAGGGCAGCTGGCGGGAACTGGTTCTCTTCTTCCACCATTTAAGTCCTGGGGCCCAAGCTTGTGTTGCCACACTTGGCAGCAAGTGCCTCTCCCTGCTGAGCCTTCTTGTCAGCCTCCCAAAAGCATTTTACTGGTGGCCTTTTAGACACATACGGTTCAAAGGTTATGTTTCTGAGTTAGGCGAGAGCAAATTACTTAGCTACCAAAGGAATGTGGAGTTTTTCTAGAAGGCCCTGGTGGGGGTAGCCCTGGCTTTCCTCTTTGTCTTTGCCCTGTCCCTAAATTCCAATCACGTGCTTGAGTGCGATCTGAGCATTCAGTTTTGTGAAGGAGAACAGATGGAGCAGACGTGGTGGAGCCTTGACACCACGGCAAGACAGAATTTTTGGAATGGTGTTAGTGTTGTGTCTAGAACATAGGCTTTGTTTGGGGCCCCTGCTCAGCGGCTGTCAATCTTTAGGCGCTTTCGAATGTCTAGCATTCTATTCGTCCAGAGGGCACCCCGTGTTTGCTCACACATGCTGTGGAAATCAAATCTGGACTACAGAGTCCCTGGAAGGAACAGGCAGAAGCCAGCGAGGCCAGGCGAAGCCTGACAAAGCTCCTCTGGCTATTTGAGTTGCTTGTGAATCGCTGGAAGCTGTCGCCTGGAGTGTGAGGTTTCTCATTTTAATATTTTGGGAACTGTGACAACGCAGTCTTTTCTTGTTTCCTGTCTTTTGTATGGGACACACGTACACACCTTATCTTTTAAATCCTCTCTAGCTGACTTAGTATACCTCGTGTATTGGAAATACACCAATAGTAGTTTTACTATTTTGTTTAGGGATAGTGGCAAGAGAAAGGTCTGTGTATGTTTAATGCAGATGGAATTTCTGTTCTAATATTTTCAACCCGAAATTAGTTTAACCTGAATATACAGAGAGCTGTTGTGTTTGTATGTGCATTGCTGATTTTATGTGTGTAAGTACATATAAGGACACTGGTTTCAGGGATAACATATAATATCAGCAATGCCAAGAAAGATTCATATCACATAGATGATGACCTTATATATAAGTGGCAGGTTTGGATGACAGGTTGAAGAATTGGAATTTTAAATTAGGGAGTATGTTCCCAATGGGACAATATAAGCAAAGGTAACTTTAAATATCTTTACTATTTATATATTTAATATTTAAGAAAACTTAAAACTAGGTTGTCGTTTTGTTTCTTTGTTTTGTTCATTTTTTTGGATCTGTATGGCTTATATAGGTCTATATTTGCTCTGTTTAACAGATCGTCCTCTGGCTTGAGTTGTATCTGTAAGGTACAGACCTGCAAGAGGCTGGGTGTGGCAGTGCACAGTGTGATTATAGCACTCAGCAGACTGAAGCAGGAAAGCTGTGAGTTCAAGGTCATCCTGGGCAGCATAGTGAGCAGTGAGTTCAAGTCCAACCAGTGCTACACACTGAATGTCTATCTTAAAATACAAGAAAATATCTGGGGAGCTGAGTCTGCAGATAAAGTGCTTTCTGTCCCCTAGGTGGCTGGGGCCAGGGTACCCAGCACCTACATAAGATCCAGGCAGGTGTGGTGGCTGCCTGTGATTCTAACACTTTGCAGGTAGAACACAGGTAATCCTCAGAGGCAAGCTGCCTGGTTGATAGGCAAGATCTGTGTCCAGCGGGGAAACCTTTCCTTACTAAGTAAAGTAAAGAGCAATACAGGGAGACACTGGGTGTCAAACTCAGGCCCCCATATCCACGTGCACACATGTGCAAGGGCAGCCATCTTGTAAACATGCATATGCACATATGCAAAATATCGGTAACACCAACATCAACAGAGACAGAGAATAAATAAAGGGGAATAAATGAAAGAATCAGAGGAAAAATCAAAGGGGAGAGGGGTGATACAGTGGCTGGAGCACTTGCCAGACAAGCATACAACATGGAATCCAGAACTCTAGATCCCACATCGGATCCAGAGGAGATCCAGTGTGCGTGAGGCAAGGTGGGAGGTGGAGACAGGAGAATCCCTAGAAATTCATGGACTGGCTAGCTTTGTGTATGCAACAGCCAACAAGAGGCTTCGCCTCAAACAAGGTAGAGTAGCGAAGACTGACATTTGAAGTTGTCCTCTGACCTCCATATATGCACCAGGGCATGTAGATTCCCACCCCAGTTCCCTCAGAGAGATAGAGAGAGAGACAGAGAGACAGAGGCAGACATAGAGAAAGAGAGACAGGCATAGAGAAAGACAGAGAGGAGGGAATGGCAAGGAACTATCCATGCGCCCTCATGGAAGCCTGCTGAAAGATCACCAGTCGTCATCTGGCCATGCATCTCATTTCATGTAAGCAAATCCCGTGGCCCTCCTGCCTCTACCAGCCTCAGTATGCTTCATTGGAAACCCGCTGTGTTATGTGCTTCTAAGTTATTAAAAACTGACTTGTGGAATTGAAAAGGAACAGGTTGACAGTCTATGAAGTGGTTTCTCTGGAGAGTATATAGATCTTCCTTGGTGACTGTGTCTGCCTTGGTAAAAGTATAACCACGTTCGAGAGAGGTCAGAAGTCTCTGCCGAGTCAAGCTAGTCAACAGGAAACATCCAGTTTGACAAATGAAGACAGCCAGAGTAAACTGCACTCTGCGCTCTTGTTCTTTTGAAATGATTTAGGAAACTCCCGACTCCTTGTGTCAAAAATTTCAAAAGCCTCCCATCATCCCAGTCTTTCCCTCCCCTGACCCCGTCCCTGCCTCACATTTGTGTCTCAAGATGTAAGCTCTCAGCTGCTGCTCTGGTACCATGTCTGCCTGCCTGCTGCCATGTTCTTTACCCTGATGACCATGGACTTACCTTCTGAAACTATAAGCAAGCCCACCATTAAATGCTTTCTTCTCTGAGTTGCCTTGGTCATGGGTCAGTAGAAAAGTAACTAAGACACGGTCTAGACCCACAGTGACTCCAAGGGTTTCGTTGTTTGTTTGTCTTTTTATTAAAGCTTAAAAGGTAAACGTTTTGCTCACCTTCCCAGCCTCCTCAAGTCCCACCATCTGTTCAGATTGAACATAATGTAGGAGCTGGTGAGGAAAATGTAGTGGGCTCAATGCACGAGGGACTCGCATGGTAATTGGTTCTCAGTTCCTTCGGGAAGAGTGTAGAGTTTTCTTCCGGACAGAAGGCAGCAGGAGATGGTTCTAGGAAAGGGTATGACTGTAAAGACCAGCTGGAGGAGCATCGAACAGCTTAGTCTCATCAAGAATAACTGGATCAAAGCCAAGTGGAGAGAGCCAGGTGGCCTGTGTTCTCCATCAGGGATTGAGGCAGGTGTCCTCATGGGCTTGGTTGTCATCTTCTATTCGAAGTCCGCCATCTTCAGTCTCGTCAGCCATCAAAGCAGAACACAAGGAGCGTGTCCCACGTTTGCAGAGAAGATGGGAGCCAGGGTGGCAGTTGACAGTGTGGGCTTTGGAGGGAAGATCAACAGTGATGGAGTCTTGATCCACACTTGATGGTGATCTGTTGAGAGAAATGGGAGATGGAGAGTGGTGCGGGGTCACACAGGGTTAAAACGCAAATGGCAGCTTCAGAGAAAGCCTGATTTTAATGTCTTTTTAATGATTAAATGAACGAAGGAATTCAAGACGTTTAGGATGAAAAGTGTTCAATCATGGCATCTCAGGGCTCCCACAGGGTATAGCCAGAAATATAATGGATGGGTCTACACGTAGGTTTTTGGTTGCAAGATAGCTTCCAGCCATCTGTAGCATCTGTAAATTATCTGGTGATTAATGGACTCTATTAAATGTTTCCTGGCAGGGAGGTTGGGCTTCCAAGGTGAATAGTTGTGGGAGTTGGGCGCTGAATGGATTTCCAGGCTTCCCCTTGGGTGAGACTTTCAGGAACAGATCTGGTTGGGGAGAAGAGAGGAGGTGCCTAGCAGGTGGCCGACAGCAAGAGGATGGTGTCATTGGGAGCACTGAAGATGTCACTGAGGCCAACAGTTCCCCCGGGGGAACCGCCATATTGACTGGATCCCCCAGATCCAAGATGTCAGAGTGGATGCTGCTGCTTCAGCTTCCAACACTTGCCCATCAGCCTGACCTGGCTGTGAGAGCAGAGCCTCGGGCAGGGCTATGTCTGAGACAGGAGCGCAGAGCTGGTGGGATTGCGCTGCCACACCTCTACAGCCATCCCTGGAACGTGCGTCCCAGGTGCTGGTTTGCCAATGAGTACTTGTCTGAAGCAGCCTTGCGGTCCCAGCTGTTCTGTGGAAGTCTAACGTTGGCAGTGGCATAGCCATGGATCTATGTAACTGACATCAAACCTGGGGGTGAAAATACAGCTCTTCGCTCACTTGCCGGGTGAATTTGGGCAAATCAATTACAGTCGTCAGGATTACTTTCACTGTCTGTCATCCATACTGATATAGCGACCAAAGTGATACATGTGCTCTGTGTGTGTGTGTGTGTATGCTTTCATATATATATAGCTTTAATATGAAATTCTTT